>NC_054479.1:29467863-29836613 GCF_017639515.1 Carcharodon carcharias
TCTTGCGGTGAGAGGGAACTGAATTAAAGGACACTGCTGGAAAAGACGTGACCACCCGACAGAGCTGATTAATTACTGTATCTCTGCTCTTGTTAATTCGGCTCCTTTGCTCTCTCCGATTTAGTAAGTCCTCCAAGATTCTAACCCTGATGATTTCAGCACTGCCATTTATTAGAGAATATCAACCGAAATAAGGAGAAATATTCTAAAAGGAGTTTAAAGTTTCATTTTGTAACTGACAGTTTGAGTAGTCCTGTGATGAAACTCAATTTTTAAAGCTCACAGAGCATCTCACTTCCTTCCATTGTAAGTTCATTAAAAAGAGAATTGAGAATAGAGCTCTGTTCAAATTTGATTGTCTATAGAACAGACAGAATACAGTGACACAGTGTCATAGGGTGATGGTAAATGGTGAGACATAGTGAACTGTTGTATTCTTGGATACCAGTCTGTTTCTTCACCTCCCCTCTTATCCTACAATATCACCTTCCCTATGTATCCTGCACTTTCACTTCCCCTCTGGAGCCTGCACTTTCACTTCCCCTCTGGCACCTGCACTTTCACTTCCCCTCTGTTACCTGCACTTTCACTTCCCCCTGGAGTCTGCACTTTCACTTCCCCTCTGGAGACTGCACTTTCACTGCCACTTGGAGCCTGCACTTTCACTTCCCCTCTGGAGCCTGGACTTTCACTTCCCCTCTGGGGCCTGCACTTTCAATTCCCCTCTGGTACTTGCACTGTCACTTCCCCTCTGGTACCTGCACTTTCACTTCCCCTCTGGAGCCTGCACTTTCACTTCCCCTCTGGAGCCTGCACTTTCACTTCCCCTCTGGCACCTGCACTGTCACTTCCCCTCTGGGGCCTGCACTTTAACTGCCACTTGGAGCCTGCACTTTCACTTCCCCTCTGGAGCCTGGACTTTCACTTCCCCTCTGGAGCCTGCACTTTCAATTCCCCTCTGGAGCCTGCACTTTCATTTCCCCTCTGGAGCCTGGACATTCATTTCCCCTCTGGAGCCTGCACTTTCACTTCCCCTCTGCAGCCTGAAGTTTCACTTCCCCTCTGGAGCCTGCACTTTAATTTCCCCTCTGGAGCCAGCACTTTCACTTCCCCTCTGGAGCCTGCACCTTCACTTCCCCTCTGGAGCCTGCACTTTAATTTCCCCTCTGGAGCCTGCACTTTCACTTCCCCTCTGGAGCCTGCACTTTAATTTCCCCTCTGGAGCCTGCACTTTCACTTCCCCTCTGGAGCCAGCACTTTCACTTCCCCTCTGGAGCCTGGACTTTCACTTCCCCTCTGGAGCCTGGACTTTCACTTCCCCTCTGGAGACTGCACTTTCACTTCCCCTCTGGAGACTGCACTTTCACTTCCCCTCTGGAACCTGCACATTCATTTCCCCTCTGGAGCCTGGACATTCATTTCCCTTCTGGCACCTGCACTTTCACTTCCCCTTTAGAATCTGCACTTTCACTTCCCCTCTGGCACCTGCACTTTCACTTCCCCTCTGGAGCCTGCACTTTCACTTCCCCTCTGGAGCCTGCACTTTCACTTCCCCTCTATCACCTGCACTGTCACTTCCCCTCTGGAGCCTGCACTTTCACTGCCACTTGGAGCCTGCACTTTCACTTCCCCTCTGGAGCCTGCACTTTCACTTCCCCTCTGGCACCTGCACTTTCACTTCCCCTCTGGAGCCTGCACTTTCACTTCCCCTCTATCACCTGCACTGTCACTTCCCCTCTGGAGCCTGCACTTTCACTGCCACTTGGAGCCTGCACTTTCACTTCCCCTCTGGAGCCTGCACTTTCACTTCCCCTCTGGAGCCTGCACTTTCACTTCCCCTCTGGAGCCTGAACTTTCACTTCCCCTCTGGCACCCGCACTTTCACTTCCCCTCTGGAGCCTGCACTTTCAGTTCCCCACCGGAGCCTGCACTTTCACTTCCCCTCTGGAGCCTGCATTTTAACTTCCCCTCTGGAGCCTGCACTTTCACTTCCCCTCTGGAGCCTGCACTTTCACATCCCCTCTGGAGCCTGCACTTTCACTTCTCCTCTGGAGCCTACACTTTCACTTCCCCTCTGGAGCCTGCACTTTCACTCTCCATCTGGAGCCTGCACTTTCACTCCCCCTCTGGAGCCTGCACTTTCACTTCCCCTCTGGAGCCTGCACTTTCACTCTCCATCTGGAGCCTGCACTGTCACTTCCCATCTGGAGCCTGGACTTTCACTCCCCCTCTAGAGTCTGCACTTTCACTTCTCCTCTGGCACCTGTATTTTCACTTACCCTCTGGAGCCTGCACTTTCACTCCCCCTCTGGAGCCTGCACTTTCACTCCCCCTCTGGAGCCTGCATTTTCACTCCCCCTCTGGAGCCTGCACTTTCACTCCCCCTCTGGAGCCTGCACTTTCACTTCCCCTCTGGAGCCTGCACTTTCACTTCTCCTCTGGCACCTGTATTTTCACTTCCCCTCTGGAGCCTGAACTTTAATTTCCCCTCTGGAGCCTGCACTTTCACTTCCCCTCTGGAACCTGCACATTCATTTCCCCTCTGGAGCCTGGACATTCATTTCCCTTCTGGCACCTGCACTTTCACTTCCCATTTGGAATCTGCACTTTCACTTCCCCTTTGGAATCTGCACTTTCACTTCCCCTCTGGAGCCTGCACTTTCACTTCCCCTCTGGAGCCTGCACTTTCACTTCCCCTTTGGAATCTGCACTTTCACTTCCCATTTGGAATCTGCACTTTCACTTCCCATTTGGAACCTGCACTTTCACTTCCCCTCTGGAGCCTGGACTTTCACTTCCCCTTTGGAATCTGCACTTTCACTTCCCATTTGGAGCCTGGACTTTCACTTCCCCTCTATCACCTGCACTGTCACTTCCCCTCAGGAGCCTGCACTTTCACTTCCCCTCTGGAGCCTGCACTTTCACTTCCCCTCTGGAGCCTGAACTTTAATTTCGCCTCTGGAGCCTGCACTTTCACTTCCCCTCTGGAACCTGCACATTCATTTCCCCTCTGGAGCCTGGACATTCATTTCCCTTCTGGCACCTGCACTTTCACTTCCCATTTGGAATCTGCACTTTCACTTCCCCTTTGGAATCTGCACTTTCACTTCCCCTCTGGAGCCTGCACTTTCACTTCCCCTTTGGAATCTGCACTTTCACTTCCCCTCTGGCACCTGCACTGTCATTTCCCCTCTGGAGCCTGCACTTTCACTTCCCCTCTGGCACCTGCACTGTCACTTCCCCTCTGGAACCTGCACTTTCACTTCCCCTCTGGAGCCTGGACTTTCACTTCCCCTTTGGAATCTGCACTTTCACTTCCCCTCTGGAGCCTGCACTTTCACTTCCCCTCTGGAGCCTGCACTTTCACTTCCCCTCTGGAGCCTGCACTTTCACTTCCCCTCTGGAGCCTGAACTTTAATTTCGCCTCTGGAGCCTGCACTTTCACTTCCCCTCTGGAACCTGCACATTCATTTCCCCTCTGGAGCCTGGACATTCATTTCCCTTCTGGCACCTGCACTTTCACTTCCCATTTGGAATCTGCACTTTCACTTCCCCTTTGGAATCTGCACTTTCACTTCCCATCTGGAGTCTGCACTTTCACTTCCCCTCTGGAGTCTGCACTTTCACTTTCCCTCTGGAGTCTGCACTTTCACTTCCCCTCTGGCACCTGCACTGTCATTTCCCCTCTGGAGCCTGCACTTTCACTTCCCCTCTGGAGCCTGCACTTTCACTTCCCCTCTGGATCCTGCACTTTCACTTCCCCTCTGGAGCCTGCACTTTCACTTCCCCTCTGGCACCTGCACTGTCACTTCCCCTCTGGAACCTGCACTTTCACTTCCCCTCTGGAGCCTGGACTTTCACTTCCCCTCTGGAGCCTGGACTTTCACTTCCCCTTTGGAATCTGCACTTTCACTTCCCCTTTGGAGCCTGGACTTTCACTTCCCCTCTATCACCTGCACTGTCACTTCCCCTCAGGAGCCTGCACTTTCACTTCCCCTCTGGAGCCTGCACTTTCACTTCCCCTCTGGAGCCTGCACTTTCACTTCCCCTCTGGAGCCTGCACTTTCACTTCCCCTCTGGAGCCTGAACTTTCACTTCCCCTCTGGCACCCGCACTTTCAGTTCCCCTCTGGAGCCTGCACTGTCACTTCCCCTCTGGAGCCTGCACTTTCACTTCCCCTCTGGAGCCTGCACTTTCACTTCCCCTCTGGAGCCTGCACTTTCACTCTCCATCTGGAGCCTGCACTGTCACTTCCCATCTGGAGCCTGGACTTTCACTCCCCCTCTAGAGTCTGCACTTTCACTTCTCCTCTGGCACCTGTATTTTCACTTACCCTCTGGAGCCTGCACTTTCACTCCCCCTCTGGAGCCTGCACTTTCACTCCCCCTCTGGAGCCTGCACTTTCATTTCCCATCTGGAGCCTGGACTTTCACTCCCCCTCTGGAGCCTGCACTTTCACTTCCCCTCTGGAGCCTGGACTTTCACTTCCCCTCTGGAGCCTGGACTTTCACTTCCCCTCTGGAGCCTGGACTTTCACTTCCCCTCTGGAGCCTGGACTTTCACTTCCCCTCTGGAGCCTGCACTTTCACTTCCCATTTGGAGCCAGCACTTTCACATCCCCTCTGGAGCCTGACCTTTCACTTCTCCTCTGGAGCCTACACTTTCACTCCCCCTCTGGAGCCTGCACTTTCACTCCCCCTCTGGAGCCTACACTTTCACTCCCCCTCTGGAGCCTGCACTTTCACTCCCCCTCTGGAGCCTGGACTTTCACTCCCCCTCTGGAGCCTGCACTTTCATTTCAAATCTGGAGCCTGAACTTTCACTTCCCCTCTGGAGCCTGCACTTTCACTTCCCCTCTGGAGCCTGCACTTTCACTTCCCCTCTGGAGCCTGCACTTTCACTTCCCATTTGGAACCAGCACTTTCACATCCCCTCTGGAGCCTGACCTTTCACTTCTCCTCTGGAGCCTATACTTTCACTCCCCCTCTGGAGCCTGCACTTTCACTCCCCCTCTGGAGCCTGGACTTTCACTCCCCTTCTGGAGCCTGCACTTTCATTTCAAATCTGGAGCCTGGTCTTTCACTTCCCCTCTCGGGCCTGCAATTTTACTTCCCCTGTTGCATCTGCACTTTCACTTCCTCCCTGGCACGTGCACTTTCATTTCTCCTCTGGCGCCTGTATTTTCACTTCCCCTCTGGAGCCTGCACTTTCACTTCCCCTCTGGAGCCTGCACTTTCACTTCCCATTTGGAGCCAGCACTTTCACATCCCCTCTGGAGCCTGACCTTTCACTTCTCCTCTGGAGCCTACACTTTCACTCCCCCTCTGGAGCCTGCACTTTCACTCCCCCTCTGGAGCCTGCACTTTCACTCCCCCTCTGGAGCCTGGACTTTCACTCCCCCTCTGGAGCCTGCACTTTCATTTCAAATCTGGAGCCTGGACTTTCACTTCCCCTGGAGCCTGCTCTTTCACTTCCCCTCTGGAGCCTGGACTTTCACTTCCCCTGGAGCCCGCTCTTTCACTTCCCCTCTGGAGCCTGCACTTTCATTTCAAATCTGGAGCCTGGACTTTCACTCCCCCTCTGGAGCCTGCACTTTCATTTCAAATCTGGAGCCTGCACTTTCACTTCCCCTCTGGAGCCTGGACTTTCACTTCCCCTCTGGAGCCTGCACTTTCACTTCCCATTTGGAGCCAGCACTTTCACATCCCCTCTGGAGCCTGACCTTTCACTTCTCCTCTGGAGCCTATACTTTCACTCCCCCTCTGGAGCCTGCATTTTCACTCCCCCTCTGGAGCCTGCACTTTCACTCCCCCTCTGGAGCCTGGACTTTCACTCCCCTTCTGGAGCCTGGACTTTCACTCCCCCTCTGGAGCCTGGACTTTCATTTCAAATCTGGAGCCTGGACTTTCACTTCCCCTCTCGGGCCTGCAATTTTACTTCCCCTGTTGCATCTGCACTTTCACTTCCTCCCTGGCACGTGCACTTTCATTTCTCCTCTGGCGCCTGTATTTTCACTTCCCCTCTGGAGCCTGGACTTTCACTCCCCCTCTGGAGCCTGGACTTTCACTCCCACTCTGGAGCCTGGACTTTCACTCCCCCTCTGGAGCCTGCACTTTCATTTCAAATCTGGAGCCTGGACTTTCACTTCCCCTCTCGGGCCTGCAATTTTACTTCCCCTGTTGCATCTGCACTTTCACTTCCTCCCTGGCACGTGCACTTTCACTTCCCCTGTGGCACGTGCACTTTCACTTCCCCTCTGGAGCTTGCACTTTCACTTTCCCTCTAGCACCTGCACTTTCAGTTCCCCTCTGGCACCTGCACTTTCAGTTCCCCTCTGGCACCTGCACTTTCACTTCCCCTTTGGAGCCAGCATTTTCACTTCCCCTCTGCAGCCTGAAGTTTCACTTCGCCTCTGGAGCCTGCACTTTCACTTCCCCTCTGGAGTCTGCACTTTCGTTTCCCCTCTGGAGTCTGCACTTTCATTTCCCCTCTGGAGCCTGCACTTTCACTTCCCCTCTGGCACCTGCACTTTCACTTCCCCTCTGCAGCCTGAAGTTTCACTTCACCTCTGGAGCCTGCACTTTCACTTCCCCTCTGGAGTCTGCACTTTCATTTCCCCTCTGGAGTCTGCACTTTCATTTCCCCTCTGGAGTCTGCACTTTCATTTCCCCTCTGGAGTCTGCACTTTCATTTCCCCTCTGGCACCTGCATTTTCACTTCCCCTCTGGAGTCTGCACTTTCACTCCCCCTCTGGAGCCTGCACTTTCACTTCTCCTCTGGCACCTGTATTTTCACTTCCCCTCTGGAGCCTGAACTTTAATTTCCCCTCTGGAGCCTGCACTTTCACTTCCCCTCTGGAACCTGCACATTCATTTCCCCTCTGGAGCCTGGACATTCATTTCCCTTCTGGCACCTGCACTTTCACTTCCCATTTGGAATCTGCACTTTCACTTCCCCTTTGGAATCTGCACTTTCACTTCCCCTCTGGAGCCTGCACTTTCACTTCCCCTCTGGAGCCTGCACTTTCACTTCCCCTTTGGAATCTGCACTTTCACTTCCCCTCTGGAGCCTGCACTTTCACTTCCCCTCTGGAGCCTGCACTGTCACTTCCCATTTGGAATCTGCACTTTCACTTCCCATTTGGAACCTGCACTTTCACTTCCCCTCTGGAGCCTGGACTTTCACTTCCCCTTTGGAATCTGCACTTTCACTTCCCCTTTGGAGCCTGGACTTTCACTTCCCCTCTATCACCTGCACTGTCACTTCCCCTCAGGAGCCTGCACTTTCACTCCCCCTCTGGAGCCTGCACTTTCACTTCCCCTCTGGAGCCTGCACTTTCACTTCCCCTCTGGAGCCTGCACTTTCACTTCCCCTCTGGAGCCTGAACTTTAATTTCGCCTCTGGAGCCTGCACTTTCACTTCCCCTCTGGAACCTGCACATTCATTTCCCCTCTGGAGCCTGGACATTCATTTCCCTTCTGGCACCTGCACTTTCACTTCCCATTTGGAATCTGCACTTTCACTTCCCCTTTGGAATCTGCACTTTCACTTCCCCTCTGGAGCCTGCACTTTCACTTCCCCTTTGGAATCTGCACTTTCACTTCCCCTCTGGCACCTGCACTGTCATTTCCCCTCTGGAGCCTGCACTTTCACTTCCCCTCTGGCACCTGCACTGTCACTTCCCCTCTGGAACCTGCACTTTCACTTCCCCTCTGGAGCCTGGACTTTCACTTCCCCTTTGGAATCAGCACTTTCACTTCCCCTCTGGAGCCTGCACTTTCACTTCCCCTCTGGAGCCTGCACTTTCACTTCCCCTCTGGAGCCTGCACTTTCACTTCCCCTCTGGAGCCTGAACTTTAATTTCGCCTCTGGAGCCTGCACTTTCACTACCCCTCTGGAACCTGCACATTCATTTCCCCTCTGGAGCCTGGACATTCATTTCCCTTCTGGCACCTGCACTTTCACTTCCCATTTGGAATCTGCACTTTCACTTCCCCTTTGGAATCTGCACTTTCACTTCCCATTTGGAATCTGCACTTTCACTTCCCCTCTGGAGTCTGCACTTTCACTTCCCCTTTGGAATCTGCACTTTCACTTCCCCTCTGGCACCTGCACTGTCATTTCCCCTCTGGAGCCTGCACTTTCACTTCCCCTCTGGAGCCTGCACTGTCATTTCCCCTCTGGAGCCTGCACTTTCACTTCCCCTCTGGAGCCTGCACTTTCACTTCCCCTCTGGAGCCTGCACTTTCACTTCCCCTCTGGAGCCTGCACTTTCACTTCCCCTCTGGCACCTGCACTGTCACTTCCCCTCTGGAACCTGCACTTTCACTTCCCCTCTGGAGCCTGGACTTTCACTTCCCCTCTGGAGCCTGGACTTTCACTTCCCCTTTGGAATCTGCACTTTCACTTCCCCTTTGGAGCCTGGACTTTCACTTCCCCTCTATCACCTGCACTGTCACTTCCCCTCAGGAGCCTGCACTTTCACTTCCCCTCTGGAGCCTGCACTTTCACTTCCCCTCTGGAGCCTGCACTTTCACTTCCCCTCTGGAGCCTGCACTTTCACTTCCCCTCTGGAGCCTGAACTTTCACTTCCCCTCTGGCACCCGCACTTTCAGTTCCCCTCTGGAGCCTGCACTGTCACTTCCCCTCTGGAGCCTGCACTTTCACTTCCCCTCTGGAGCCTGCACTTTCACTTCCCCTTTGGAGCCTGCACTTTCACGTCCCCTCTGGAGCCTGCATTTTAACTTCCCCTCTGGAGCCTGCACTTTCACTTTCCCTCTGGAGCCTGCACTTTCACTTCCCCTCTGGAGCCTGCACTTTCACTTCCCCTCTGGAGCCTGCATTTTAACTTCCCCTCTGGAGCCTGCACTTTCACTCTCCATCTGGAGCCTGCACTGTCACTTCCCATCTGGAGCCTGGACTTTCACTCCCCCTCTAGAGTCTGCACTTTCACTTCTCCTCTGGCACCTGTATTTTCACTTACCCTCTGGAGCCTGCACTTTCACTCCCCCTCTGGAGCCTGCACTTTCATTTCCCATCTGGAGCCTGGACTTTCACTTCCCCTCTGGAGCCTGCACTTTCACTTCCCCTCTGGAGCCTGGACTTTCACTTCCCCTCTGGAGCCTGGACTTTCACTTCCCCTCTGGAGCCTGGACTTTCACTTCCCCTCTGGAGCCTGCACTTTCACTTCCCATTTGGAGCCAGCACTTTCACATCCCCTCTGGAGCCTGACCTTTCACTTCTCCTCTGGAGCCTACACTTTCACTCCCCCTCTGGAGCCTGCACTTTCACTCCCCCTCTGGAGCCTACACTTTCACTCCCCCTCTGGAGCCTGCACTTTCACTCCCCCTCTGGAGCCTGGACTTTCACTCCCCCTCTGGAGCCTGCACTTTCATTTCAAATCTGGAGCCTGAACTTTCACTTCCCCTCTGGAGCCTGCACTTTCACTTCCCCTCTGGAGCCCGCACTTTCACTTCCCATTTGGAACCAGCACTTTCACATCCCCTCTGGAGCCTGACCTTTCACTTCTCCTCTGGAGCCTATACTTTCACTCCCCCTCTGGAGCCTGCACTTTCACTCCCCCTCTGGAGCCTGGACTTTCACTCCCCTTCTGGAGCCTGCACTTTCATTTCAAATCTGGAGCCTGGTCTTTCACTTCCCCTCTCGGGCCTGCAATTTTACTTCCCCTGTTGCATCTGCACTTTCACTTCCTCCCTGGCACGTGCACTTTCATTTCTCCTCTGGCGCCTGTATTTTCACTTCCCCTCTGGAGCCTGCACTTTCACTTCCCCTCTGGAGCCTGGACTTTCACTTCCCCTTTGGAATCTGCACTTTCACTTCCCCTTTGGAGCCTGGACTTTCACTTCCCCTCTATCACCTGCACTGTCACTTCCCCTCAGGAGCCTGCACTTTCACTTCCCCTCTGGAGCCTGCACTTTCACTTCCCCTCTGGAGCCTGCACTTTCACTTCCCCTCTGGAGCCTGCACTTTCACTTCCCCTCTGGAGCCTGAACTTTCACTTCCCCTCTGGCACCCGCACTTTCAGTTCCCCTCTGGAGCCTGCACTGTCACTTCCCCTCTGGAGCCTGCACTTTCACTTCCCCTCTGGAGCCTGCACTTTCACTTCCCCTCTGGAGCCTGCACTTTCACTCTCCATCTGGAGCCTGCACTGTCACTTCCCATCTGGAGCCTGGACTTTCACTCCCCCTCTAGAGTCTGCACTTTCACTTCTCCTCTGGCACCTGTATTTTCACTTACCCTCTGGAGCCTGCACTTTCACTCCCCCTCTGGAGCCTGCACTTTCACTCCCCCTCTGGAGCCTGCACTTTCATTTCCCATCTGGAGCCTGGACTTTCACTCCCCCTCTGGAGCCTGGACTTTCACTTCCCCTCTGGAGCCTGGACTTTCACTTCCCCTCTGGAGCCTGGACTTTCACTTCCCCTCTGGAGCCTGGACTTTCACTTCCCCTCTGGAGCCTGGACTTTCACTTCCCCTCTGGAGCCTGGACTTTCACTTCCCCTCTGGAGCCTGCACTTTCACTTCCCATTTGGAGCCAGCACTTTCACATCCCCTCTGGAGCCTGACCTTTCACTTCTCCTCTGGAGCCTACACTTTCACTCCCCCTCTGGAGCCTGCACTTTCACTCCCCCTCTGGAGCCTACACTTTCACTCCCCCTCTGGAGCCTGCACTTTCACTCCCCCTCTGGAGCCTGGACTTTCACTCCCCCTCTGGAGCCTGCACTTTCATTTCAAATCTGGAGCCTGAACTTTCACTTCCCCTCTGGAGCCTGCACTTTCACTTCCCCTCTGGAGCCTGCACTTTCACTTCCCATTTGGAACCAGCACTTTCACATCCCCTCTGGAGCCTGACCTTTCACTTCTCCTCTGGAGCCTATACTTTCACTCCCCCTCTGGAGCCTGCACTTTCACTCCCCCTCTGGAGCCTGGACTTTCACTCCCCTTCTGGAGCCTGCACTTTCATTTCAAATCTGGAGCCTGGTCTTTCACTTCCCCTCTCGGGCCTGCAATTTTACTTCCCCTGTTGCATCTGCACTTTCACTTCCTCCCTGGCACGTGCACTTTCATTTCTCCTCTGGCGCCTGTATTTTCACTTCCCCTCTGGAGCCTGCACTTTCACTTCCCCTCTGGAGCCTGCACTTTCACTTCCCATTTGGAGCCAGCACTTTCACATCCCCTCTGGAGCCTGACCTTTCACTTCTCCTCTGGAGCCTACACTTTCACTCCCCCTCTGGAGCCTGCACTTTCACTCCCCCTCTGGAGCCTGCACTTTCACTCCCCCTCTGGAGCCTGGACTTTCACTCCCCCTCTGGAGCCTGCACTTTCATTTCAAATCTGGAGCCTGGACTTTCACTTCCCCTCTGGAGCCTGCACTTTCATTTCAAATCTGGAGCCTGGACTTTCACTTCCCCTGGAGCCTGCTCTTTCACTTCCCCTCTGGAGCCTGGACTTTCACTTCCCCTGGAGCCCGCTCTTTCACTTCCCCTCTGGAGCCTACACTTTCACTCCCCCTCTGGAGCCTGCACTTTCACTCCCCCTCTGGAGCCTGGACTTTCACTCCCCCTCTGGAGCCTGCACTTTCATTTCAAATCTGGAGCCTGGACTTTCACTTCCCCTGGAGCCTGCTCTTTCACTTCCCCTCTGGAGCCTGGACTTTCACTTCCCCTGGAGCCCGCTCTTTCACTTCCCCTCTGGAGCCTGCACTTTCATTTCAAATCTGGAGCCTGGACTTTCACTCCCCCTCTGGAGCCTGGACTTTCACTTCCCCTCTGGAGCCTGCACTTTCACTTCCCATTTGGAGCCAGCACTTTCACATCCCCTCTGGAGCCTGACCTTTCACTTCTCCTCTGGAGCCTATACTTTCACTCCCCCTCTGGAGCCTGCATTTTCACTCCCCCTCTGGAGCCTGCACTTTCACTCCCCCTCTGGAGCCTGGACTTTCACTCCCCTTCTGGAGCCTGGACTTTCACTCCCCCTCTGGAGCCTGGACTTTCATTTCAAATCTGGAGCCTGGACTTTCACTTCCCCTCTCGGGCCTGCAATTTTACTTCCCCTGTTGCATCTGCACTTTCACTTCCTCCCTGGCACGTGCACTTTCATTTCTGCTCTGGCGCCTGTATTTTCACTTCCCCTCTGGAGCCTGGACTTTCACTCCCCCTCTGGAGCCTGGACTTTCACTCCCACTCTGGAGCCTGGACTTTCACTCCCCCTCTGGAGCCTGCACTTTCATTTCAAATCTGGAGCCTGGACTTTCACTTCCCCTCTCGGGCCTGCAATTTTACTTCCCCTGTTGCATCTGCACTTTCACTTCCTCCCTGGCACGTGCACTTTCACTTCCCCTGTGGCATGTGCACTTTCACTTCCCCTCTGGAGCTTGCACTTTCACTTTCCCTCTAGCACCTGCACTTTCAGTTCCCCTCTGGCACCTGCACTTTCAGTTCCCCTCTGGCACCTGCACTTTCACTTCCCCTTTGGAGCCAGCATTTTCACTTCCCCTCTGCAGCCTGAAGTTTCACTTCGCCTCTGGAGCCTGCACTTTCACTTCCCCTCTGGAGTCTGCACTTTCGTTTCCCCTCTGGAGTCTGCACTTTCATTTCCCCTCTGGAGCCTGCACTTTCACTTCCCCTCTGGCACCTGCACTTTCACTTCCCCTCTGCAGCCTGAAGTTTCACTTCACCTCTGGAGCCTGCACTTTCACTTCCCCTCTGGAGTCTGCACTTTCATTTCCCCTCTGGAGTCTGCACTTTCATTTCCCCTCTGGAGTCTGCACTTTCATTTCCCCTCTGGAGTCTGCACTTTCATTTCCCCTCTGGCACCTGCATTTTCACTTCCCCTCTGGAGTCTGCACTTTCACTCCCCCTCTGGAGCCTGCACTTTCACTTCTCCTCTGGCACCTGTATTTTCACTTCCCCTCTGGAGCCTGAACTTTAATTTCCCCTCTGGAGCCTGCACTTTCACTTCCCCTCTGGAACCTGCACATTCATTTCCCCTCTGGAGCCTGGACATTCATTTCCCTTCTGGCACCTGCACTTTCACTTCCCATTTGGAATCTGCACTTTCACTTCCCCTTTGGAATCTGCACTTTCACTTCCCCTCTGGAGCCTGCACTTTCACTTCCCCTCTGGAGCCTGCACTTTCACTTCCCCTTTGGAATCTGCACTTTCACTTCCCCTCTGGAGCCTGCACTTTCACTTCCCCTCTGGAGCCTGCACTGTCACTTCCCATTTGGAATCTGCACTTTCACTTCCCATTTGGAACCTGCACTTTCACTTCCCCTCTGGAGCCTGGACTTTCACTTCCCCTTTGGAATCTGCACTTTCACTTCCCATTTGGAGCCTGCACTTTCACTTCCCCTCTATCACCTGCACTGTCACTTCCCCTCAGGAGCCTGCACTTTCACTTCCCCTCTGGAGCCTGCACTTTCACTTCCCCTCTGGAACCTGCACATTCATTTCCCCTCTGGAGCCTGGACATTCATTTCCCTTCTGGCACCTGCACTTTCACTTCCCCTTTGGAATCTGCACTTTCACTTCCCCTCTGGAGCCTGCACTTTCACTTCCCCTCTGGAGCCTGCACTTTCACTTCCCCTTTGGAATCTGCACTTTCACTTCCCCTCTGGAGCCTGCACTTTCACTTCCCCTTTGGAATCTGCACTTTCACTTCCCATTTGGAATCTGCACTTTCACTTCCCATTTGGAATCTGCACTTTCACTTCCCATTTGGAATCTGCACTTTCACTTCCCCTCTGGAGCCTGGACTTTCACTTCCCCTTTGGAATCTGCACTTTCACTTCCCCTTTGGAGCCTGGACTTTCACTTCCCCTCTATCACCTGCACTGTCACTTCCCCTCAGGAGCCTGCACTTTCACTCCCCCTCTGGAGCCTGCACTTTCACTTCCCCTCTGGAGCCTGCACTTTCACTTCCCCTCTGGAGCCTGCACTTTCACTTCCCCTCTGGAGCCTGAACTTTAATTTCGCCTCTGGAGCCTGCACTTTCACTTCCCCTCTGGAACCTGCACATTCATTTCCCCTCTGGAGCCTGGACATTCATTTCCCTTCTGGCACCTGCACTTTCACTTCCCATTTGGAATCTGCACTTTCACTTCCCCTTTGGAATCTGCACTTTCACTTCCCCTCTGGAGCCTGCACTTTCACTTCCCCTTTGGAATCTGCACTTTCACTTCCCCTCTGGCACCTGCACTGTCATTTCCCCTCTGGAGCCTGCACTTTCACTTCCCCTCTGGCACCTGCACTGTCACTTCCCCTCTGGAACCTGCACTTTCACTTCCCCTCTGGAGCCTGGACTTTCACTTCCCCTTTGGAATCAGCACTTTCACTTCCCCTCTGGAGCCTGCACTTTCACTTCCCCTCTGGAGCCTGCACTTTCACTTCCCCTCTGGAGCCTGCACTTTCACTTCCCCTCTGGAGCCTGAACTTTAATTTCGCCTCTGGAGCCTGCACTTTCACTTCCCCTCTGGAACCTGCACATTCATTTCCCCTCTGGAGCCTGGACATTCATTTCCCTTCTGGCACCTGCACTTTCACTTCCCATTTGGAATCTGCACTTTCACTTCCCCTTTGGAATCTGCACTTTCACTTCCCATTTGGAATCTGCACTTTCACTTCCCCTCTGGAGTCTGCACTTTCACTTCCCCTTTGGAATCTGCACTTTCACTTCCCCTCTGGCACCTGCACTGTCATTTCCCCTCTGGAGCCTGCACTTTCACTTCCCCTCTGGAGCCTGCACTTTCACTTCCCCTCTGGAGCCTGCACTTTCACTTCCCCTCTGGAGCCTGCACTTTCACTTCCCCTCTGGCACCTGCACTGTCACTTCCCCTCTGGAACCTGCACTTTCACTTCCCCTCTGGAGCCTGGACTTTGACTTCCCCTCTGGAGCCTGGACTTTCACTTCCCCTTTGGAATCTGCACTTTCACTTCCCCTTTGGAGCCTGGACTTTCACTTCCCCTCTATCACCTGCACTGTCACTTCCCCTCAGGAGCCTGCACTTTCACTTCCCCTCTGGAGCCTGCACTTTCACTTCCCCTCTGGAGCCTGCACTTTCACTTCCCCTCTGGAGCCTGAACTTTCACTTCCCCTCTGGCACCCGCACTTTCAGTTCCCCTCTGGAGCCTGCACTGTCACTTCCCCTCTGGAGCCTGCACTTTCACTTCCCCTCTGGAGCCTGCACTTTCACTTCCCCTTTGGAGCCTGCACTTTCACGTCCCCTCTGGAGCCTGCATTTTAACTTCCCCTCTGGAGCCTGCACTTTCACTTTCCCTCTGGAGCCTGCACTTTCACTTCCCCTCTGGAGCCTGCACTTTCACTTCCCCTCTGGAGCCTGCATTTTAACTTCCCCTCTGGAGCCTGCACTTTCACTCTCCATCTGGAGCCTGCACTGTCACTTCCCATCTGGAGCCTGGACTTTCACTCCCCCTCTAGAGTCTGCACTTTCACTTCTCCTCTGGCACCTGTATTTTCACTTACCCTCTGGAGCCTGCACTTTCACTCCCCCTCTGGAGCCTGCACTTTCACTCCCCCTCTGGAGCCTGCACTTTCATTTCCCATCTGGAGCCTGGACTTTCACTCCCCCTCTGGAGCCTGCACTTTCACTTCCCCTCTGGAGCCTGGACTTTCACTTCCCCTCTGGAGCCTGGACTTTCACTTCCCCTCTGGAGCCTGGACTTTCACTTCCCCTCTGGAGCCTGCACTTTCACTTCCCATTTGGAGCCAGCACTTTCACATCCCCTCTGGAGCCTGACCTTTCACTTCTCCTCTGGAGCCTACACTTTCACTCCCCCTCTGGAGCCTGCACTTTCACTCCCCCTCTGGAGCCTACACTTTCACTCCCCCTCTGGAGCCTGCACTTTCACTCCCCCTCTGGAGCCTGGACTTTCACTCCCCCTCTGGAGCCTGCACTTTCATTTCAAATCTGGAGCCTGAACTTTCACTTCCCCTCTGGAGCCTGCACTTTCACTTCCCCTCTGGAGCCTGCACTTTCACTTCCCATTTGGAACCAGCACTTTCACATCCCCTCTGGAGCCTGACCTTTCACTTCTCCTCTGGAGCCTATACTTTCACTCCCCCTCTGGAGCCTGCACTTTCACTCCCCCTCTGGAGCCTGGACTTTCACTCCCCTTCTGGAGCCTGCACTTTCATTTCAAATCTGGAGCCTGGTCTTTCACTTCCCCTCTCGGGCCTGCAATTTTACTTCCCCTGTTGCATCTGCACTTTCACTTCCTCCCTGGCACGTGCACTTTCATTTCTCCTCTGGCGCCTGTATTTTCACTTCCCCTCTGGAGCCTGCACTTTCACTTCCCCTCTGGAGCCTGCACTTTCACTTCCCATTTGGAGCCAGCACTTTCACATCCCCTCTGGAGCCTGACCTTTCACTTCTCCTCTGGAGCCTACACTTTCACTCCCCCTCTGGAGCCTGCACTTTCACTCCCCCTCTGGAGCCTACACTTTCACTCCCCCTCTGGAGCCTGGACTTTCACTCCCCCTCTGGAGCCTGCACTTTCATTTCAAATCTGGAGCCTGGACTTTCACTTCCCCTGGAGCCTGCTCTTTCACTTCCCCTCTGGAGCCTGGACTTTCACTTCCCCTGGAGCCCGCTCTTTCACTTCCCCTCTGGAGCCTGCACTTTCATTTCAAATCTGGAGCCTGGACTTTCACTCCCCCTCTGGAGCCTGGACTTTCACTCCCCCTCTGGAGCCTGCACTTTCATTTCAAATCTGGAGCCTGCACTTTCACTTCCCCTCTGGAGCCTGGACTTTCACTTCCCCTCTGGAGCCTGCACTTTCACTTCCCATTTGGAGCCAGCACTTTCACATCCCCTCTGGAGCCTGACCTTTCACTTCTCCTCTGGAGCCTATACTTTCACTCCCCCTCTGGAGCCTGCACTTTCACTTCCCCTCTGGAGCCTGCACTTTCACTCCCCCTCTGGAGCCTGCACTTTCACTCCCCCTCTGGAGCCTGCACTTTCACTCCCCTTCTGGAGCCTGGACTTTCACTCCCCCTCTGGAGCCTGGACTTTCATTTCAAATCTGGAGCCTGGACTTTCACTTCCCCTCTCGGGCCTGCAATTTTACTTCCCCTGTTGCATCTGCACTTTCACTTCCTCCCTGGCACGTGCACTTTCATTTCTCCTCTGGCGCCTGTATTTTCACTTCCCCTCTGGAGCCTGGACTTTCACTCCCCCTCTGGAGCCTGGACTTTCACTCCCACTCTGGAGCCTGGACTTTCACTCCCCCTCTGGAGCCTGCACTTTCATTTCAAATCTGGAGCCTGGACTTTCACTTCCCCTCTCGGGCCTGCAATTTTACTTCCCCTGTTGCATCTGCACTTTCACTTCCTCCCTGGCACGTGCACTTTCACTTCCCCTGTGGCACGTGCACTTTCACTTCCCCTCTGGAGCTTGCACTTTCACTTTCCCTCTAGCACCTGCACTTTCAGTTCCCCTCTGGCACCTGCACTTTCAGTTCCCCTCTGGCACCTGCACTTTCACTTCCCCTTTGGAGCCAGCATTTTCACTTCCCCTCTGCAGCCTGAAGTTTCACTTCGCCTCTGGAGCCTGCACTTTCACTTCCCCTCTGGAGTCTGCACTTTCGTTTCCCCTCTGGAGTCTGCACTTTCATTTCCCCTCTGGAGCCTGCACTTTCACTTCCCCTCTGGCACCTGCACTTTCATTTCCCCTCTGCAGCCTGAAGTTTCACTTCACCTCTGGAGCCTGCACTTTCACTTCCCCTCTGGAGTCTGCACTTTCATTTCCCCTCTGGCACCTGCATTTTCACTTCCCCTCTGGAGTCTGCACTTTCACTCCCCCTCTGGAGCCTGCATTTTCACTTCCCCTCTGGACCCTGCACTTTCATTTCCCCTCTGGCACCTTCACTTTCACTTCCCCTCTGGCACCTGCACTTTCACTTCCCCTTTGGAGCCTGCATTTTCACTTCCCCTCTGGAGCGTACACTTTCACTCCCGCTCTGGAGTCTGCACTTTCAATTCCCCTCTGGAGTCTGCACTTTCACTTTCCCTCTGGAGTCTGCACTTTCACTTCCCTCTGGAGCCTACACTTTCATTCCCCCTCTGGAGCCTGCACTTTCACTCCCCCTCTGGAGCCTGCACTTTCACTCCCCCTCTGGAGCCTGCACTTTCACTTCCCCTTTGGAGCCTGCACTTTCACTTCCCCTCTGGAACCTGTTCTTTCATGTTCGCATGATTTTGCCTTTACTTTGCAACTTCAGGATTTTATTCACTGCAATTGTGTACCATTCCTGGTAAATTAACAGTTGGGAGTTTGAGTTATGTATAAGTCCCACACATTTGAAGTATACAAATTCATATTGCAATGACATATGAAATTCAGCTTGATTTTGTTTTCCCTAATTTTTATTGATACAGCGACACTTTAAATCGACGCTCTGCCTGCCTGATGGAATTGGCCTTTCAGGAATGTGGTGTGATTATCAAGTTACTCTGAGTGATGTCCTGTTCTCCCAGTGCTATTAAAGCCTGAATTCTGAAAAATGTATTAACTTAGTGCTAATGAGTGCAAAATTGTTATGAAGCCTCCCTTGGGGTCCTAAAGGAATTAAAAGGCTCTACTATGTCAGGTTGCTACACAGGATCTCTGTGTTAGCCTTGACCATTTCAACTGCCTTTTATTAAATTAGAGTTTAAAATAGAAACGAAACCTTTTTCAATCTGCTAAATGTTAAGTATTCAATGTATCCTTGTTCATTGCCAATAATTTGCATGATTCTGAATTCTGCGACTGAATTATCCAGTTCTTCCTGTTTAATTCCAAATGATCACAATGATTTATACAACAGGAGAAAAGGGTGCTGATTGGTTGGCCAGTTGACTCTTATTGGCCAAGATGTTGTCATGGAGAAAGCAACAGGGAACTATAGGCCAGAATTTTTAGCTCGTTGGGCGGTACATGCCTGACCCGAACCAGCATAAAATGACGCGCGATGACAGAATCACATGAGGGGACATGTTTTTTAATACCTTAAAATTCTTTAGTTTTTTAATATATATATATATATATATCTTCATCGCCCAGAGGCAGCTCTACGCCTCAGGGAGCTTTTCCTGTGTGCACCTGTACTAAGCGCTGCAGCACGCGTTTCATGCTGGGCGGGCCTTAATTGACCCAGCAGCACGAAATCGTGGTCGGTCCCCGATTGCGGGCAACGGTCGGCTTACTGACTGCTCCTGCCTGCCCCCTCTGAGCCCACCCGACGAGGGCAAAATCCTGGCCACAGTCTCCCCAAGCTCCCGGGTCATTCAGTATATCCTATATCCTACAGTTTGCCGTTTTTAGCTGTAATGCTGCTAGATGCTTTGCCATTGTTCACTGTTGAAATTAATCCATGAATCAAGGCAAATTGGGTGCAACAGCCAAGGAATACTGATAGAAACTTAAATGAGCAAGCACTGAACACCTTCAAGGATAGAGGGGAGGAAAGAATATTGGTAAGGGGAAAACCTTGGGCAAAATTAGATAAAGTACATAAAAGCATGATAATTCTGCAGGTTTAATTGCTGAGCCTAGAACTGTCACATTCTAAACATAGGGATTGTCAGCCTGCTGAACACCGTCAATAACTTCATCAAATGTAGTCTAGAACATGGGCCAGGATTTCCCAATTGGCGAGCGGGGGAATGGGGCTCGCTCGCCGACATGTAAAATGATGTCGAAGGACGTGGGGCAGAACTCCCGACGTCACCGCGCCTCATTTCAATTTTCAGGTCAGCGGGGGCTCAGCCGAATTGCTGTGCGCCCGCCAACCTGTCAATGGCCAATTGAGGCCATTGACAAAGTAGTTAAAGTAATTAATGGCCCTGCCCGTCCAGTGTTAAGGTTGGCGGGCAGACCAGGAGTCCTGGCGGGCATTGGAAAAAACATGAAACCTCATCCATCGGCGGGATGTGGTTTCGTGTAGGATTTTAAAAATTTAATAAAGTGTAACTGAAAGTGATGGACATGTCCCATGAGGTGTCACATGAGTTGGGGACATGTCAGGGAATTTTTTTTTTCTGTTTTTAACATTTTTTTTATTGTGGAGCCAATCTCCCTGAGGCAGCACTTAGCCTCAGGGAGATGAGTGCGCTCTTTCACGCGCATGCACGAAACAGCGCACTCCCGGCTGAGGGAATCCTCCCCCTGCCCGCACAGGGAGCGCATAGTGCTTCCTTTGCGGATGTCATGCAGGGTGGGCCTTAATTTGCCCACCCACATAAATTGGTGGCGTGCCACCCGCCCGCTCCTGAACTACCCCCCCCCCACAATGGGCGGAAAATTCTGCCCATGGATCTTTTATAACTCCCAGCCCTACATCCTCCTTCACTAATCAGGTCTCTGTATTAGAAGGAGAATGTCTTTAAAAAAAATACCAGTGTTAAGACTACAAAGAAGCTGGCTCACACTAACAGATCCTTTGATTGTTTTCATCAGAAAAATAATTGGGGCAGTGTATAGGAAAATAGAGAGAAGCAACCATGGTACATTTTTGGAGTCACCGATAAGACCCTTGTTGCATTTCACTGGTAAACACTTTTCAATATTCTATGTGCAATATCCATGTACCCAGGAGGCTGACATCTGAGAAATGTAAGCTCCACTTAGTAACAAGCAAATGGATTTAAGCAATGTATAGAATTAAATCCGCAGCTTGTTCATTACAGTAATGGTTCCCTGAGGGGGTGCTGGAAAATCCCCAAACCTTCAGTAATACATTCTCTTTGCATTGATGACAATTAGCAGCACACACACTGGAGACAGTGGTGCATACGCTGCTCTTTCCTTCCCAACTCCTTGCTCTTCATTGATCAGTGGACCTGTTTTTCAGTTTTTCTCCCTGTGGTGTTAACTTGTAGTTCCTTGTGGGTTATGAAGTCATTGCTGACAGAGCCCATTTACTGTTTTAACTAACAGTCTTGCCCATTTTAGGTTGCTTAAGTGTTTCTACTTTGAGAACTTCCATCATGTGCTGGTGTTTGGATTGTGCCCCATTTTACATTTACATTAAGGTGTTGTCCACACTTTATCAGTACAACAAGGAAATAAGTGACTTTTGTTATGATCCTTGGCCAGGCCCCCACATTGTTGGTGAGATCCCCTTAGGGATCAATAATGTTTTGTTTAAAGTAGACAAAGTTTGCAATTTAAGACTGTCGCTCATTGAAGAAAGCCACAAGATTCCACGAGTTTCAAACAAACAAAAATAAACATTAGAATACAAGGTCAAGAAAGATAAAACAATTCAAAATATCTATCTTATACTCTAACATTCAGGGTATGTATGAGATACATGTGAATTAGCAGACAAACTGTAGTTGAACACCCCACATTACAGTATAAAGGACTGATGCAACCAAAACAGATTCCATGGATTTCTCAACAGCCCACCCAGACATTAGTCACAATGTGAGTCAACCAATCTCACTGAAACTCTGTCCTCTCATAAGGGGTTTCCAGTCTTTACCTTTAAGGATCTAATCTTGCAATTCTCTCCAAAAGTCGCTCCAACTTAGACGGCTTCGACAAGGGTTACAATCTGGCCTTCCGAAATTACATTCCCTTGGATTCCTGAGTACAATCGAGCATCAGCTTACAAGCACAATTTCAGTTCTTCGGCCATGTCAAGCAGAACACCACTGCTCCACAGGGGTGCCTTTTCCCAACGGCTTGCAGCATGGAGTCACCAATGTTCGGCTGCCTTCTCAGATCTTCAGGGCATCTCTTGAGCCCTCTTCAACTACAGGGACTCTCCTGAGCCCACCTCAGTTTAAGCCTGCAGCCCTTTTCTCTAATTAGACCCTGTCTCTCTGCTCCTCTCTGTCTCTTAACTGGGACCTCTCCCTGTCGCCCTCCCTTGTCCCTCCCTCTGGGACAGCTCTTCTCCCTTTTCCCTCTCCTCGGGACACTTCTTTACTATGGCGCACTGCACCCAGTTGCCTGACCCAGGTTTTTACGCCTTTTTCTTCTATGCGCAGGAACGTAGGGCCTGCCCTTGGCCTGAAGAATGCAAAGATGTCAAAATGCGCCTGTGCAACCTGCTCCCGGCCTGCACTTGTGCAAGAGGTCCGAGGTCCATAGGTAGATGAAGTTCCCAACCTCTGCACTCAACTATAGGTTACGTAATACCTTGAACATGTTTAAAATTGTGGTTTCATTTTCTGCCTCCCCTAATGTCCGGAAGACTACATATTCAGGCCAGAAGTGCAAAAATCATGCTGTTGACTTGTACAGACAGAGTGTTCAGCTTAAGCGTAACCAATAGCACTCAGTGACACATTTATGGTCACTCGTAGTAAGAGCGATGTCTTTTGAAGAAGCCAGAAAAATCTGCAAAGGTATTCCTGCTTCCTTTGGAAACTGTAGCATTCCCTCATTTCTGGTATGGTGTTCCTGCTAAATTTGGGATTACCTTTGATGACAGCAATGTAATATACAGGGAGCATAACTCAGGTTCTCTTCCCCGCAAACTATCAGCAAAATACCCTTGATTTTATTCCAACATTTAAGAGTTAGATCTAAATTACTGAAGCTTGGGATTTTTACATTTCACTTCTATGTTAGATGATTACTAACTCATGAATCATCTGGCACATGTGCTGTTGACTGAACTACTCTAGTTATCAGGGATTAATAGACAATTTGGCTTCTCATCAAGACTCTTCTGTACTTGGTTTTTAAGCAAACAATAATTACTTTCAGCTCAATATTATTAATGAATGATAATTACACACCAATTCGTCATTCATTATTTCTACAAGAGTGTAACTATTTGTCTACTATCTTTTTTTTCTAGTTTGTTAATGTCACCAGTGAGATTTGAGCCACAATTTGCTATAAAAATAACTCAGATGAATGGCGCACGCACAAATATGCATAAATGACATAGCAAGTTTGTGCGAAGGGCAGATGCGAGGTTAAACATGGATATCAAAAATTTGCTTTCCCATTATGCCACCTCACAATTATTTTTGTAAAAACAGAATTTCACTGCTGGCCTCACCATTGAAATTCACCGAACATCGTGAAGTTGCTGTATCTGCTTGATAAATACAAACTAAACTCAGGACAGAAAGTTGAGCCTTGTCTATTCCAGCCTAAGTACACTTTTAAAGTATGTGGTAAATGTTAATTACTATTAATTAACCTCTCTGGCACTGAAAATTAAGGACTACATGGGTGGAGTTTCATTCCCCAGGTTTTAATTGTTGGAGATTTTAAAAATGTAAAATTTTCTTTTATTTCATTTTTCTTTCTGCCCTTTTTCTTCCCTATTGATTTAGTATTTCTTCCTCTCTCTGCAGTGCTTTATGTGTAGCTGATTTGGCATTGAATTCACCCACTGTAATTTTCAGCCCTGACCCTGTTAATTTCTCTATCCTTCAGTCTGTGATTGGTTAAGGAGATACACGGTTGCTTGCCCTGTTTTCACTCAGATCCTAGATACCGGGTTTTTTTCTCTGTGCCACTATCACTTGCACTTTCAGCAACTTATCAAGCAAAAAATTAAAAAATCTAAATGGGCAAGAACACAACAGGCTGATGTTGTTAGATGCCCTGCCAAATTACAACTTGCTACTTGTTAAATAATGCTACACCATCCTTTATAGCAATGTCAAGTGTTTCCAAATTTGTTATTGGGATACGCACAATGTTGGCCAGGCTGCATTTATTGCTCAACTTAAGTTGCCCTTCCTTTTCCTTAAACTGCTCTTATCTCTGTGGTATTAGGTAGGGATATCCAGGATTTTGACCCAGCAATGATGAAGTGATATGTCCCAAATTAAAACGGTGTGTGAAGTGGAGCAAGATGTGAGTGATGATGTTCCCATGACAGGAGCACTTGTCCTTCTCAGTGGTAGAGGTCACAGACTGAGAGGTAAATTTAGTATAAGATTAGTGAGTTACAATCGTGCATCCTAAGGATCATACATACTCTAGCCACAGTGGTGGTACTTGAAGGGGTGGATATTGATTTCAGTGGCAGGGCCACCAAACTGCTCTTTCCTGGATAGTGTCAAGCTTCTTCAATAGTGCTGTGGCTGCTCCATCCAGGCAAGTGGGGAGTAGTCAGTTGTACACTCTTAGAGAGGATTTGAGACCATGATAAGTCATTCATCACAGTGTTCCCACCCTGTGCCCTGCTTTGTTAGCCACGCCGTCAACATGGCGGATCTAGTTAAGCTTCTGGTTATTGATGGCCCCAGGAGATTGAATGTCAGAAACTGTATGATAGTGGGGGTGTTGAAGGACAGAAGGGAGACAGTTAGGCTTTTCTTTGTTGGTCATGGTCATCGCCTAGCATATATGTACTGCAAATATTAGCTACAGCTTGTCAACCCAAGCTAGGTTCTGCTATATGCAGGCACAGACTGCTTCTTCTATGGAGGAATTGTAAAATCATCAACTCAACACCTGATTTTATGACAGAGGGAAGGTTATTGATGAAGCAGTTGAAGGTGCTTGGGCCAAGGACACTCTCCTGAGGAGCACTCGCAGCAATGTCCAGGGGCTGCAATGATTGACCTCTGACAACCATGACCATCTTCCTGTGAGTCAGGTTTGATTCCAGTCATTGGAGGGTATTCTATAGACCCTCATTGTTCTGGCCTTTGCCAGGGCTCCTTGAGTGTTGCCTTGATATTTCAGTGGAGATGCAAGAACATGAACATCTATGATATTGCAGGGAAGAGGGGAGAGAACAACTTTCAAATGTTTTAACTGAAATGTAAAACCCAGAGAGTTAATTTGATTTTGGAGTTTAGTGTAGAAGGCCCAATATTTGTTCAATCAGCTGGTAAGTCCCTCTTTAAATTTTCATTATCACTGATTTAAATGCACAAAAAAAGTCATGAAAGGTTGTTTAACGAGGGTTGTGTAGAGGTGCCAAGCTGATAATGCAAGGGTTCCAATCTTGACCAAAGTCAGTATTACCCCACCCCAAGTGTCCCCAGGCTCTCCAGCCCTTGAATTGAGTATATAAACAGTGATCAACTGTTAGCAGCATGCGGACTGAATTACATCACTAAGTTGTTGGGTTGCTCGTGACAAATTGAGTTCCTTGCTCACCCATGGATTTACACTTTAGTGCTCATGTACCTCCTTCATTGCAGGCTGCAGCTGTAGAGGACGCCACTTTCCATTTTCCCATTTTATTTTACCACTTTAACCTGGGTAACCCATTGGGCATCACATTTCATTTCACACTAGCAGCAAGAGGGAATGGGGTGGGGGGAAGGGAGTAGTATAGTCAGAGAATTTTCCTAGTAACGTAGCTGGAACACACAGTGCTCGTAGGATTCAAGGCAGCCGGTGAAGCAGAAACCAAGATGCAGAGCTTTTCTATATTGAGAGAGTTTAATGGCTTTGTTCAGTCTCACAGCCCCGGTGTCCCAGCTGTCCCCTTTTTATATGTGCTCCAAGTACTTAATTAAACAATGCCTTTCGCCTATCTATCCTAACAATATAATTAACATGCTATTAACAACCAGCGTTGTGACCAGCTTACTCTGAGCAATTAGACAATGGAGTCTTTGCATCAAAAGAGACAGCCAAGATCACAGTTAAATGTCTCATTCCAGGGACCCTCACCGTAGAATCATAGAATGAAACAGCACATAAAGAGGCCATTTGGCACATAATTCCTGTGCCAACTCCTTGAATGTGCTGCTTAATATATGTCTCTGACTACTTCTCTGATCTTTCCCATAGCCCTACAGACCTTCCCCTTCAAAGTTATTATCCAATTCCCTTTTGAAAGTGGTTATTGAATCTGCTTCCATCAGCCTTTTAGACAGTACATTCCAGATCATAACAACTGGCTGTATAAAAATGATTTGATTTTATCAATTACTTTAAAGCTCCATGCTCCCTTAGCACCGTGCCTTGTAACCCAAGAACATGAGGGAAGAGAGAAAGTCCCAATAATGAGTTTGGTTTAAAGAACCAAGTTTTTATAGCATTGTTCCAGAAACAAATAGTCTCTTAAATAATGCCACATAAAATTCGTAGTCAATGGTGCATTTCTGCTTCCTCCTTGAACCCTGTCTTTTTGTTAGAAGTCTTCCTTCTATCAATTACAGTCTACAGCATTTAGACTGTAGAGCAATGATATTGAGTTTTCACAATGGCCAAGGATTGGGAAAAACTACGAGGTAGAGACCAAAAGAAAAGGCTTATTTTCCAAAATGTATTCTTACCATCGGGAAACAAACAAGTGCTGCTAGAGAATTTGAGATGATGGAAAAGACTGTCAAATTCTTTGAAGTGTGAACCTATATTCATTGGATCCTGCAATCATTACCGACCATAAACAAAGTTATTGTATGAAAAGACACCCGCAGTACTTAACAGGCCATGTCAGTCCTGTGCAAAGTATTTTAGGCTACCAACCTTTTGTTATCATTCTTGTGTGAGAGATGCTGCCTTTGCAGAATTCTGCTAATAAAGTAGACTGACCTATATACTTCAGCTGAACTGCTGGAATAAGGGATTTCCTTTCCCTTTCCTGGTGTCAGAGCTAATAAAGGATGTGTGATCTCTTTCTCTCTAACAGGAAAATCTCCAGAGGACGTGGTGCGACGATACATGCAGAAGGTCAAGAATCCGCCAGATGAGGTGAGGGTTACCTATCAAACTATCCCTCAGTCAGAGCGCTACAGAAAGACCAGAAGGTGATAGGTGGCTGTGACAATTCACTTCACCCTACTGTGTGTCATTATTTCCATCTACAAGGCAGGAACAAAAGCTGTGCTCATTTGGCTGCACTACTTGAAGCAAATACTACTGAGATTTTATTTTGTCCTTACTTCAAACTGTGTGTGTGTGTGTGTGTGTGTCTGTGTGTGTGTCTGGGTGTGTGTGTGTGTTTGTTTGTTTGTTTATTGCCAGGCCAAAATATCCCTGTTTGTAATCTGCTTTTCTCATTATGTTTTTCATTGATTCATCATGTGTTCTGGAACATCTTTGTGTCATAATTTCTCGATGGTCATTGTCTCTGATTCTGAATTGTCTTTGTCTGTGATGATTTTCCAAACTGTCTCTGTAAAGGACTGGAATAGACTGCATTTCTAAAGTGTGTTTTCTTCCAAACTAATAATAAAGATTTTATTTGTTGATGAAACTCGATAATCCCAACCTTCTAATCCTATTGGGTGTTTGTGCCAAAAGAGAGCAAGATTTGCATTTCTATAGAGCCTTTCACAGCCTCAAGGTGCTACAAAGTGCTTCTTAGCCAATAAGGTGTATTCCAGTGTTGCAGGGAAACAATTTGGCAGAAGCTGCCTCTGAGCCTGTGGCTTGTTAAAAATAACATATATCTTTTTAATTAATTCTCATGCTCAAAGCCATAGGGTGGCCACACCTTGGATTTACACCTTCATCAAGGCAATGTAAAAAAATTAGCAACTTCCTTGAGCGGGATCTTGTGTAGGTGCCGGGGTCTCAGCCGCCGGCTAGAGAGCTAGCGGAGGCCCTGCGTTGCCTCTTTTCGCAAAGGCCTGCCACATGTTGTTCCACTCAGCCAATTGACAGGCTGGTAGTGGGCCTTCCTCCAGGATCAAGGACCCACCTGCCAAGAGCTGCCGGTCACTCAGAGGCTGGTAGCTCTATTGGATGGCAGCGCGCGCTGAGGTGGCGGTGGCTGCCACCGGTTCAACACCCACCCAAGGCCCAAGATCATTGCTAGATCCCTAGCAACAGGTCAGTGATGACAACAGTGGGGTCACGGGGTGGGGCTCGTGGGGTGGGTTTCAGGGGTGTGTGTGGGGCGGGGCAGGAGGGTCAGCAGCAAGGGTTCTCAGCTGTCATCCCTTCCCGATGATGGGTCTCTCCATCATGCGTTGAGTGCTTTTGAAAAAAACGACCCATCCCCTGGAAGCCTGCAAGCATCTCCGTATGGATTTGTTTGTCATGCTCCCCACGTGGGTTAATACCAGCAATGGCGGAATGAGGCCCTTAAGTGGGCATTACTTGCCCATTTAAGGGCCTCAATTGCCAGCAGGGTGAGAAGGCCATCCACGAGCCTTCCCGTCACAGACTTAATTGAGTTGGAGGCGGGAAGGCCGCAGGGCCGCTGCCCACCACCCTTCTGCTTGATTAAATGCCCCCTCACTGCCACCAAAAAAGCCATGGGGGTAGGCCCAAGATTCCACCCCTCACCTTCAATACACAGACCTTCTTCTTAAAGCACTTTTGTCATCATTTTATTTGAATCTTGCGGGTTGCCGTAGGGATCAGTAACATTTTACTGTGTTGCATCATGATTAATTTATTAGCAGAGGATTCCAAATGACTGAATCGTTTTGACAACAACTTAAATTTGAGTAGTGCCTTTAACCTAGGAAAACACCCCAATGTGCATCACAGGAGCATTATCAGACAAAAACTGACACCAAGTAAAAGAGATATTAGAAGCGGTGAAAGACGTTGGTTTTAAGAAAGTTCTAAAGGAGGAGAGGTTGGACCGGCTGGAGAAACCATCACCAATAGGGAGGCAAAGGGGTGATGCATGAGTCTTGACGTAGGTTAAGAAAAAAATGGGGAGCAGACTATTGGTTGAACTCAAGCTTACGGAGGGTGGAGTATTCATACCTTCCAAACCCGTGACTACTGCCATCTAGAAGGACAAGGGCAGCAGATACATGAGATCACCACCATCTGGAAGTTCCCCTCCAAGCCACTCACCATCCTGACTTGACTATATATATATATATATATATTGCTGTTCCTTCACTGTCACTGGGTCAAAATCCTGGAACTCCCTCCCTAACAGCACTGTGGGTGTACCTACACCACATGGACTGCAGCAGTTTGAGGAGGCAGCTCACCACCACCTTCCCTAGGGCAATTAGAGATGGGCAATAATAGCCCACATCCCTTGAATGAATAAAAAAAACTTGTCATTTGGGAGCAGGAATTCTTTGTGGCCAGTGATGCAAAATGGGCAATATCGAATCAGCCACCCATTATATTCTGCACCTGATGTTGGAGTCAAAGGAGCTGAATATCAGGTGCTGCTTATAAAGGGCCGTTGATCTGTTATCACCCATTTTACGTTTCCACCTGCCACAAATTTCTGCCATTTGCTATCACAATAGAGCTCATTGTATGCATTAATCTAGCATTTGTTGCAGCCCATCAACTTGTCACTATTCGCTTGAATTTAATATGGAAAAAAAGAACATGTAATACTTTTTAGCACATCATAGAGCTGGCTTTTATCTGCTGGAACATATTGCCCTAATTATTGTACTTCAAGGCTGTGTGCTGCTGTGATAAACCACATGCACATTACGATCGAATTTGCAAATTTCCCACTTTTTTACTTTATTATTTTGTCACTCTTAATTCCCTGTCTAACTTTTTCTCTCTATTTCCATCTTTTTATCATTATTGGCACAGCCTAGTGCGTAAGTAGGATTTTGAGCATTGCAGTAAGGAGCCACAGCTAAAACATTTAAACTGCCACGGTGACATTTAAGGGGTACAACTGAATCATCTAAACTATAGATAGAATAGCTGCTGTACGGTCAGGTATTTTGTGGAGGATTAAGATTTGACACCTTTTAATGACTTAGCATTTTGCTTACAGACTGAGCAAGGTGGAATCTCTTTTAAAGCCTCCAGTATAACCTCTGCTTAGTCATGGAAATGGCACTGACAACTCTGAGCTTCATCAATAAAGAAGGACAGCTGCACTGTCAAAAATGGAAAGGTGATCAGAAAAATGAAGACTGTTTGGAGAAGATCAGTAGTGCAGTGGAACATCAGCTATTCAAGTAGTACAGATAATTAACATCATTGGCCTAGCAACTGGACCCGCTTTATGGGTGAAAAATGGGTGCAATGTTGGCCAAATTCTGGAACCAATGTCCTGCACTCCAACATGCTTGAAAGACGCCCACCCAATACTGATCCTGGGCATTTTCAGACATCCGGGGCAGCTTCATAAAACACGTGTTAGGCCCATCATTAGTATATGCAAGCAGTCTCCCTCCTGCTTTAGGAGCCCCCTAAGAAATAAGGGCTGCCCCGAGCCCAGGTTTTGCGGCCATCGTTGCAGCCTAGCCCCCGCCCCACCCACCACTAACCTGAGGCTGCTGCCAGTAGGGAAGAGGGCCTTAAATTCATTCCTTCAGGACAGCAAGCAGCTGGAGCCTTTGAGGCCCCAGACCAGACCTGACACTGAGTTGGCTAAGGGCCTCCTGATTTGGATGTGCAGTGCAGCGACCTCGACGTCTTTGTGACAGGAACTGGCGCCACTGAATACCTAGCTCATTGTCGCCTGCATTATGACAGGGAGTTGGCTTACTGAGGGGAGGGTGCAGGACTCATTCTGTCAGAAATAGATTTCCTGTCACCCATCAGGAGTTTGCTCAAGTTGTGATGAAGGTTGTAGTGTTGGCTCGAGGAGGTTACTATATGACAAGTGGCTCCTGCAGGACACGGGGCAGAATTTTACATTCCCCCGCAAATGGGTTTGTAGGTATGGGCTGGCTGTAAAGTTTCTTGGATGGCCTTCCCATTGGGCTTCCGCCTACCCCGACCCCCCAACAATTTTTTGCTGGGATGCGCAAGGCCTAGTCTGGCCAGCCAGCCCACCTTTGCCCCAGTTGAGGCACTTCAGTGGCCAATTATTGATGACCTAGAGCTGTTTCCCAGCCTCAATTTTATACCTGATGGGAGGAGTTCAGGGTAAGAGGTAAGCCCAAAAGTGGCCCTGTTCAGGCCTCGGGTGGGGTCACCTCCATCAGCAGCCTCCTTTTAACATCGGGTCCTCAAAACTGCAGCCTCCTTTTAAAATTGGGCACCCACATCCCCCCCCCACTGGCCCCTGCAAGTGACCCCTGACAACCCTGGCCTCTCCATAAACACCCCCACTCCCCTCTGCCCACCCCCCAGGGCCTCACCTCTCTGCCCTGAGAGCCCTGACACGTACTTGATCCTGGACTCCCAGGACTCAGACTGTAGGAATTGCTTGCAGTCCCAGTACGCTGCAGGGACTAGAGATTGGCTGGCCGCTCTCCAAGGCAGGACCTCCAAGTGAGGGGTGGAAGTCCCGTCTCCGGGCAGTCAACTTACCATCCTGAATTTCCTGGCCATGGTAGTAGTGGGGAGAGGGCAATATCAAGGATTTGTGAGAAAAATCTGTTTGTGACTTTTAATTGGCATCCTCAGGATGTGGTCTTCATATTAATACAGTATAATAAGTAAAATGGCTGATGTCTAGTAACAGGGAAAATAGTCTAGAACTCCTGCAATAGTTGGAAGCACAATCCAAATATATTTTAAATAAGGGCTATTTTAATAGCCATTGCTACTAACTGCTTATGGTACTGAACCAGCAATGTAGGTGGACTGACTTCAAATCCCAGCGGAGCGAATTGCAAAATGAACTCAATAAATCTGGCGATTTGACCATGAAGCATAAACATGATAGATTAATGTAATAACAAATTTAGCCGTTCTGTGACCTAGTCCACTTTACGAGGTTGACTTCTAATTTCTTCATTGCAACTAGGGATAGCAGTAAACATACCTTTGGTGGCGGTACCTGCACCCCAAGAAAAAATACTTCTTTTTAAAAAAGTAACTCATTTAGACGAATCTCTCATTGTCATTTCCATTTTCAAAAATCATAACAAATTTGAAACATTCATCAATTTTTCAATTGATTTTCCTGTTAAATCTTACAATCAGCAATCTATTACTAATGCACTTAAGTTTGACTTCAATCAGCTATTGATTTCTGCATTGGCAGGCAGATGCTTTTAAAAGGAATTTTAATTAACTCCAGTGCTGAGGCAGGTCAGTTAAAACCAGAGCATTGTCTCTTAACAAGGGATACTTCATCTGGCTTATATATGTAATAGTTAAATTAATTTATTTTTTAACAGTCATTGGGATTGTCCTCTGGAAAGTAAAATATGTTAGACTTCAACCAGCATTAACATTTTGTCACTACTTTTAATTACCACAAAAGGAAATTTAGATCATGATATTATACAATGTTGCAACACTGGAACAGGGCCAGTTAAGCTTATTTGGCCTATTAAGTCTGTGTTGGTATTTTTCTCTACATGAACCATATGGTCTAACCCCACCTCCTTGCTCCCCATACATGGAAGTAGTCCACTCTTTTAAGCAACTCGTTCCCTCATTCTGCTTCAACATTTTCTTTCTAATTTGTTCTTTAACTTCTGACCATCTTGTGACCATGATCATCTTGTGATTATGATAGGACTTGTGATTATCTTAAATTGGTGTCGCTTAACCAACAACATCTCAATTATTCAGTCTCTCCCTCAGAAAATTATTTTCTAAACAAAATTGGTGTTATTCTAAAACCTGACCAGAAGCAAGCGTAGACAACTCTTCATGAATACGGGTCAGACCACTTTTTGTTTTCTTCAGCACTTTGACATTCAGTGGGTGGTGTAAGCAAGAGGAATACGCTGCTCATACGGCCACCAACACAATATAATTCCAGCATTGCCTATGACCCAAACTTTTGTGTGACATCAGATGGGTAGAAAACAGGTGTCTCCTTCTAAATAGTCCCAGCAATGCTGCAGACGACACACAGACAATTAGGAACAGGGAGAGCCATGTTAGGAGGTTGCAGATCTCTACCTTAGCACTGTTCTCCCAGACCCTGAGCTCCAGTTTGAGCTCATTTTCTATTCTGAAGGTCATGACTGGTGCTTTGTACTGTTCCACGGGTGCCATCAACCCTTTGATACCTCGCAGAAGGAACCCCTCCTCATTTTTAGCCCATACAGCAAGCCACAGCAGACTCTAGGATGTCACTTCCAAGCTACACATTGATACACTAACTTTTCCAGCAGAGGTATCCTAGTTGACTTTTGTCCCTTCTCCTTAGCCCGGGGAGCTAAGACAATTGTAGAACACCATTGCTGCCGCTAGAGGTAAGTTAGCTTCGCATTTCCCAGGCATCAAAACAAGGACTTCCCCAGTTTGTTTGGCTTATTACCACGTGATATATTTATATAGTAAGCTATTAGTTGAGGCCCTAAGATCATACTTTCTAATGGGCATGAGCAGATGGAGTTTGATGCCAGAGTGGGAATCAGCTATCCACAATGACGCAGCTGAAGGATTGTATTGGAGGGCTATGACCTTGTACAGCATAACTTCTGTCAGAGAGCTGTAGGTAACCAGTGTCATGTTATGGTTGCAGCAACTCTGCATTATTGCTGTGAATCTGAATCATTTGAGGGGTTTGCGCCAGAAGTGGAAATAAGTATCTAATCAATGGCTCCGCTGCCAAATGTCACTGCCAGACATCTAAAGACATAACTGTTGAGCAGTGAAGTGCAAAGAGTTGTTGCTTCGTAAATCAACAAAATGCTGACAGCACAGAGTTTAGTATTTTCAGTATGTTATCGATAGAAATATTTGCCTTCATTAAATTATTTAAAACGTGTTGCAGTTTCTTGGAATAAATGATCTAACTAGAGCAGATAAATCTGTGTGAAGTTTTAGCTTCTTGGATAATCTGTTTAATTACATAGAAGAAACACCAAAGTGCTGAGTTTGGATTTAGAAGTGTCCTGAAATTGTTTTTGGTAACTATGAAATCCACGAGCACCATAAATAGTGATTAAAGAGCTCCCTCCATGATCTAAGAACTAAATGCACACTTGGTGTGACAGTAAGTTGTACAGATCAAGAAGGTCCTGGATTCAATCGCTGGTCTATGCTGAGTTAACCAATTTCAACCAGAGAAGCAGTAGGAATTCTACAGTTGGCCTCAGTTTCCTGGCCTGGACTCCCCTGACACAGCCAACTGCAGCCTCTCCCACAGTAATCCCTGTTTATCCATCATCCCTTCCCTCACTGACCTAGATTGGCTCCTTGACTCCCATGGCATTGAATTTAAAATCTTAGTCCTTAAAATCTCATGCTATCTCTGAAGCCTTTTCCATTCTTGCATCTCTTGCCATGCCACTGCATGCTCCAGCTTTGGTCTTTTATACATTTGCACCATTGTCTGCAGATCTTTCAGCCACCACAATCCTACCTCCAGAATCCCCTCCATAAACCACTCTGCCATTACACCCTCCATGCCTTCTCAATATCCCTCCAGCAACCAAGCTTTTTGTCACCTCTCCTAACCCTTCAATCATGCTTCGCAGTATTCCTTTTTTTTTGCCTCCCTCCCTCATGAAGCACCTTGGGATATTTTCTGCATTGAAGCCTGTTAAACGTTTCTTTCTATGGGTATTGAGTGAAAAGAGGATTGTGTCCAGTTCTGATGCCTTCTCTAGTGTCACACAAGAAGAATAGCCATTTTGATAGGTCACGAAAGGACTGGTAGTTTCACCGTAGACATATCTCAGTATTTGGTCTTTATCTTCAGTAAAAGGAGGGTCAATGAGGTGAGGTGTTTGTCATTAAATGTTTTTAACTTCTATTCGGGAGCATGTGGAAGTTAGTTGGGTAACTTCAACGTTCTTCATCCTTGGGACTTTGTGTTCTACAGGACTAGCATTTCACATGCAGAAATTCAAAGAGGTATCATCCAATGATCATCTATACTATTCCATAATCCACAATGCCACTTAAGGTCTAACCAAGGATGTTTTGCCAAGAGAAAAAAGCAAGATTTGCCTATTTAAACCTGGTGCATCAAGGGCTGACATCAGTGAAACTTGCAGTTATAATTTGAATGGAAGCATTTCCACCTTTAGATATGAGCTGTTATGGCCAGTAACGTTAGCTATTTCTGTAGATAACTCGATCACAGTTAAAATCAACAAATCTCCCATTTCAGATATGCTGCAGTCAGAACTGATCTCCCGGCACATTGCGAATCACAAGTGAAGTACATTAATACCTCAGATTGTGCACAATAGATAATTTATAGAAAACAAGAGGATGGAGACTGAATTAGCTGAATGGGACACTTTCCCCTCTGTAATTGTGTTGTTTTTCTGTTATCAGGATTGTACCATCTGTATGGAAAGGCTGGTCAGCTCATCGGGCTATGAGGGTGTCATGAGCCTGAAAGGAGTGAAACCAGAACTTGTTGGAAAGCTCAGTAAATGCAGTCACATGTACCATCTCCTGTGTCTCGTGGCCATGTACAACAATGGCAACAAGGTGAGCTCCTCCTGTCAGCAGCTAACATAATCATGAAGCAATGGAAATAAGGACTGCATTTCTGTTATTAGCTTTTTCCTCAAATTATAATATCTAAAAGTATCATTTTATTTTTGCTTCAGCCAAGAACTTCTGTCAAGAAGCACCTATATACAACTGAGGTCTAGCTTTCAACTGGTACAACGTACCAAGAGGGACTGATTAAAATTGTATAAAGATATTTGAATTCAAGGAATACTTGTAAAGTACAAGCTGGTATTTTGTGTATACATCAAATGTCACAAAGCCATGATTCTTTCTAATGTAGCATCAATTTCAATTAATCAATGGATAAAAAATTGTGAAGAAAGTAGTTATGTGAAAAAGCCAGTTAACGCATCCAGCTTGTTCTGTTATACTCATGGGCACTCAATAGCTTAGTTGGCTAAGAGTCAAGCAATGGACTGTGATGTGGGAGATAAAACTGAGCCATTGAGTAAAAGTGAATTTGTGCTGTATACAGTTGGCTCAAATAGACTGAATGATATAGAGAAGAATAGACAGCTGGGAATGGTCAACGGGAATAAGTTCCATTAAATGGCATTGTAAACTACAAGACCAAAATTGAAACAGTACACAGCCATAGCCTGGACCTCTGATGCAATTGTTCATGTGCAGTTATTTTCTGAAGAAATGTAACAAGTAGTTCCTGTAATGTTTGGTTCCTTTCTCTGTGACACTGAAGGGTCTCATGGGGGAGACCAATGACCAGGAAACTTCACATAATTACTGCAATCTGTCCTTCATTTTGAAGAGTCACCATAAGTGATATAATCACAATAGGTGACAATCCATAATCTATGACTACAAAATATACAGGCAGATTTATTTTTTAAAGTGATTTATTCAGTTCCTATGTTATTTTCCTTCCCCTCTTGATTCTTTCATGTCACATTCCATTATTCAACTCCTAAGTGATCTCCTAAAAGCACCATGACTTGCTGCTCCTGAGCTAGTTACTAGCTGGTGCCTGTGAGTGACATGGATTAATTGACTCATCTCCTGATTCTCACTCTAAGGTCAGATCTAGTTCACTACCATTAACTCAAAATGTTAAGTCTGTTGCTGGGCCTCTGCTGTTCAGCGTATTGTAGAACAAATGTTGAACAATGGAGGGATTCAGGCTAATTCAAACCAGATAATGGAATGCCAGGTTTCATGTTTCTGAATTTGTTCTGCAGATTTGGGTGATGCTGGCATTTATTGCTCATCCCTAGTTGCCCTGAAAAGGTAATGGTGGGCCTTCTCTTTAAACTGCGTCAGTTCTTATGGTAATAATGCTCCCACAGTTGTGCTAAGTAGGGAATTCTAGGCTGATGACTCAGCAATGATGAAGGAATTGTGATATGTATACAAGCTAGCATGGCATGTGTCTTGGAGGGATACCCAAGACATCACTGCTTTTGTCCCTCTTCGAGATAGAGTTTGCAGGGGAAGAAGGTATTGTTGAAGTAATCTTGCTGCAGTGCATCCTGTATTTTGTACATAATGCAACCACATTATAATGGATGATGGACCAAGGGATTTTAATCCAGTGTCAGGGGCACTGATCAACTGAAATACTCTGTCCTGAATGAGGGTTGTGGGCACACTCATCCAGGAAAGTGGTGAATAGTTCATAACAGTTCTAACTTGAGCCTTGTGTCTGGTGAAGAGACTTTGAGAGTCAGGAAATGAGCCACATGCCACTATTATGACATGGCTGATGATGTGTGCCAGGTGGATCAAATCCACGAGAGAAACTTGGTCATGAGGCCACAACGATTTTACAAGTTGTATTTTATTGGAGAGGCATGCTCTGAATTCAGTAGTAATAAGTCCACCATGATTCTAGAGATTTTTTACAAAACTAAATTAAACATTTATTAATAAAAGATTTCAAGCACATACATAAGCCTACAAATTACTACCATAATAACTCCTAAAACCCCTAATTAATCTGGCTTACACCCCTGTTAAAGCAGTAGTAAAAAAACAAATAGATTTTAAACAGATCCAGGCAAATCACAATACCCTGGACAGTAGAATTCAAAGTGGCATTTCCCAGCTTCGGTTTCTGTAGACAGCAGCTTAATGCACAAATACTGGAGGCTTTTCACATTTCTGGTCGATCTTACAATGCCTTCCTCTCTGACACATAGCCCCTTCTCCTTTATACATGTTTCTCCCTTTCAATGCAAATTCCATTGTTCCAATATGTCTTTGTCACACAGGCACACAGAGAGAAACTATTCAAACCCCATTATTAACTACTTTTACAATAAATCACAATAATAGCATGAGAATTATTATATTTACATAAGACCACACTGTATCAGCCAAGGCTGATCCAGTTCAGTGTCTCAACAGTGGTTGATGGTGGGAGACTTGATAATGCTGGTATCACTGAAAATTGAGAGATGGATGGGCTTTCTCTTGTTTGAGATGCTAAACCAATGAGAAATAGCCACAGGCTTGCACATTCAGAATAAAACTAGATTAAGGCCATTGTAGGGTCTTGGCTTTAGCAAATCATCTTTGCCCATGCTACAGGGTTAATGCAACAGGCCCATCGGGACATTATATTCATGTAGAAGGCCCTGCTGCAGCACTCAGATTTTAGTTGCTGTGAAATCTTAGTTCACTTGTACTTGGCCCTTTGCTAAAAATATATTTAGAATATTAAACTGTTCCTGCTGCCATATCCGTTTTGTGTTCCATCTGTACTGAGAATACCAGAGATTCAAAATACCCCTCAAAGACATACACAAAAAAAGCATTTTGTTGAAACCTAAATATAGGTTTGGGTTGGTAAAAGGTTAAATGACGAGGAGCACATAGCAGAATGCAAATCATGCAGGTGTCTTGCTGTTGCTGTGTTGCATTGAGAAGACCTCTTCTTCACTGCATATGTGAAACCAGGCTTTTAGGGATCCTTTTGACCAGTGAGCATATCTTTGATGATTTGTAATTAGCATTACAGAGAGGTGTTGGCCAGTTGGCATGTTTGGATGCAGGTTTAACCTCTTGAATACAGGCAGGATAGTGCTGAAAGCTGTTTTTTATATTGCTGTGTTCATCGTCAATAATCAGGGGTTACGCAGCTGGCTCCCACATTAAAACAAACTTAGAACTGTTGTGGATGCTAAACATTTGAAACAGAAAATGCTGGAAGCTCTCAGCAGGCCAGACAGCATCTGTGGAGAGAGAACATCTCAATCCATGACCTTCCATCAGAACTGGCAGCATGATTAATGAAAGGTCATCAACTTGAAACATTAACTCCATTTTTCTCTTCCGGTGCTGCCAGACTGCCTGAGTATTTCCAGCATTCCCTGTTTTTAGCCCCAGATAAACCTGCTGGATTTGTTCGAGAGCACCGGTGAGGAAAAGCCCAGTAAGAAAGCTTACTTTGAGGCTGCAGGAGACATGTGGCAGGAGCTGGTGGCAGGATTTTACATCCCACAGGCGGGCGTGTGCCCGACCCGATCGGGCGTAAAATAGTGCACGATGATGTCAGGCGAGCGTCCCAACGTCACCGCGCACTCACGCGATATTTCGGTCGCAGGGCGCGCGCAAGAATTGGCGGCGAGCCCACCGACAATGAAGAGGCCTATTAAGGCCCTCAAACAATTAATGAAAACCTATTTTTCGCTGCACGTCCCCAACCTTACGGTTGGCGGGCAGGTGAATCGGCCAGGCGGCCTTTTGATATTTTTTCAAGCCCTATCCACGGGCAGAATGAGGCTTCCGCAATTAAATTAAAAATAAATATGAATTTTTTTTCTGCTGATGTTACTGCGAGTGAGTCCCATGTTGGGACATTGTTGTCAGATTTTTAAAAATGTTTCTTGTTGATTTTAAAATTGTTCAGCTCCCTGAGACAGCTCCCTGCCTTCAGGGGGCTTTCAGTGCACGCTCCCCTGTGCACGCGCAGACATCGTGCTCGCCCTCCTCCCGCCCCCTACCCTGGCAGCGCTGAGCTTCTCAGCGCGCCTTTCATGCTGGCTTTCACGGTTGGGGGCCGATTACGGGGGGCTGACCATTTCCCGGCCACTCCTGGGCTTGCCTGCGCAGCGACCTGAAAATCCTGCCCATAGCATTTGCTTATTGGCCATCTTGTGGCTACAGGGACATTTTTATACCAATTACAGGCAGAGTTGTTTTTTTATAACCTTTCACCAAGTTACATTAAAAACAGAAGGAAACCTTTTGGATTGAGTGGGGCTGTAATTTAGATCATTATCCCTTTTATATTCAGGACCTGCATGGGAATCCACCCCAGACTGACAAATGGCAGCTCTTCCCTTTGCTGATTGTCATTTTTATAGGCACGTCAAGTTGGGCCTGTTTCCTCCCAGTCCTTAAATGGAAACCAGTCAACAGCTCAAAAAAGTGGAGATTTTGACACAAGTTGGCTGTCTTGTTCAGACAGGGCATAAGAGTTAATTTGGGAATTGGAGTTCCCACATTGGTATAGTAGAGAACGAAAGAAATAGGAACCAAAGTAGACCATTTGGCCCATTGAGCCTACTCCTAGGGTTGCCAACCCTCCAGGATTGGCCTGGGGTCTCCAGGAATTGATGATTAATCTCCAGGACACTGCGGTGTGCAGCCCTGGAGGAAAATCATAGCGACATTAAAAAAGATCATTTTTAAAATTTCTTTTGAACATTTCTCTTTGCCAGAAATAAAAATATTGAAAAGTGGGGAGGGGGGAAAAAATGACTGTTTGGCTGACAGTCAAGCCTTATTCAATTGGGTATTGAGTCTTTTTGCTTTTCAATTGGTGTAGGAAGGCAGTGCATCACAAGGGTGGATGTGTTGGCCAACAATTGGCTGGAGTGTGGGGAAAGTCATGTGATGACATCTCTAGGATGACATTTAGTTGGCAACCCCACCCTCTTCCCCTTTCACTAAGATTGTGGCTGATCTTATATCTCAACTCCACCTTTGCACACAATCCCCATATTCTTTATTAACCTTAATACCCTAAAGTCTAGCAATGTCTGTCTTGAAAGTACTCAACAACTGGGCATCTTCCAAACTTGCCCAAGCCCTGCCACCTATTACCAAATAGATAGTTGATGTGCTGTCTATATTCAGAGTGAAGAGTAGAGACATGGGGCCAGATTTTCAGACGTTCATTGTTGGGGACAAGAGGTGGGGGTGCGAGGTCGGGTGCAGGCGGCTTTGAAACTAGGGCTCCCAGATGGCATGTCAGTCTTCTGGCACCTCTACAACGTGCTGCAACTTTCAAAGTGAGGACAGCGAGGTGGGTAGCTGGCAACCTGTTCACCTCCAGTTAACTGGCTGCTAAGCTCATTGAAGAGTTTGTTAACAGCCTGGGGAGAGCCAGAAGGAAAATTTCAAAGAGGTGAGCATGAAAAGCGAACACCTGTCGGGAGCACTGCGGGGAGCCATAATGTGATATTGCTGCTGAGTTGTATTGTCGGAAAAAAAAAAACAAGGCTTATTGAAATGGAGGTGCTCAAGCATTGCTGGCACAGAGTTGCCAGTGCTTGAGCAGAGCAGGTCAAATACTTTGTGATTAACCATTTGGCCACTTGACTGCTCCTGAGAGGTTGCTGGCACTCTGCTTTCCTGCCCGCTCCAACCTGCAAGGCAATGACAAGCCCAGATGTGGCTTCTGTCTGTTTTTGAGATTTCCCCCCAGATCCAGTTCCCACCTTCAGGCAGCGTCAGCAGCGCCGAGCTCGCCTCTGGTTCAATTACCGGCTTTGCATATCAAATTAGTGTCATGTCAAGGACTCGATACCTTTGAGAGAAGAGGGGAGGAAAAAAATTATTGGCGGAGGCTTTGAAAAGTAGCCTGAAATACTGAAAAATCAAGTAATTTCTGAGTTATGGTGATAGAAATGTTTTTTCAATAATTCTAAATTTCTACTTGTATTTTACACCTCTGTGAAACCACTCACGTCTAGAATAATAATCATGTTTTCATTGCAGCTTAGAACATGTCAATAAATTATATTAGACCGCTTCAGTAAAAACAATTTGGGAAGGGAACATTGGGATAATGTTAATAAATTTCAGGTAATATTAAGATATATTATATTTGGACATTAATCTTATCATCATTCATGCCCACATTCTGTGCTGTAAATCATTTTTGTGAAACAGGAATTCTATACCATTAGCAAAACAAATGCAATGGCTCACACTTTTGAGATTAATACTGGCACTAGAGGAATATATCAAAAATAAAATGTTCCAAGGTGCCCCGCAGGAGCATTTTCAAGCAAAATTGAACACCAAACCACATAGATTTTAGGACAGGTGTCTAAAGTTTGCTTAAAGAAGAGGGTTTTTAGAGGAGAACAGAGTGGTCATAAAGTGGAGAGGCTTACATTGTACATGGGAGGCAAGCTGGATATTTGATCCTACCCCAAAAGTCAGTTCAGAGATCCATACCAAAATGTTTACTGTATAGTCATATCAACCTAAATCCTAAATCTGAGTGTGCTACAACTTTGCACAAGGATTACTATGTGTTGGAGGTGTCATACTAAAGAGGTAAAACGATGGACTGAGATATCTTAAGGAAAATACTATGGTGCCACTGTAAAAGTTTTCACAAGCATTGTAATTTTATTTCAGTTATGTTTAATTCTAACATTTTAAAGTATTTGGAGCATTGGGATTACCGCCACCTGGAAGTTCCCCTCCAAGCCCCTCACCAACCTGACTTGGAAATATATTGCCGGTCCTTCACTGTTGCTGGGTCAAAATCCTGGAACTCCCTCCTTAACAGCACTGTGGGTATAGCTACAGCACATTTACTGCAGGGGTTCAAGAAGGCAGCTCACCACCATATTCTCAAGGGCAATTAGGGATGGGCAATAAATTCTGGCCTGGCCAGCGACACCCACATCCCATGAACAAATAAAAAAAATAAACAGCCTCATCAAAGTGCGTTAATTACCACTGCGCATTTGTCACATTTTGCCGCCCTGTTAAGTCTTCCTAGAGAGTCGTGATATGTAAAAAAAAACAACAGACTGCTATACTTGATTTCACAGTATCAAGTCAGTGTGTTCACATGCTGCTTGTGAGACCTTCTTCAGATGTGCACAGTTCTTGTGGTATTAAATCTTGTTAAGCCAACGGGAGGTGCATCAAAGTGCTGTGGGTTAACACTGCTTCCACTTTCCCCTTCCAAAGTGGTGGCTTTCCGTGATGGTCTGACAGTAATTGCACCTTGTTGTACAGGGAACCATGAATGTAAGCCCAAATCTTATTGCACTTTGTTGAGGGCCATTGGTACATTAGACAGGCTTCAAACTGCGGCAGCATTTCACTGGAAATTGAGTTTCATACAGCACCACATGAAAGCGAATTTTGTTCAACAGTGAATTTGAAATAATCGTCGAACCACATTTAACCCAGTGGTATTTTGGGGCAGAAAGTTGTTCCACAATTTGAAGACCAAAGTCATAAGTTCCAGGGCTATTGAACACAAACTGTCTTGATCACAGAAGTTGATTGTGTTTCATCTAATTTCTGGTGAAACAGTTAAGAGGTACACTTGTGGGAGAGAGACTGAAGTGGCAAAAATGAATGTTAAGAATGAAAATGAGGTAATTTTGAATAGAGATAGTCATTTCAAACTTTACCCAAAATACTGTGCCAAAGAAACCTATTCCAACATCATACAGAATTTTATAACCACACAGTAATGGATAAAATTACATAAAACCTCTGAATTGCAAGAATATTGAGTGTCATTGGAAGTGAAAACAGAATGAAAATTATTGTAATTTCTTGTCTTTAGGATGGCAGCCTGCAGTGCCCCACTTGCAAGGCCATCTATGGGGAGAAAACCGGAACGCAGCCCCCTGGGAAGATGGAGTATCACGTGATCCCACATTCACTGCCTGGATACTCGGAATTCAAAACAATTCGCATTGTCTATGACATCCCAGCAGGACTACAAGTGAATGCTTCTAACAATTTCATATCTTTTTAGGATCACTTGAGTAACTATTATGTTTTTACTGCAAATATAGTACAGCAAGAATTTAAATTACAGTCGTTTGTGTTGAGAAAGCAAGCACAATATGGATTTTGCACAGGCTGCACAATAACACAATAATAAGATCTCTGAAGGCGGAGGGGCATGTTAGTGGGCTGGTGAAAAAGGCATATGGGACACTTGCCTTTATCAATTGAGGCATAGATTACAAAAGTAGGGAGGTCATGTTGGAGTTGTATAGAACGTTAGTGAGACCACAGCTGGAGTACTGTGTGCAGTCCTGGTCTCCGCATTATAGGAAGAATGTGATTGCACTGGAGGGGGTGCAGAGGAGATTCACCAGGTTGTCGCCTGGGATGAAACATTTAAGTTATGAAGAGAGGTTGGATAGACTTGGGTTGTTTTCATTGGAGCAGAGAAGACTGAGGGGCAACCTGATTGAGGTGTACAAGATTATGAGGGGCATGGACAGGGTGGATAGGGAGCAGCTGTTCCCCTTAGTTGAAGGGTCCGTCACAAGGGGGCATAAGTTCAAGGTGAGGGGCAGGAGATTTAGGGGGGATGTGAGGAAAAAATTTTTTATCCAGAGGGTGGTGACGGTCTGGAATGCACTGCCTGGGAGGGTGGTGGAGGCGGGTTGCCTGACATCCTTTAAAAAGTACCTGAATGAGCACTTGGCACGTCATAACATTCAAGGCTATGGGCCAAGTGCTGGTAAATAGGATTAGGTAGGTAGGTCAGGTGTTTCTCACGTGTCAGTGCAGACTCGATGGGCCAAAGGGCCTCTTCTGCACTGTGATTCTGTGAATAGCACTGCCCTGGTACAAGTGACGAGCACACAACCATTCTCATATTTGTTAGTAAAAATAAAGACTCTTATTCTTAATGGAGCTAGAACTAAGGACCTGCACAAACCTAGATGGCACTTTGTCTGATATCAATGCTGATGTACAATACTTCAAAACACTTCATGCCATGGAAGTTTTGAATATCAGTAATTTAATTTTATAAAACAGCAATAAATTGTTTTTCCTTGAACGACAATAATCATTGTTTTACAATCTAATGTCTTTAGCAGTTCACTGGACCCATATGGTGCAGGTCAAACAGAATTAAACAGATACAGGAAAGCAGCCTATGGAATATGGCATGTTGGAAAGGGGAAAATTCATCATTCCCAACCTCAATTAAATTGCAGTGCAGAGACCAGATTGCAAGATCTCAACAGGGAATATGCTCCACTCAAAAAAATTTGTAAAGAAACAATAATACTGCTTATTTGTTTTAATTAAGCAATATAAATAATGCATCAAAGAAGTGCCTGCTACTAAATTATCAGATGTTCTGTATTAAGCTATTTTAAATTTAGTGTAGGCAGTAAGGAGAGAGATTGTTGGGCAGCAGTAACATTTTCCAGGGTTATGTAGAGGAAGCAAAATTGTTGATAGGATGTCAATAAGGAAGGTGAAGAGTTTTTTGAAGTTAGGATCCTGATTGTTGTTCCTTGGGATGATGATGCACTCCGGCCCCCTGCAGTGTCCACCAGTCGCTGAAGGCCTCAAGTGTGCCAATGGACACCGTGTGCTCTCTCTCCAGGAACACCCGGGCATGAACATAGCCACAGAAGAGAGACAGACAGTCGGGCTGGATGACCCCCTCAACTGCCCGTTGCCTGGACCTGTTGATGGCCACCTTGGCCAGACCAGCCTCTCTTTATATTCTTTTGAGTATTCATGAAATAAAATAGACTAATTAATCAAATAAGTCAATTAAACAAATAATAGCACCTCAAATAGGCACTGTAGCAAAAGTCAAAACTTTGAAGAAAATCTGCATAATTAAAATGTTTTGGGGGCTAATGAAGTGCTTCAGTCCCCACGGTGCCCACCTGGGTCTCTCCTGCGTGCTCCAAGTACTTAATTGAACAATGCCCTTCGGGTGTGTGTCTTAAATTATAATTAATATGCCATTAACACTGAGGTCTGTTTTGAAGGATTTAGGGGAAATTTTCAGAGGATGAAGATAGGCTGAAGATATCAGAAAGTAAAAGGCTAAGAAGATAAATTTGGATAGTAAGGAGGCAGAAGGGGAAAGGTCAGGAATATGGGTGTTGGGCCTCATGGTCAGGATGTGTTTGGAGAGGGTAAGGGAGGGAGGAAGGATGGAATTAAGGGTTGACAGAGCAGGTAGTTTGGATGAGGGGAGAAACAAAGAGCTGGATTTTATGTGCCCTTGCCGGGTGTGTTTTCAGTGGTCGGGGGGGGTGAAGGGATCATAAAATAGGGAGGGTGCCAACCCCATTGCCTTCCCACCCACCCGAAGCTCGCCCCATAATATTGGGGGGGGGTGTGAGCACGTGCTGAAGTCGGCAGTCTGCCCACCATATTTAAATAAATAATCAAGGGTCAGTTGAGCTTATTAACAAGCTAATTGACCCTGATAATACACTGCATACACCACAATATGGTTGACATGAGCAGTTGGGTGGGAGTGGGCAGGCCATAGTTTTTAAAAAAAAATTAAAAGGTGGGAAGGAAGGGGGGCCTTACCTTCGGGCGGTGCCCTTTGCACAATGGTGGGGGGCCCCTCAGATAGTACCCCCCCCCACCCACCCACCTGCTCTAGAAAACAAACTACCCTCACCCCCTGCCTCCTCCCTAAACTGCCCAAACACTCCCTGCCTGCACTTACCTGGCTCCGGGATGCATGGGTTGTCTTCTTGGGCCCCCTTGCAATCCCAGAAGCCACAGTTAATGCACTCTTGATGCTGCCAAGACTGGCCGGCAGCTCTCGAGGGTAGGACTTCCTCCTGAGTGAGAGGCGTATGTCTCCCTCGCTGCCAGTTTAGCCCACCTGTAGTGTGTTATGGCTGTGGATGGGCTGGTGTCCTGCGAGTGGGCTGCAAGCTAACTTTGCTTCAGGGGTGTGGGCAGGGCCAGCTGCCCACCGCCCCCTCCCCCACTCCCGCCCAAAGTATCAGATTAAGGGGGCAATAAATGGTACAGTACTACCTACGGATGGCTTAAATTTTGGGAGCACCTTTCTCAAATTTAGAATGTTGCAATCGAGGTAATTCTGGAGGTCCAGTGTGCTTTGAAAATAATGGGTAGCAGACACCTAAATTTCGGTATGCAGTGCCAGTGGGAAATGAGCCCCACTGGAATATGTAAACTTATCTCAAACGTTCCATTATTTGTGTGAAAATATGTCTCTTCTCAATTTTTTTAATCACATGAAGGGCGTTGAACACCCCAATCAAGGAAAAAAGTTCACTGCCAGAGGCTTTCCACGACACTGCTACCTGCCTGATACAGAAAAAGGCCGAAAGGTAAGGTTTACATTTATAAATGTCTGTTTAAACCAAAAAAACCCATAACCATCTGGGTTAATTGAATTTGAAATCTGCTATATAAGCTCGTACTTTGTACATCATAAAGATTATTGAATTACACTCTTGTCTAGCTGTAGATTTCAAAAGCATTCTGAAGGCAAATTCTAAATTCCTTTGAACCCTTGAGTCGAGAAACTTAAAACCTCTCTTTGAGATGGGTATTGTTTTTTTTCAAAAGTACTTTAGGTCACTGAACACTAGGTATGGCAGACAGTGGCTACATCAATTAAAGACAATAATATGGACAAGGTCAGGCCTTCTCATCATTTAAAGCCTGTAGAAAGGGTCCCTGATCAGATAACACTGTCTTAGTTGAGGATAACAAACATAAATGGTTCAAATTTTGCTGGAGCAGCCATGTCACCGCTTGCCCCATGTTTTTCCCAGCATCCTTCAGCCCATAAAACTTTTGCCCTGGAAGTGAAAGCTGATGACAGCACATCCAAGGCCTCTGGAGCCTTGATGAATGACAGAACTGGGGTTTATCCCCTTAACTAGTGAGATTTAAGGCTTAAAAAGAAACAGGAATAATGGAGAAAGCGTCAAGTTTCAGACTTTAACCATTTGGCTTAGGATCCTGATTGATAAATGGATCCTAACTTCAAAAAAGCTCCCTTTCAACCCTTCACCTTCCTTATTAAGATCCTTGTCACAAATTGTGGGCCGGAGAGGTTGATTGGCATTGCGTTTACAAATATCATGTGGTTAAAAGGGTATTTAATTGTCAAACATAATTCTCTGCAGTGGATTTAAAAACCAATTAATATGCAAATCCAGTAACTTCCTAAAAATAATAGGGAGGCAAAGGTGAGATACCATTTGTGAGAGGAAAATGGTGGACTGGTGTAAATCAGCCAGCAGCTTGTGACATTTTGCGATTCAATGGTTTCTGCTGTCCCCCTTCAGTCCCTGTCTAATAAATGTTGCTACCGGCTGCTCTGCTCGCTACCGCTGTTGACCAGTTACTGCTTCTTGTTGCAATATGAAGTTTTTTTTTAGGTATTACAGGCAGTGGCCCTGGCTAACTATAAGCACCATTTTGTGTTGTCATTGCATGGTATCATGAGCAGGCCATCAGTGCCATGTTGAGGAACACTATTAATGTGTCACTTCACCTTCTGGTTTCCCATCACCTCACTCTTGCTCCACACGTGGAATGTGTTCCAGTGACACAGCAATTGGTGTTATTTTTTTGTTATTGATTCTAAGACAGAAAGGCCAGCATTCATTGCCCATCCCTAGTTGCCCTTAGGAAGATGTTGGTGAGCTGCTTTCTTGAAGCACTGCAATCCATTTGGGTGTAGGTACACACTGTGCTGTTAGGAAAGAAGTAGCAGAATTTTACGCAGCGGCAGTGAAGGAATGGCGATATAGTTCCAAGGATGGTGTGTGACTTGGAGAGGAATTTGCAAGTGGTGGGGTTTCTGTGCATCTGTGGCCCTTGTCCTTCTAGGTGGTAAAGGTCGTGAGTTTGAAAGGTGCTGTTGTTGAGAATACCAGGAGCTTTTCCTCAGGAGGGGTTAACCTGAATGGCTCTCAGACCTTCTAGTGGTTATCTACAGAGCATCACTCTGTAGGAAAAGATTGGTTACCATTCACCTGGCTGGCGATGAAGTGCACCATAAGAAATGTGTTTTCAGTATGCCTGACTAGGGAAGTTGTTTCTGCTATTTATTGCCTCAGATTAAGACTAAACAATCATCAATGACCTTGCAGTCAAATAAACATTTTGTTGTAATTTATGATTGTTTCAGAAAGGGTAATCAATACTGTATGTAATTATGATTTGAATTTGTACTTGTTAACATCGTTTGTGTATCATATGTACAGGAGCTGTATCTGAGCTATGGAGGATAGGAAATGTTATAATCAATCACAACTCTGATATCTAGTAGAATTGTAAGAGAATGTAACGAAAATAATAGGCAATCAGTGGATATAACCTATTTGGGTCTGAATTTCACCTTTGGCGAGCGCGGGCAATCGGCGGGCCTGGGACCAGTTGGGAAACGGGCCCCCGCCCACGACCGTGATTTCACGCTGGCTGGTCAGTTAAGGTCTGCCCAGCGTGAAACACGACTTCCCAATAGTCGGGAAGGGCTGGGTAGGGCCGGGGCCCTGTCGGCCGCTGGGTCCAATGGCGACCTGGCGGACAGTTTTAAAATGGCACAGGAAGCTTCTTGAAGGCTGCCAGGGAAGAATCATATGTTCTGCATTCTGGAGACCGAGGCAATGGCCTCAACTGAGGCTGGAGATGCCAGGTGGGAGGGCAGGTCGGATGTGCACTCAAGCCCCTGGTTTTCGGAAGAGTGCCTCGTGGTCCTCCTGGAGGAGGTCGCTGCCAGGAGCGACACCCTTGTTCCCAGAGATGGAAGGAGGAGGCCACCGCACCTGACAAAAAGAGCTTGGGAGGAGGTGGCAGCCAAGGTCAGCAGCTACGATGTTGTGCGGCGCACATGGGTGTAGGACTGCAAAAGGTTCAACGAACTGCTGCGCTTGGGAAGGATGAGTACCCAGATTGGCATGGATCAGTGTGGTGAAGTGCTAACGGCTGGCTGTCCCCCCGTGGAGCTCAGGGGTGATAGAGTCTGAGTGCCAATTGCCAAAGACGCTAGAGCTGGCCAGGGTGGTGAGCTCTGGCTGCTTGGACTGAGTGCCTTGCGGCTCGAGGACCATGACTCTGATGTGCCCTGGAAGGTGTTCCTCAGGTAGAGTTGGCCAGGCTGTAGTGGCGCTGCAGGTAGAGAGCGGTCTAAACTCCTTTCAGGAGAAGATGAGCCATAAACAAATTAAGAGGTCACGGACAGGCGGAGGCCCCCCAAACTTCCTAATCCTGACGAGATTTGAGCAGGATGCCTTGGAGTTGGAGAGGCGCCACGCACCTCGGTCAGCCGGTCATGGAGAGGCTGGGGTATCATATGAAGGTAAGAGCGCAGTGCACAAAGGTGAGAGTTTCGGATTGTGCAAACATTCTTGTGCAGTCTCTGCGTTGACAGGAGCCTCAAAACTGGAGACCCCATTGTTCATTGAAAGACGATGGCACCATGATGCAGGTCTCCATTGTCTCACCAGGATGCCTGGCATGCACAGTGACAGTGTGATGACTTTAACTAATGACAGGTCATTGTTCTCCCTTAGATTCGCCAGCAGCCACTCAATTGCAGGATCCTGAAGAGCCACCCCTGACTCCAGAGGACTGCCAGGCTTCACATGCACCCACTTTCTGAACCAGGCACCAGCGCAGGTACCAGCACCTCGATGGGCATTAGAACGTCGGTGCACAGCGGTGAGGGCACTTCACTCTCATTTGAGGTGCAGGCGGAGGCAGAGGGTGCCCAGGGCGCCGGCAGTCAGAGGACTGCTGGAGATCAGGACGATGGCAGATGATGGTCCTCTGGAGTTGTCCATTTGGTGGCAGATGCTGGATGTCCAGTGGGATGTGCGGAAGGATCTGGCGGAGATCCATGAGGGTATGCATTCCATGGTCTCTGTTGTGGAGGAGTCCATGGGGAGCATGACCACTGCAATGACCCTCATGGCTGAGTGCACTGCATCCTCCATTGAGAGAGTGGCAACTCTCATGGAGAGGCAGCTCCAGGGACAGACTCGTGTTCCTGGGGTTGCGCAGAGACCTTCAAGCCCTCGCACAGGCACTGACCTCAGATGGTCAGTACCATTGTGGGAGATGAATCCTAGCTTGGTGCCTGTCCATCAGTGGCGAGCAGGGAGGTCCAGAGCGACCTTATGTTGGCGTACGAGCTGCTTATCGTCTCTGCAGGCTCCTCTCAGGGCACTCTGGATGGTGGCAGCAGCTCCTCCGCCCCCCTGTCAATGACTGTGGCATCTGAGGAGGCTGCGATGACTGGGGAGATGCCAGCAATGGCACTGGCCACTCCCTCCCAGGCAGAGCCAGCACAGGCTCCACTGGCCAGGAGACGACTGCCAAGGTCACCAAGGCCAACAGGACAGCAGAGTCAGCTGCTGTCTCCAATGCTGCTGCTAGCGAGGGTGGGGCGGAGGTGGGGACCAAGACGTAGCACTCGTAAACGTAAGTTTAAGGCATCGTGAGCACAAGAGGGAGTGGTCGTGGATGATCTTCTGTTCTGTAATGCTTTGTTTATGTTTACTGGTGTGGAAATGAACACCAGAGATGGTAATGTTACTTTGTTTTGATTGTGCAAATTACATAAATTTTGTTTTTATCGTAATGGCCTGAGTATGCTTCACCTGTTTATTTTCTTGGTGCAGGGTATGCCAGTATGTAATGTGGGACGTGAATGGCTCCAAACTTTAATGCACAAGCACTGAGTGGACTTTGGGTTCAAATGAAAGGGTCATTTCAGACATCCGGGATGGAGGCAGCAGCCCTGGCATGAGGTGGAAGCAGACCTTTGGCAGCCTAGCTGAAGGAGTGTTGAACAAAGGCGTCCCTGCCTTCCTGAAGGATACAGAGGTCTACCTCCATGCCCCCAGTGTTCTCCTCACCGTGCTCCTATTCTGACTCACTACTGGATTCATCCTCTGTGGCCTATGGAGATGCGTCAAGATCCTCTTCCTCCAGCGGGTTCCCTCTTGCCAGTGCCAGATTGTGGAGAGCGCAACCATAATTAGTGACATCCGCTCTGGGGGGTATTGTAGCGCTCCCCCAAATGGTCCAGGCATTGGAAGTGCATCTTCAGAAGACCTATGGTCCTCTCTGTCACCACCTTGTGGAGGCATGACTCCTATTATAACGCTGCTCTGCCTCTGTTCTTGAGTGGCGGAGAGGCGTCATAAGCCACCTTTTCAACAGGTAGCCCTTGTCACCCAGCAGCCATTCATCCAGCTGGGCTGGAGCACTGAAGAGCCTCGGCACCTGGGACAGTCTCGGGATATAAGCATATTGGGAGCTGCCAGGGTATCGTGCACAGACTCTCAAAATCTGTGTCCTGTGGTCACAAACTACCTGGACGTTCATCGAGTGGAATCCCTTCCTGCTAATGAAGGCACCCAGCTGACTGCTAGCGCCTTGATGGGCACATGTGTGCAGTCAATGGCAACCTGGATGCAGGGGAACCCAGCAATCGCTGCAAAGCCTCTGGCTCGCTCAGCCTGGCTGGCCTCATCTGACTGGAAATGAGTAATTGTCATTACCTGCCTGAACAGAGCTTCTGTCACCAGCTTGACACAACTGTGGACAGCTGATTGGGAGACTCCACAAAGATCCCCCACTGATCCCTGGAAAGAGCGGAGGCAGAGAAGTTGAGGACCTCTGTGACCTTCAGAGGCACTGGCATGGGGTGTCCACCCACACAGTTGGAGGTGATCTCAGGCCAAATCATATGACAAATGGAGGTCACAGTCTCCCTGGAGAGGAGGACCTTCCTTCGGCATTGCACCTCGGACATATTGAGGTAGCTCCATCGCTGCCTGTAAACCCTGGCAGCAGGATAATGATGTCTCCTGTGGCCCCTTCCGCCTTGGACTACCTGCTGGCCCTGGCCCCCTTGTGCCTACGCCTCTCCTCCCACAGGTCACTCCCATGGAAGCTGCACAGGGACACCTGGCCTCCTCTCCCTCTGCCCCTCTCTTCCTCCTCCTCTGAGGAGGTGCCTACAGCGAAGAGCACAATCACCATTACCAAGGTAACAGAAGGGTGTCTGATACCTGGAAGGGTCCACATGGTCAAAATACTCTGGGGGCTTTGGAGACACCAATGAGTTCTGAAATGAAGCCTAGAAATGCTAAGAATGAAGCTCAGTACTGACATGAAGCTGTCAAGTTCAAATAAGCAACCAACAGCAAACTATGTCCTATACTCCTTCCTACTCACAATGGCCATGCTGCTGACCCTTTTTTATCCCACCCTTGGATGAGGTTTTGTAAAACATGGGCTGCCCGCATGCCCATTTTGCCAATGCGACGAGCATGAAATCGCACTGGTAATGTTTTATGTTTTTAATGGCCTTAAGTAGCCTTTTAACTGATGGCGGACACGGCTCTGACACCTGCCCGTGCCCGCTGACCTGAAGGTTGCGCACGTGCAGGATGATGTCGGGATGGTAGCCCGACATCTTCTCGCACTATTTTATGCCCGATCGGGTTGGCACGCGCCCACCCGTGAGACATAAAATTCTGCCTTTGGATTATTTCACGATTTTTCATATGTGAAGTGTTTGAAGCGGATGAACGCTGAATGAATTGCTGTTCATTAATGATAGAGAAGAATACACATTTAGCAACATTAATAAATTTATTAATAAAATTAAGCCGTGTTTCCAAATGTAAGTGTTATAAACAATGTATAATTTTAAGTTTAAATTATTTATATTTGTGTGTTAGAAAAGGTGAAAATGGTTTCAGTTTCATTTATGTTTTGTTTAGGAACCTTGGTGCCTGGGAGTCTGAATAGACTTGTGACTAAAAGGTTTCTTGTCTTTTGGGTTTGTTTGTAAATATACATTTCTAATGATGTCTTACAATCCATGAAGTTAAAGAAAGGGGTGAAAGTTCAGTGATTCTGGAAAAAAAACACGAAGTAGAAAAACTTTACTGTTGCCTCGTGACAGTGATCCAGTGGCACAGACACAAGAATGTAACAGAAGTTGAGTGAGGGAATGTTCCATGTATGTCAGAGAGAGAAGACAGGGATTTTAAGCTCTCTGAGAAGGAAAACTACAAGGCTATTGTGACAGTAGTTAACAGAGTAATCAGTTATAAGACTCAGTAAAGTGATCAGTTTGACAGAAGTGTCACTGGAAGACTGAGTTCAGTTGTTTCCTCTGCAGTTGAAGGAACAGTGAGTTTAGAGTATTTGGGTGTCTCGGGGAGATATACAAGTTGGGTAAGAAGCAGCAAGTGAATGCTTAGGAATTCACCAAAGAAAACCGTTTGCAACTGTGCCAAGCGAGAAGCCTTTGTGTCAAGCTAGTGGTAACTCTTCACTGATTTATGTGTCGGTAAAGTTATTGCTGGGGTAAAGGAATAGTGGGAATTTGAATCATCATCATCCATTTATGTTGAGACCTTTCCAACCATATTGTCTGGTGTAATATAGTTCACTTTTCTTGTTTTAGTAAATATTATTTGTATTAAAACTTCATCAGCAGACTCCTGTCGATTTGTTCAGTAACTTACCTCTATTGGGCAGAATTTTTCATACTGCAGTAGGGCACACGCCTGACCAGAATGGGAGTGAAATAATCCATGATGATATCGGGCGAGTGTCCCATCATCGAGCACTCTTAGGATCTTTCGGTCAGTGGGTGCATGCAAGAGGTGCAGTGCGCCTGCCGACAATTAAGAGGCCTATTAAGGCCCTTAAGCAATTAATTAATTTGTATTTTTTGCTTTGGGCGGGTGAATAGGCCAGGTGGGCCTTTGCATTTTTTACGAAACCTCATCCATGGGCAGGATGGGGTTTCCAATGATTATTAAAAAACAATAAAAAAATTTTCACATCATTTTTTACATGTCCCTCTTCATGTGGCTGAGTCATATGTAGGGATATGTTTATATCATTTGTAAGCTGTTTATTTTTGTATTTAAAATGATTCAGCTCCCTGAGGCAGCTCTGTACCCTCAGGGAACTTTCAATGCCTGCTCCCCTGCACATGTGCAGACTTCAGCGCTGAAGCTCCTCCCGTCCCCACCCCAGCAGTGCTGAGGCTCTTAGCCCGCGTTTCATGCTGGCTGCCCGTTAATTGGCCAGCCAACGTGAAAACATGGTCAGAGCCCGATTGTGGGCAGTGGTCCATCTCGCTTTCGTTCCTGGGTCTGCCCGCCGTGCCCGCCCAACAAGGGGAAGACCCTGCCCATTGTTTCTTAAAAAAAAGAATTAGGACCTGTCAAGCCAGGTTTCACTCTGGGATCTGAATGGTCCAGTGTTAACATCAACTGGGATTGTAACAGTAAGCGCGATGATAAAGGATCTAAGGCCTGGCAGATGAATGTGAGAGATGTGTGTACTGGACAGGAGATGTGAAATGTACAGAATGGGGCTGTTCATCAGCAAATATAATGAAGGAATATCACTGCATGTGATTATTAACCATTTACTGAACTATCCAGTCAATGCAGAACTGATCAGTATGATTCTGGACTTTGTGTCATAAGTTATAAAGGGGGCTCTAAAATGAAATTTATTTTTGCTGAGGAGAAGATTGAAAAGAACATAATGTAGGATTTAGTTTTTACTCCTCTCCCAAAGGTGCTAACTTGTGAGATGCAGTTTCACAGGGTGTCTCGACCTGTCAGTACTCACCTTAAAAATTATTCAGTCCACTTGGAGCCAGCCAGTGAATGTCAGTGAGTTATTCAGTCAAGAGCCATTCACAGCCAGTTCACGGTGTCCACATTTACGTGTTTTCCATATCGCTTGCCCATTGGTGAGAAGGAACCCTGGACGATCATTTCTCTTCTCCCAAAGCCTAGGGCAGAAAGATCAATTGCAATAATATCACTTGTGGTCAAGCTGAGATCAGAAATCAAATTTTTAACTAATAGTTTAGAATCATAGAATGGTTGCAGCCTGGCTTTCTGCAAGAGCGACTCATCTAGTCCACCTCCTCCACCTTTTGCCTGTAGCGCTGCAAATGTTTTCTCTTCAGATTATTATCTCATCTTCTTTTTGAAGGCCTTGCTTGAATCTACCTCCATTACACTCGCACCTGGTGCATTCCAGTTCCCAACCACTCACTGCATAAAAAAGTTTTCCCTCATGTTGTCATTGCTTCTTTGGTAGTATGTATAGTTTAGGGCTAGACCAAGCATCAGTCCAAAGTTTAGAAATGCCGAGTGATAGAAGTGCTGTTGATATAGCAGGTTGCTTGATTTAACTTGATAACGAAACAAGTGGTGACAATTATCAAACCTCAGCTAGGTTACTACAATGCTGGATGTGTGCAATGAACTCCTAGCAAACATAATTAATGCTTTTTTTTACAAATATTTTACGAAAAGTTGGATAGGTATCTGCTTAACAATATGATTGGAGGTTACAAGGGTAAATCCAAGCATGGATGGTTAAATTCTTAAAGGAACAGAGTGATTACTCTGCTATGAGGAACATAAAAAAATGAATACATCTGGTCAGGTTTGAATAACACAACTGGATTGCTACAGTGACATTTTGCTGATTAACCTCTAGGGGGAGGGTGTTTTCCACAGCTCCCCTGGTTTTGGAAGTTCAATGTGTGCTTAATCAAGTAACTTGCTCCAATCCCATAATAAGCCAAGCAAAGGTTGATTCTCCTCTTCCCGCACCATCACCCTGGCATTGGCCTAACAGTTCTGCTTTCAAGCAATTATAATAATAATTATAATAATATGATGAGCAAGACCAAAGTAATAATGAATTATACATGGCTGGCGCAATGAACACTTGGCACTTTCCAGCATGGAGGATGAATATAAAATGATCATTGATTGAACTCTGCCTACTAAAGCCCTCCACCAATTAAACTCTTCCCACTCCTTCCAGTCATATGGAGATGTCACATTAAACAGAGGTTCTTGGGTAAATTATGTAACACTTAATTGCCAATATAAAAACATATATAATTTGATCGGCACTACATGTTTGTAATAAATGACATCAATTTCCATACAGTGGTATCGTATTGCACATCTATTAGACTCTACTCTGCAGAAATGCAAGATTAGCTGCTGTGATTTTATTGTAAATGTCACTGAAGGTTACTGGATCAATCGGACTGTATGTAGCAACAATTACAGAATTTAGAATCCAATCAACTTGGAGCCTCTATGGAAACTCGGCAGAGGTTTATCCTAATCTTTCCAGCTGGACTGAAATGGACATCCAGGAGGATGGGGAAGGGTGGATGCTTTAAAAGTCCTTTCTTCTGATCTTCAGCCTGACCTGAGGACAACTCAGATGCGCTCTGGTCAGCGGATGTTCAGGAGCAGGTCATATCATGTTTCTTTAGGCACCCATAACCTGGGTACCCAGTTAACAAAGTGGCACGAAAAATGAGATGGAAGGCTAAGAGAAAAAGAAACTCCCATTGCATCATTTGTATGGTTCCAATGAGCAAGTAGAAACGACAATCAAAAACTTATTACAAGAAAGCCTTGAAAATCTCAGAGCAACGTAAAAGGGGTGGAGACCTAAAGAACCAAAGAAACCAGTCCACGGCCCTTTTCTCTGACCTCTGCACCTGAGAAAATGGCTGTTCTCCAGCAGCAGGAGTCAGAAACATGGTGCTGTTTGCATTTAGCTTGCTCAACCAATTGACCTTTATCCATTCCATATATTTGCTTATGCTCTAATCTTTAATTCCACTTTCCAGATTCTGAAGCTCTTGATTGTGGCATGGGATCGCAGGTTGATATTCACCATTGGAACGTCCAACACCACTGGAGAAACGGATACTGTAGTGTGGAATGAAATCCATCACAAAACGGAGTTTGGATCAAATTTAACCGGACATGGCTACCCAGATCCTAACTATTTGGAAAATGTCCTGGCAGAATTATCTGCCCAGGGAGTTGTGGAGGACTGCATAAAGGACTGAGAAGAGGACATGAAGAACTAGTCAATAAGATTTTTGAACACTGAAGATCATACCCTGAATGTAAAGTACATGACTAGGGTTTAAATATGCTTTGCTTTACTGCCTTGACCACTACTTTGTTAACTCCAGTTCAGGCTAGTTAAAACCAAACTGTGTTGGCCTGATTCAGTTTATTGGTGGCAAATTACAGTGATATACTGTGCAAGTCTGCATCTGTTATTCCTTATGGAAGAATCTCCACAATATTAATAATTAGGGGCAGGCAAAACAAGAGAGGGCTGTCGAGTTGACAGTTGATTGCACTGGTCATTCCTTTAAATAAGAACAGAAATGTTTTCCATTTGGTTGAATCATACGCAGTGCACCTCCTGCTATAATGCAGCTAAATGTGCACATTGAGGCAAAAAAAAAGCGTGTTTAGTTGTAGGAATGCTGGCATCAGTCGACATGTCGCTTTCTAGAGACCATAAGCCGTACGTAAAACATGCAGCATTTTCATAACTAACTTGTGTACATCTCTCAGGGATGTCAGTCCTTTTATTGAGTGTGTCGCTGTAAATAGTGTACAGTTGACAGAAGGAGGAGGAAAGTAGCTTTGCATGTGAAAACTGTATGGCTTAAAAAGTGCCCATTTTATCTTACTTTATCAAATGGACAGCAACACCATGGAGCATTTGAAAACAGTTTTGACAAAGGTAGTTTAAATTTAAAGACACTGCTTATAAAGCGTTGTTCAGAAATAACTAAGGGCTTGTTCTGTGTTAAAGATCCGTCTCGTTACTCCATTAGTCCAGCTAAATATTAGTGTCCTGGTAGCCCATGATGCATGTCAGTAACAATGAATACATATGTCCTCAGTCGAGGTTGTTTATTTAAAGTTAACTTTTGTAACTATAGATGTTGCTATACTTCATAGCCAAGTATGTCACAGTCTTAACTGCATCATTTATGTCTACTGTGTTTGAGACTATTATGTTTATGAATTTGGCAGTGAATGTATCTGAAGCCAAGACATTTCCTTTTCATTAATGTGAATGTTTCTGTTTTTAATTTTAAACAATGACTCAAAGCTCTACATGCAACTCAATGCACTTATTTAGCTGTCAGATTATGTGAAAGGATTACTTCAGGGGGGTAGTCCTGGGATGTTGCTTTTAAGAGGATTTCAAAGACACAACAGCTATACAATCCAGCCCAGAGGCAGAAATTGGATAACATTCCTGCCAAATAAAGCCAGTGGATCAAAAAGTGGATGTCTACTGACATCTGGGCTGAGCTCTTTTGTCAGAGGGAGGCTGTGTGGTGTGGAATGCTGCAAAGCTATGAACAGTTTACAAAATGGTGATAGCTATAGAAGTGTTCAATATTATCCTGACACTGCTGTCAAATCCATTGTGTTCACAGTCATTACTGGCAAACGTAATGTACAACAAACGCTGTTTCTGCAAGTTACATTCTCGTTGCTGGCTTATTTGATATTCAACTTATGAAACTTATTGCCAAAAAATTTGTAGGGAAAATAAATGATAAAGGAGAAGATTATTGGCATTTCCTTTAGGGTAGGGAACACAGTATGTCAAAGATGAACAAAATGTATTCAATAGCCAAAGTGTTTTGAAGGATGCTCGGTAAAATGGCAATCTCTCCTGTTTTTTAAGACAACTTTAAAAAAGGAAATTCAAATTGCTTTTTTGTTAGAAATGTGCAAGCAAAACCGGGAAACATTGGATGCATAAAGTGAAAAGAGATGTCAAAGGCTTTCTAGAAAGCAGGCTAACCTTGAAACTAAATGATGGGAGATTTTTAAAATAAAAATAGTTGCTCAATTCCTTTTACCTGTGGCTAAAAGTGGAACTGCTCTGTCTGCCTCTGTTTCTCATAGCACTTGTTTGTCTGCTAGGGAACGATGTCCTGATGAACCTGTTCTATTCTGATGACACTTGCAGTTATAATCCTAGTCTCAACCCAGAACTGCCATAGAAATGCACTGGAAGACCAGCAAATGCACTGCATTTGATCCTGCAGAACATGTCTTAAACCAGAAAAACTGTTAGCCACCGCACCTATGCTAAATTTACCAGTAACATTGATCTGGCAGCATTAGAGTGAGCAGCAGATGGTGCCAATGGAGCTACTAGCAATATAGCATATTATAGATTCTGAAACAAACTCATTTTTATATAGAAATGAACACATTAACAAAGCATGTGTAAATAGTGTATTGATGTCAGTGTATTTTAAGAAGTGTAAGGGCAATAGGGGCTGAATTTTATGGCCCTGTCACGGCGGAGGTGGGGTTGGAAAATGCGACGAGCCGTTCGAAAGTCCATTGACTTCAGCGGGACCAGAAAATCCCGCCGGTGGCAGGGGCTGTAAAATTCCACCCATTATATAGACCTAGGCAGGTTCAATTTAAAAAGTATTAAATTGAGCATGTATAATCAAGTCAGTGCCAATGGTATTGGAAAGCATAAGGTATTTTGGTTAACTCTCATTTGGAAGGTTGAATATAATCACAGTTATTTTAGGAACTTAATTCTGAAGATGTTAATGTAGAAAATGTGACAAATGATTTATTTTATAATTGTATTTGCATAACAAGTTGAACGTGAATCAATCATCCTGAGGCCTGTTACTAAGCTAGCAATATCCCTTGTGCTCAGCTGACAAATGGGCCATGGCTTTAAATTCCACTTTCTACTTCTGTGAGGAACAGATGAGGATTGTGCTAAGTAGGGAAGATATTCCTTAAAGGGTCAGATTAATGACAGTGAATAAGCATAAACAGTATAAGTTACCTATGTTTTAATATATTTAGACTCGCTAAAGTTATCACATTTTAAATGTATTTGCCAAGAAATGTACTAATTTTCATTCATGTTGACACGAATTTACACAGTTGTGAAGAGGGGTCCTATAATAGGGAACACTTTGCAGGTCTAAATAACAAAATGTCATGCGTTTCGTAAGAAAAAAAATATTCCTAAGGACCCATTATATGCAGAGGATCCATTAACATACTGAAATATTAGCAGGACTCTACAGGCTTTGATACTTGGGTTGAATTGTACATTGACAGGGATGAGAACAAATCCTTTTTGTATATTAAATAAATGAGCAACTTTGTATTGATACAGAGAAAAACAAAAATGTTGGAAACCATCAACAAGGTCGGGCACCTTCAGTGGAGAGAGATGAAGGGACCAATGAAGGTCATTGGTCTGAACAGTTAACTTTGTTTTTCTCTGCACAGATACTGCCTGACCTGCTGAGGATTTCCAACTTCTTCTGTTTTCCTCGCAGATTCCCAGTATCCACAATCGCAATGTTTTGCTTTTGATTTTGAGTAGCTAAACTTCTAGCTCTACACAATGTTGTCCTTGGCCAATTAGTATATTTTACCAGGAAAGCACCTTGTACTGATCATTGATACAAAACACTAATTAAGAAATTGAGGAAAGACTTAATTCATCACTCTTGAGAGCAAATGGTTCTTATTTTTACCTTCCCCAATTAGTGTAGTGTCATCAACATTCCACTGATCCATGGATTGAGGCTTTTGCCTAGAAACTATGCACCCACAATTTGCCAGGGATAACATTGCACTGAAAACAAACAGAAGAGTCAGATAGCAGAAAACAATTTTACAGGCGCTCGTTTTTTTTTTTAAACGTCATTAACTTGCTCGTGTTAATGAGTTTTATTTTCCACCTGCCCTATCAACCTAGTCAGAGTGGTATTGACTTAGCCCAATGACACCTTGAAATTTTACAGTGTAGATTCCTTAGTTCTCTACCATCGACAGAATTCTGTGTAAGATCACTGGCAAGATGAGCAACATGCCTGATATTTATCCAAATAACAAATGTCAAGCTTAAGTTAAATAACCTTGAGTTAAATGATCATTGAGCACTGTAATTACTTGAGAAAAAAAAATCATAAATAGAATCAAGATGATTGTTAACAACCACAGTGATATTTTCAATCTAACTCATCCGGTAGAAAATGCATGGAATAGGGTAAGCATTGGTTTTGCACCCACATTGACTTCGATGGATAGTAATGTGAGACAGGGTGTGAAACCGGTGTTGCACCCAATCCTGTCAGTTTCTGAATGTATGGGTTGGTTTAAAATTGCCCCCATATACAGCCATGGAGAATAATGGTGATGGACAAGCAATGGTTAAGTTAGCATTCTTGATAATTAAGTTAAGTTTTAATCTCAAATATTTCATTTTTGGAAAAGTGTTGTGTCCTAAAAGTGCAAATTATGTTGAAGGGAAAGTGGACAAACAAAATGTTAAAACAAAGGAAGTTAGAAGGAAAGGAACAGAAAATTGCCATTAAAATGTAGCTATTCACTTCAGTCTTTATGTTTGTCACATTAAAGTGAAAGACAAAGTACAACAAACACAAACTTAAGAGCTTTTGGAGCACACGTTGCTGAAAGTTCCAGATTGTTAGATGGGGCCTACATTCTGGAGAAGGTCTGAGATCTTCGACCTCCTTTACAACTCCCATTCTTCTGTTTTCTTGCTGGGAAACAAGAAAACAAACAGGACTCTTGACAGCCTGACATGATGCCATTGTAGCTAAGCACTGATGTTGTCACATCTCTCGCCAGCGTACATTTGCCCTATTCTGTATAGATATTGAAAATGGCATTGGGAGCTCCAGGCAATTCCTATAACAAGGCAAGTGCTTCTTTCAAATCAGTTTGGTACAAGCTCCTTAAGAGGGGGGGGATCTTCACTTTATAAATCTAGGCAGGACTTTCTGCTTTAAGACCAACTATGGTCACAGGTTGTGTGACATGGCTGCTTTTAAATCAACAGTAGAAAAATATTCACTAGAAAGTAAAAGTTGGATATCATCATGTGAAGTGGAAATGAATTGCACAAAATAAAGACCTCAATTCAACTTAAACTTACAAAGTCATTCATCGTGAATTCAAAGAATCATAACTTCTATGATTCAGCTGGCCAGAGAGATCTGGTTGGAGCCATGTGCCAAGCTCAAATGTTCTTACTTTTGCTTTAATAAATGAGAACTGTTAGCCATTATGTGAACAACCATGTTTAAATATCACACTTGTAGCTGAGGCCATTGTGATATTACATCATATATTTCAAAGAGTCATACTGTTATACAGCACAGAAGCAGGCCCTTTGGCCCATCGTGTCTGTGCCGACCTTGAGGTATGAATTATGTGATGTAATATCTCCTAGGTCCTAAATGAGATACCAAATATGAATTGCCTTTACAAAAGACCAAGTTATTTAAAGTGGGATAAAGTAACCAGTAAACAAACGATATAATTTTTAATTGTACTAAAGTGAAAGTGTTCGTTGAAGAGTAATGGGTGCCCTGAGCATAGTGCTGTGAGGTACATTAATAATTTCACTGGATTTGAATATCTAGCACCTAGTTTAACTTTAAACTCAGCCATTTTGGACTTTGTGGAAACAAACCCTATCAGATCCATGTACGACTACAGATTATGTAAAATGCTTCACATTTGAAAAGAATGAGACATGTAAATATTTGTGTCCTGTTCTAGTTTTAAGGAGAGATTGCCTTGGGGGAAATGTGATGTGTTGTGTTATATTTCATGCAATCTGGTTCTCTGCACAATATTGATGTAGATTTTGATACTGCAAAATGCGATATGGATCACAAATTCTTTCTTCCATGACTATGTCTTGTGTTGTTATTTACTCTCCAATTCATCTTGAATTTATGTAATGAACTCATGCAATATGTATAAACTATTGGATAATATTGGATTTGCTTGTAACTGTTAGTAATAAATAATGAATAAACTTTATTTGGAGGATACGTTTTTACTGATGCCGGATTTTTCTCTTCTAAGACTTTTCTACCACAATCTCTGCTGAAGAAATTCTCGCTCTAGAAATGATCTCGCTGGATCCCCAGGGATAACTAGATGATGAATTGGTCCTCTTCAGAAGAGCGTTTGAGTGATTGAGGTCATTTTCCAAAGCCAAATGGCAGAATAATGATAGCTGCAGAGTAATTCACAATACCAGAATCATGTTATTACACTGCATTGACCTAACCTAGATGTATGAAATTTCAATGGATCTTGCTTAGAGATGACTAGTGGTATTTTCCTCAAAATGATGGAATGTGACTTAAGCAACTTCTGCAATCAAATTTAAATTGATTTCAAAGTGCAGGTACTTTGCAGTATTGGGTCTTGATGATGTAGCTTGTGTCTTTGTGGAAAGTTGAGAGGTAACAAAATTAGAATAAATTAAAATACTGTAACCCATCGCAGTACATCCTCTGCTAGTGGCAAACATTCCAAATTAGCGAGAGCTGAGCTGCTTGCTACAATATGTATATGGGTACACTTTCATATTTTGATTTGCAGGTATCTCATCTGCTGATGACTTTGAGTCGAGTGAGACTATTGCCGGGATTGATAGCAACAAGTAGCCAAATTGTCTCTCTCTAATGGAGTGCAATGCCTATGGTCTTTTGGGACTAATGCTAGATGGTGATGATAAATTTCCAAAATCCAACCTAAAAGAACAAACTACCTTTACTTCAGTATGGCAAGTATCCCACCCTACATTCCATAGATCTATACTTTGATAAACTAAGTGTAACATTGCTGGGTTCCCAATGCTAACTGTTGCATTGTAAATTGATAATTTCAAATCTTTCTGATAAAAGAAAGGCCAGCAGTATAATTTCTAGCCTATTTCTTTGTCTGTTGAATCATATTCTAAAGCTGCAGAAGCTCCGCATTCAAGCAAAATAAAGTACAGCATCGTAATCTCACCTCTTGTTAAAGAGCGGCCTGATTTGCACTAATTGCTGCATCGTTCCTTCCTGCTGCTGGAGAAGAAGCTGGTCAGTTGTATAAAGAACACAACAGGCCTGTGGTGCTCATTAGAAATGGTAATTAAAAGCATAATTTGCCTTGGGATTCACTGGGCTCCTCACACCTAGGGAAACAGGTGTTAATAATGAGGCCATTAAAGAGACATCAGCTAATTTAAAAAATCATATAAACATCTTCAAAACAGGTACATTGGAGCATTGAAGAAGCTCAGTGATACAATTCTGAAGAGCTGGAGGTTGATTTGAATTAATAATTACCTTTAGGATATCACAATGTGAGTTTTTTATTAAATAGCTAGGAGTTCCTAAGGTGTGGGATAGCAAATATCTATTAGAGAACTAAATTGGAAAGAAATAAACCTACTGTTCATAAATTGGCCAAGAATGAGAGTTTCACCCACATGATGTCATCCTCAGCAACTCCAAATGTATGACGCATTATACAAGTGTATGAAAAGGATTAAATGAGATAGTTTTTAATGCATTTATAGCATTTTCTGACACATCTAGATCTACTCCACATTATGATATGTTTGAGAAATAATTTTATTATGTGCTCTGTTGAAGGGTTATAATATGTTAGGTGATTAGCATAATGTGCATGCTGAGAGGAAGAAGCAAAGTATGCATGAAGAATAAAATTGTGGTGAAGGCAGCAGCAGTTATCAGTTTATGTATGCAAGTATTCCATTGTGATTTGAAGGAGGATTGTAAAGCAGGAAGGAATGGATTGCTAGCGCTCGGGTTCACAGAATCAGAGAGTTGTTATAGTGCAGAAGGATGCCAATCAGCTCATCATGTCTGCATGGGCTCTCTGAGCAATTTAACTTAGTGCCAATCTCCTGCCTTTTCCCTGTAACCCTGCATATTGCTTCTATTTAAATAGTCTTCCAATGCCCTCTTGAATGCCTCAATTCAACCTGCCTCCACCACACTTCCAGGCAGTGCATTCCAAATCCTAACTAATCACTGTGTGAAGAAGTTTTTTCTCATCTCGCATTTGCTTCTTTTGCAAAAAACTTTGAAACTGTGTCCTCTGGTTCTCTATCCATTTACAAGCAGGAACAGCTTCTCCCTGTCTACTCTGTCCAGACCCCTCATAATTTTGAAAACTTCTATCAAGTCTTCTCTTAGCCTTCTCCTCTCCAAGGAAAACAACTTCTCCAATCTTTCCTAATAACTGAAGTGTCTAATCTCTGGAACCTTTCTCATAAACATCTTCTGCACTCTCTCCAATGCATTCACATCCTTCGTATAGTGTGGCACCCAGAACTGTACACAATACTCCAGCTGAGGTCTAATCAGTGTGTTATATAAGTTCAACAAAACCTCCCTGCTCTTATACTCTATACCCCTATTAATGAAGCCTAGAATACTATTAAAGTCTGGTGTTGTAGGGCCATGGAATGAGGAAGAGAGATGTTCTGGTGAAGACCTTGAGTTTCTTCCTGCACTGCAGCAAGGTCCAGGAAGCAATTTGTATGACATTGACTTGATCTGCATTGTCCTGTCTCATTTCTCTGGACATCCACTGCCTATCCAAAGGAAAGAGGCCCACCTTCCTTGTGCTCCTTCCTGGTTTGCAATTCTTTGACAAAGATGTCCATGGGAATATCTAACAATCAGAGTGCTCTGGCCATCATTATCCTGCCTCCTGCTGTTCACGCAACACCATTTGAAAGGTATCGCAATCCTCAAGAGCTGCAGACTGGCTTTAAGCAGTGGCAGACCTGATGATTTTCCACCCCTCACAAATGGTGAGTTGCTTAAAAGCAGTGGGATTAGTGCTCACCTCTTGTATGCAATGTTCACCCACCAAAATCAGTTGGTCCCCTAGCCAATATCATTGGGCGTATTGGGTGCTCCGCTCATCAGCCGCCAACTCTGAACCGTAGACCAAAATTTCTCCATTGTTTATTGACACGATTTAACTATCACCTAAATGATAAGCAGAGATTCCAAAGTAATCACTTGGGATAACAGACTTATTTGTTTTCCCCGCTGTAGGGATATACTGCCCAAAACTAGGATACATGTACTGCCAACCCTTTTAGAACTACTTATTAAGAATACCTCGCGTTAGCACAAGTATCTTATGTTGGAAACCACTATCTTTGTGTTAGGCAAATTCTCTCTGATATTAGCTTCTGTCTATTTCTATTTGTACAATATTTTTTATAAAACCAGGTACAGCTTTCTGTAGTTAGGGCTGAAGCACATCATTGGGATAAAGTAGGAGGTTTGATCTGGATCAATATACTTGGGAATACTTGATGCTGTTACTCAAAAATAGAAAATCGGGCATTACCCAGCCCCTATAATCTCTCACCTTGATAAGCGGGAAAAAAACCTGCTATGCGTTTAAGGAAACCACAGAAATCACAAAATGGACTATTTTCAGAGACGCTATAAACTGATCAGAGCTCACATAAAAAAGGTACGATGAAATATAAGTTTACTGGAGCAATTACTGATATTCTCTGGTATTTCAGGCTTTAGGAAATGATATCGTTAAATGATGAACAAGTGTTGGCTAAAGCTGTTGTATTGTAGACTGGAAGTCACTTGCTCTGTGGTGCCTCAGACAATTCTAAAGATTTTGGCACAGTGTAACACATACAACAGTACACTGGGATTTTTCTATCGACAGGTCGGATTAACTTTATAAATCCACCACAGTTACAAAGCATTAACAGAAAGTGAGAATTGGATATTGTGGTGCGCAAGGCACCGCCATTATTAATCACATCCAAATTACAGCATATTACTCTTCACTCCCTCACTCCTAAATGGTCACAGATGAATGCTAGCTCTGCCACTCAGAGATTTGAACTTCAGTGCAAAGTAGATCTTTAGATTTCAATGATTTCAAATTGGTGCAAAATACATCACTGCTGTTGTACCAAGGATAACGGAAAAAAAATCTAATATTTTATAATCTGGAGTTTGTAATTCTGGCAACTATGAGAAATTAATGTAAATAGTTTCTGAGCTGGAGTCAATAACTCTTTAACTGTGCTACTTCTATACCAGTAAACATCAATTGTTCTTCTAGTTAATATTTAGATGAATTCCTCTCTTCCTGTGCCTGAAGCATACTTTAAGCGCTATACAGACACACTTTATCAGTATGTTTGCAAGCTTTTAATATGTGAACTCTGAGATTTTTAAACGCTAATGCAAAGTATGTATTAATCTAAGCTGTTGCTAAGGACAACCATCACTTAAGCTTCTCTGCAGTGATTGCTTTTCATCTGCAAAGTGCATATTTTTCATCATTTATTTACAAATTAAATTTCTAAGACTACCTGTAGTGGATGACAGGCTGAATTAATGGAGGTTTCTCTTTAAGAAGCTGATCTCATCTCTTTTATTCTCATCACTGAAGTAAAATTACGAGAATGTCAGCACCTATTACAGTCATCACACAAACTCAGGAGGAGGACACAGCAGGGGACTTTGAAAATATTGAAGATTGAATTCTATTAAAACCCATTCTTTAATTGTACCAGTGAGGAGAAAGAAAAGAGAGTAATTTATATGAATTATCTTCATCAAAAGTACACCATAGATTGCATTGTTCAGCGGTGAAAGAACTCCCATCATACATCATTTTTCTAAGAATGTTTCTTTCCTTAAACCTACAGGTTTAAAACAGATTATAAATAGAAATCACCGATTTTCTCCACAATATCATGAGGTCGTCAAACATCAGATGGCCTCGGTTACTCAACCTTGAGTTGCCTTTTAACAATATCTAATTTTGGCATTAAGTAAAGGTGAAAAACCAAAGAACCATTGAAAAGTTACAGCACAGAAGGAGGCCATTCGGCCTATCTTGTCCATGCCAGCCCGGGACGCCCAGGTGCCCTTTCTAATCCCACCTTCCTGCACCTGGCTCATAGCCCTGCAGCTTACAGCACTTAAGGTATAGATCCAGGTACCTTTTAAAAAAGTTTAGAGTTTCTGCCTCTACCACCAACTTGGGCAGCGAATTCCAAACACCCACTACCCTCTGCCTAAAAAAGTTCTTCCTCATGTCCCCCCTACACCTTCTGCCATTTATCTTGAAAAGACACAAATACAAAAGTAGAATGCTGCAGATGCTGAAAAACCAAAATAAAAACAGAAAATACTGGAAATACCCATCAGGTTAGGCAGCATCTGTGAAGAGAAACAGCCCTGAAACATTGGATCTATCTCTCTCCACAGATGCTGCCTGGCCTGGTGAGTGTTTCCAGCACTTTCTGTTTTTATTTGATATATTTTAATGTTAGAATCAAGCTTCCTAAAACCCAGGCAAAAAGAAATATAGCCAATATATGTCTTAATGCCATATTCCTTTTAATCATTCATCCAGCAATTCTTTCTAAACAAAATCAGACAATTATGAACAAAAAATATATTTTATACCAAAAGGATTCATTTCAAATACGTGCTGCTGTTTTGGAATTAAATGCCGTCTTGAATTGGTTATATTTCATGTGTGAGGGTTGAAACATGGATAATCGAGAATATTTCCTACTGGGATAGGCATTTTGTGTAATGGGAATTTACAGAGAGTGGTTTATGTATTGGAATTCTATGATTTGACTAGACTTATGTTCAGTTGGAATATGTGCTTATCTGGAGTCACATACAACGGAACTACAATGGAAGCACAAAATATTGCTTTCTTCTGAAGCCCTATAAATAATAATTGCCACAGTTTTACACTAATTGAAGTATTAAGTGAACCTCTTGCATACTGATAACGGATTTCTTTCATCCACTGCACTCATAGCCTTGTGATGCCCTTTATATTGGATTTTCTTGTTTGGAACAAGCTGAGCTTTCATCCATGTTACCATGGAAACCAAAAGGTTCGCCGCAGTAGCTGAAAATTATTTTTATTCTGAAATTCTTCAAAGGTTTATTAGAGTTGTCACCACGTTAAGTGTCCTGCAAGTGTGAAGCAGAGGTGGATACAGTTCCCCAGTGGGTTGAAGAGAGGGGAGGACAGAGGTTGCTCCTGGTGATCTGCTTTGGAACATTATTGACACTTAGTGCATCCTTTTTCTCTCTTGAAGAAACAGCCTGATACTGTGGTGCAGTTCACCAATCACTGATAGCTCTTTACTACATTTCCCAATTGACCACCACTCCTAAGTGAGCCCAGGCAATGAGTGTTGGAGTGTAGTCGATCTTGGAGGAGGGAGAACCACAGCTGATTCAGCTCCTTTTCTCGCCCTATATTCAGACATACATACGGAGATGGTATTCCACAGTGAGTGGCTCACTTCCTGATTCCTTAAAGGCTTTCCCAGCACCTCCAAGGTAAAAGTCATGGAATACGCCCCACTTGCATGAACAGTGTAGCTCCAGTAATACTCAAAAATCTCGACACCATCAAGAACAGCGCAGCCCATTCAATCGACACTCCATCCACTAACTCAAACATCCACTCTCCACCATTGGCACATTGCAGCTGCAGTATGTATGCCCTACAACATACACTGCAGCAACTCACCAAGGCTTCTTCGCCAAGAATTCACAAACCCAAGACTTACAGCACCTAAAGGACAAGGCAATAGGTGCTGGGGAATACCAGCACTTTCATGTTCCCTTCCAAGTCATACACCATCCTGACATTTATTTTATTCATTCATGGGATGTGGGCATCACTGGCCAGGCCAGCATTTATTGCCTATCCCTAATTGCCCTTGAGAGTGGTGGTGAGCTGCCTTCTTGAACCACTGCAGTTCATGTGGTGAGGATACACCCACAGTACTGCTAGGAAGGGAGTTCCTGATTTCGATCCAGCAACAGTGAGGAACAGCGATATAGTTCCAAGTTAGAATGGTGTGTAGCTTGGAGGGGAACTTCCAGGTGGTGGTGTTCCCATGCATCTGCTGCACTTGTCCTTCTAGTTAGCAGAGGTTGCAGATTCGGAAGGAGCTGTTAAAGGAGTCCTGGTGAGTTGTTGCAGTGCATCTTGTAGATGGTGCACACTGTTGCCACTGTGCATCACTGGTGGAGGGCAGGAATGTTGAAGGTGGTGGATGGGGTGCCAATCAAGTGGGCTGCTTTGTCCTGAATGGCTTCGAGCTACTTGAGGGTTGTTGGAGCTGCATTCATCTAGGCAAGTAGAGTTTATTCCATTACACTCCTGACTTCTGCCTTCTAGATGGTGGACAGGTTTTGGGGAGTCAGGAGGTGAGTTACTCACCACAGAATCCCCAGCCTCTGACCTGCTCTTACATCCAGAGTATTGATATAGTTAGTCCAGTTCAGTTTCTGGTCAATGGTAACCACCAGGATGCTGATAATTTTCTCTTGTTGGAGATGGTCATTGCCTGGCAATAGTGTGGTGTGAATGTTACTTGCCACTTATCAGCCCAAGCCTGGATATTGTCCAGGTCTTGCTGCATATGGACATGGGCTGCTTCAGTATCTGAGGAGTCGTGAATGGTGCTGAACATTGTGCAATCATCAGGGAACATCCCCACTTCTGACCTTATGATAGAGGGAAGGTTATTGATGAAACAGCTGAAGGTGGTTGGGCCTAAGACGTTACTCTGAGAACTCCTGCAGTAAAATACCAGTACTGAGATGATTGACCTCCTACAACCACAACAATCTTCCATTGTGCTCGGTATGTCTCCAAACAGCGGAGAGTTTTCCTCCTGATTCCCATTGACTTCAGTTTTGTTGGTGCTCCTTGATGCCACACTCAGTCAAATGCGGCCTTGACGTCATGTGCAGTTCCCCTCACCTCACCTCTTGAATTCAGCTCCTTTTTCCATATTTGGACCAAGGCTGTAATGAGGTCAGGAGCTGAGTGGCCCTGGCAGAACCCAAACTGAGAGCCAGTGAGCAAGTTATTGCTGAGCAAGTGCCACTTGATAGCACTGTCAGTGACACTTTATATCATTTTGCTGTTGATTGAGAGTAGACTGAAGGGGCAGGAATTGACCGGGATGGATTTGTCCTGGTGTTGGCAAATTTTGGCTGAGGTGGTTTCTGGGTCCAGCATGGTTGTTTGCCCCAACAAGGTGGACAGCTAATTAGGCTCATTAAGGGGGTTTTTGAGGGCTGTTAAGGGAGGCTGACTGGGATTTTCCAATCGCCCTGCAGTTTCCTAATGTAATGGGGTCAGCTCAACTGCCTAAAGGAAGGTGCCCAGCAGCTGGACAGGGTGCCAATGCTCCAGACAGACCTACAGGCTGCCTTGTGAGGGGCTCCTCTACTACCCCACCCCCATGCTCCCTGCTCCCCACCAAATCCACTACAGTGGTGGCCTGCTAGCTTGCTCTGTTTTTTAATGGATTTTTTAAAAAATTGGTGAGATGACATTCCCACTTTGAAGGCACCAGTTGTCCTCCCATTTATTTACTATTCATTGCAACCAGCTGCTCCTATCAAACCAGAAGGCCTCTAATTGGCCCTCCAGCTTTGAGAGTCTGCTTGGCATTCTTCATTTGACAGGGAACCTGTCTCCATGCCAATTAAAGCTCCCCCAACCCCCCTCCGCCACCATCCCCGTCAAAATCCAGAAGATTTCCCCCTGGAGTTGGGTTCAGGACCCAGGAACAGTCCCGGCTCCTGTTTCCTGCCACCAAAGTGAAAATCCAGCCCCTTGACTTAGTATCTTAATGACTTTGTAGGCAATGTACAAAATACGTGATGGCATACTCTATCAAAAATATAAAAATGCAGTAGAAATAGTTTCCATCTAACACATTTCAAGTGCATTTAGACCATAACAATAATTAGGATAATACTATCCTAATCATGTAAACTCTCCAGCTCACCTCTTGACTTATTTAACTGCACTGATGCATCTCTGTTCTGCACTGGTTAGCCCAACGTTGCTGACTACAATTCAACACGTTGCTGAAATAGTTGTACAATATGATACAAAATAACACTGATGAACCTGTGATTGTACAAGAATTAGTCAATGGAGCATTGTGTGCTCATAGAAACAGCCATGCTGTAAAGTTTGGGTAGGAAGTAAGACATGACCAAATACAATGATGCAGCTCCAGGCTGCAAAACAAGCCTAAATGGGGTATTAGTTCTTTTGTAAAACCTTATATTTGCTGAGATCTGCATTAGCCACAGTAGTTAATGGCTGCTGTCTACAATTCACACTAGTGTTCTCAGTGGGACTTTTTGACCACAGCCCAAATGAATCATTCTGTTTTGACTAAAATATCTGAAGTGGAAAGGTATGACTGTGTTGAGTACTCCTATGATTATGCAATCTCTAAAGTCAAGAAATTTATAATAATAACATGCTGAGTCAAGGAACTTTCAGAAGTCAGAAGAAGAGGGATCAGGGTGAAATCATTATAGTAATCCATGAAAGAAGCAAACATGCTTTGTTTGTTACCAAAACAGGGTTAGCATAGGAGTATGAAACTCCAGAATATTACAGAAAAAAAGGTGCATTTCATGAGGAAATTACCCAAGAATTAAGTTGGAAAAGACCAAGGAGTATCAGCAGGCATAGCATTCCACAGGGTAGATTTTCAACTCCATGCCTGGGCTTAAAACTGGTTCCATCAATCTGCTGCCAATTATAGAAACAACCCAATTTTCATTTCTATTGATTTCTGCAAAGCTAGTTTTACCTTGACATTCAGTGGCATCACCATCGCTGAATTCTTCAGCATCAATAGGTGGGGGTATTACCATCGATCAGAAACTGAACATGTCCAGCCACGTAAATACTGTGGCCACAAGAGCGGGCGAGGCTGGGAATTCTTTGCTGAGTAACTCCCCTCCTGGCTCCCCAAAACCTGTCCACCATCTACAAAGCACAATTCAGGAGTGTGATGGAATACTCTCCATTTGCCTGAATAAATGTAGCTCCAAAAACACTCAAAAAGCTTGATACCATCCAGGATAAAGCAGCCCAGTACATTGGCACCCCATCCACCATCTTTATCATTCATTCCCTCCATCACCAGCGCACAGTGGCAGCAGCCAGTACCATATATAAGATGCACTGCAGCAACTCACAAAGGCTCCTTTGGCAACACCTTCCAAACCTGTGATCTCTAACATCTAGAAGGACAAGGGCAGCAGATACATAGGAACACCACCATCTGGAAGTTCCCCTCCAACCACACACTATCCTGACTTGGAACTATGTCACCATTCCTTCACTGTCGCTAGGTCAGAATCCTGGAACTCCCTCCCTAACGGCACTGTGGGTGTACCTACAGCACATGGACTGCAGCAATTCAAGAAGGCAGCTCACCACCACCTTCTCCAGTGCAAGTAGGGGTGGACAATAAATGTTGGCCCAGCCAGCAATGCTCGCATCCCATGAATGAATATAAAAATGCATATTCAGGCAGCAAGTTGAAAATCTACCCCAATGCAGAGATGCAATCAACAAAGCCAATGGGATGTTGAATTACATGGTCATAATAGCAGAAATGAGTCCAAGGCAGTCATGGTCAAGCTGTACAGTATCCCGGATCAAAAATCCACCCTGCCTCAGCTCTTGGCAGTAATCTGATCCACACCAGCCATCCAGTCCACCCCAAAAGTCTGGGCTGCTGGAGCAATATGCACTGTTATATGCATGCAGTAGCCTGGAGCTATGGATAGTGATGGTAGAGGCTCCAAAATTCTTTCCATCACCTGGCTGACCAGGAATCTCCCCCACTCACTATTGGCATGATTTACAGGTTCATACCCAATCTGTTTGGCCACATTATGAACACATCTTCCTTGGTCATCGTCCTGGAGTGGGATTTGAACCCAGAGCTTTGAGATAGAGACATTACCACTGTGCCTCAAGACCTTACCTTGAGTACTATACCCCAAGAAACAAGGGAGATATTCAAGTGCCGGAGATAGTGCAGCGAAGAGGCACGCAGCGAATCCCTTAGTGTCAGGGATCTGAGGTATGAAGGAAAACTGTAGGATTCTGAGAGGTGAGGAAAAGCTATAGAAAAAGTTAAACAGAAATTATATAAGGCAATGGAGGTGTGAACTAGTAAATGCTCATTTAGGACTGATATATAAAAAGTAGATTTGCATTTACATAGCACCTGTCATGACTTTGGGATGTCCCAGGGTATCTCAAAGTGAGTGCATCTTCACATGACATCTCCTACCCACCACAACGTTGACCTCTCACGCTGCTCAATGTACCACACCCCATCATTCTCCTGGCAGCACTCCCTGGCATTCAGGAATCACATCTAACATCCAGATACTCCCACCTCACCCTCAGACACACCTACCAATGCTGCCAACTCAATCCCCTCTCACTCCATTCACATTTCTTCAGCTTTTTAGCTATGGCAGGAAAATCACCCAAACATAGTGCTACATAATAACTGACTTTCTGCTCTCTCTGTTGCAGGACAAAGTGTCGCACAACAGAAGGGAGCAGAGCAGAGCCAGTGGGGGACAAGGGCACCTGCATCTCCTGAGCCGTAAGCGGAGATGGTTCTTTATATTATTGGGCTGGCTGTGACACAGCTGGCAGCATCCTATCTCTTTGAGAACATTGAGGATGATGGCATCTTCCTGGCCTTGCACCCTTTCTTAACTCCCAGCTGCCCTTCACCCAGCTATCTGGCATGATGAGCAAACTGTTGGTTGGTGTCACTATGGACCTCCTGCTTCCCACCCAAACTCCTACCTCAGAACAACTTCCCCCCCGAGTTCCTGCTTTCAGACACCCAAGAACCGATGTCTGCCCAGCCGTGGCAAACTGAGGAGGAAGTGAGAGAGCAACAGTACAGCAGAGATGAAGAGGAACCATAACTTGATCTCATAGTCACAGCAGTGATGAAGAGAAACCATAACTTGATGTCACACTCACAGCCACCAGCTCAGATACTGGTGCTGTAAGTACCTTGGCATCTAACATAGAGTTGGGATCAGCACATGGTGATACACTGGGCACAAGCGGGCTGCAACCAGGCAAGGGATGGTTTGTTCACCAGCTCACAGGAGGGCAAAGTGGCTGACAAGTAATGCTGCAGAGGACTCAGATGAACACCTTGAAGGGAAGGCATATAGGAAAATGCTGAATGGGCATGCTGACCAAGATTCTTTCACAATCAAGGAGCATGAGGAGTCCAGCGACAGAGGGTATCATGCAGAGCTTGCCTCCTCCCCAGCCTTACTTCAGCTCCCTGTCATGCTGCAGACCTAGAGGCACTGCCATTGCTGGCCTCATGCTGTCGCAGCCTTTGTGTGGACAGATCACCTTCATCACCATGAGGATGCAGAAACACTCTGACAAATGCACCAAAATACCTCCAAAAACAATTCAGAACTCTCAGACATTTTGCAATTGATAAAAAGTTCCATAAATTTTACTTACCTACTGGCAAGACACCTGGTACTTTAAATAAAGCTACTGCAGGTCTTGCCTTGCAGCTTCACACTTCTTTCTTCAGGATGGACAACATGGCCGTTGCCCAGAGCTGCATTGTCCAAATTTGAAATCCTGGCCTCATTAGCCATGTGACCTCAGGATCACACCAATTCTCAAGGGAGGCAGCTGCATATGCCCATGTTAATAAAGGATGCCACATAGATAGCAGCTCGCAGCGCTGCCTGTCCATGGGGAGGCAAAGTAGGCCTGCGCAGTGCTGCTAGAAGTTTTGCTACATGAGTGAATTTCTCAATCCATGTGCATTAAAATAGCACTGGATGTCATCAGGATCACTGATTAACGGGCCCACATGTTGAACAGATGCACATTCAAGAGCACTTACAATAATAGTGAGTAGTCTGAAGCCCTCAGCAAACAAATGGAAATAGTTATTGACAGAATATGCATCATGAGTAATTAAGGGGGAACCAGCAAGTCTGATTTAAGAATACTTCTTATCTAGAAACAAAAGCAACTCTCAGGCTATACGAAAATACCTGTGCACATTGTGACAGAATTGCATGAACCAGTCCAATTTTCCTTTCGCCATTAACCCCTGCTCTGAATCCAGATATCTGTCTTTAGAAGCAATTCAGTGATTACAGTTTTGAACCACAGTGCATGTTGGCAAATCAATTAATGTTGTGGCATTATGTTGAGAATATGTGCTTACATGTCAACCCTCAATCATTCACACTGAGAATGCACTTCATTTACTGATGGAATCACAGTTTAACCGCCTTCCGCAGTTCTCAACAACAACAAATTTGTATTTATATAGCGCTTTGAATGTAGCAAAATGGCCCAAGTCACTTTACTGGAGTGATTATCAAACAAATTGGACATTGAGTCATAGAAGGAAATATTGGTACAGATGATCAAAAGCTGAATCAAAGAGTATGAATGAGCATCTTAAAGGAGAGAGGCAATGAGGTGGAGAGGTTTTGGGAGGGAATTCCCAAGTTTAGGACTCTGACAGCTAAAAGCACAGTCACCAATGATGAAGTGAAGAAAATCAAGTGGCCATACTTGGAGGAGCACAGAGATCTCAGAGGGTTCTAGGGCTGGAAGGAGGTTACACAGGTAGAATGGGGAGAGGCCATGGAAGGTTTTGAAAACAAGTTTGAGAATTCTTGATGATAATCACCACAAATTGTGCAGAAACTTGTGAATAGTTGGTGTTGGTGAGGTGAGAGTGGCTGCCCTTGACATCAAGGCAGCACTTGACTGAGTGCCAAGGAGCACTAGTAAAATTTAGACTCGAAACGTCAACTCTTTTCTTCTCCGCCGATGCTGCCAGACCTGCTGAGTTTTTCCAGGTAATTCTGTTTTTGTTACTAGTAAAATTGAAGTCAATGGGAATTAGGGGAAAGCTCTCCATGGCAGGAGTCAACCCTAGCACAAAGGAAGATGGTTGTTATTGTTGGAGCAAGTAAAAGTAAAGGAGGAGGTTATATTGGTTGGAATAGTAAATAAAAAGCATTTGCTTAAAAAGTGGGCAGCCTGCAAAGTAGAAAAGTCATCGGGTCCAGATAGGATGCATCTCAGGTTACTGAGGGTGGAATTTGTGGAGGCTCCTTGGATATGGAGATGGTACCAGAGGACTAGATCTTTGCAAATGTTACACTCTTGTATAACAAAGGAGAGGGGGATAAACTTGGCAAATACAGGCCAGTCAGCATAACATCAGTGTTGGGAAACTTTTAGAAGCAGTAACGCAGGACAAAATTAATTGGCATTTACAAAAGTTTGGGCTATTAAATGGAAGCCATCCTGGATTGCTAAAGGCAAATGGTATTTGACTAACTTGATTCAGCTCTTTGGTAAGTAACAGGGAGGGTTGATGAGGTTATTGCAGTTGAGGCTGTGTAGATTGACTTTTAAAAAGTGTTTGGCAAAGTACCAAATAATGTAAATAAAAACAGAAAATGCTGAAAATACTCAGTGGGCCAGGTAGCATCTGTGGATGGAGTGTAAGATTATTAGGTTACTAACATGAAGCTAATTGTTAAAATCCAATTTTATTATTAGAAAGAAACATCTAACTTTTTTAGAATCTTGTCTTGGTAATATAGTAGAATGGGAAACTTAGAAATAGGGCACAATCTAAAATTATGCAAAGGTAAAGGGATTCTGGGAGTTTATGTAAAGTTTTAAAAGCTTACTGCTTACGTAGGCCAAAGGCTGAAATGTAGTTAAAAGCAAAATACTGCTGAAATGTGGTTGTCTTGCTCCACATGGGATGTAAAAGCCTTGCGATACACTGGTAATATGAAAGGCATTATGTAAATTCAGCAACAGGAACTATTCCTGATTGGTCAAGAGAAGCATGTTCAATCTCGGGACTGAAGATGATTGGGGGGGAGGGAGGAGTTAATTAGATAAGAACCAGGATAAAAGAGGGCCTATCTATCAGATTTAAGTGGCAGAAAGTTCTAGAAATAAGACTTCAGTTACATGCAGAATAAGTGAAGAGGGCACTCAGTAGAGTATATACCTCTGCTAAGTTGTGTTAACTCAACTTTATTACAATTATGCCTCTCTTCTGGATCTTCTGTAACCACAAGGCTGAAAAAAAGAAACCCTTTTATTAACAACTTCCATCGCATTGAGCTGGCTTCAGGCCAATCCGCATCCGACAACCTGCTCTGAAAACTCTGCTCACATTTTGACATCTGTGACAAGTTGCACCACAGCAGCTGAAACAATCCATTAGATTCTTAAACAACCAAACCATTCTAAATAAAACAACCCACAACATTACTTTTAAAAATGTAGTCAATTCACCCTATCTCTAAATGCTAGTGGATCCTTTAAAAAAATTCAAGGATCTGAATCCAGATCCACACCTTTGCCAAAAACTGATCAGTTCTTCCTTGGGTATATCCTATCTGTGTACCAGGTTTCACTGAAATTCATCTATTAGTTTTTGAGATATATTGTTTACAGACAAACAGACAACAGGAGCAAAAACATTACCTCTGCCCACAGAAGTAAATAGAGAAACTGGAATGGGAAGGTTAAGAGGGGATTTGTTAGACATGTACAAAATCACAAATAGTTTTGATGGAGTAAATAAGAAGATACTGTTTCCAGTGTCAGAAGGGTCATTATCTAATGGACACAGGTTTAAGGTGATTGACAAAATAGCCAAAGGTGACCTGAGGAAACATATTTTTACAAATTAAGTTGTTCTGATTTGGAATGCACTGCCTGAAAGGGTGATAGTATAGAGCAACATTCAAAACAGATTTGAATAAATACCTGAAGGGAATTAAAAAAAAATACAGGGCTGTGAGGGAAGAGCAGATGGTTGAGATTAATTGGATAGCTCTACCAAAGAGCCATTACAGGTACAATGTGCCGAATAGCTTCCTTCGGTGCTGTGTCATTTGAAGACTCGATTCTTTGCAGGTTAAACATAGTATTTAACAATAAGTAAGAAAATTTTAATTATTTATTTCAAATACTGCAGTAAGTGTAATATGCTAGGTGTATTTTGTTCTGGATTTAAAGAAATGTGATTATCAGTTAAACAATGTTCTCTTAGCTCTTGAGAAAAATGAGTGTAAGAGCGTGTGGGAGTTCCAAGGAGAATCAATTACCTTGATTCTCTTTTATTATATTTCTGCAGAGTTGACTTGGATTCACTAATTGCTCTGTTTTGTCTTTGTTATTGTAAGGTACAATGAAACATCTTCCTGTTCTTGGAGGAGTGCTATACTAGTGGCTGTAATGTTCTTTACAGAATTGCTATTTGGTTTAAGAAATGTTACATTATTTATTATTTCAGTAATTTTATAATGTTTTAGGTAAGTCCACAGCCCATTATTACATATTGGCCTGGATTTTGCAGCAAGTAGCAAAGTGATCACGCTTGCCGCTAACCTCAAGGACACCAGCCCAGAATGATCTAACAAGCTCCGTGGGGTGGATTTCCCCTTTCTTGGTGTTAATTTCATTCTGATGTCAGCTATAAGGATCTCTTGCATTTACCAACAGCGATGTCATCAAGCAGGATAAGGAACCAATCATTGAAGAATTCTCCACAGACAGCAAACCAGGAAGTAAAAAGTAGGTTTTATTGCTCTCTTTTTATAATTTTACAGATGGCAAAATAAAGATTTGTAAATACAAATAGAACTAAGATAAAAGCTGAAATATTATATAAGAATTTTATTTTTTTATTGCTTTAAAAGCCTGTGTAAGTTTTATCATGGAAATTGGGATTCCACAAAAATAAAACTAGTTTTTCTGGGCCAGAGAAGTTGTTTTACAGTAATTCTCACTTATTACACCACTAAAAACAAAGCTACACCTCATTCAACAAAGTATAACTTTTTCTAGTGTTTTTACATTCAAACTAATAGTTTGAAAAGTGGAAGTTCACATCAAATCAGTGATCTCTTATTGATTTCCAAGCTCAAGGACTTACAACAGCACACTTTGTGGAAGCAGGGAAACATTGATAGCAAGTCCTGGATTTCTGCATTGAGCTGCACATGTGCAAATGTCAGAGGTTGCTGCAGGTTTCACAGAATAATGGTGCTGAATGCTAACAGTTTCACCATCATTACAGCAGCAAAATCTAGGACATCATTTCCTCATTTGCTGTGATACATACATGCAAGTAGGCTGCTGTTTGTGCTCACTACCTTGATCTCCTGATCAACAGTCAATTGTGACGTGAAGCACCTGTTCCATTTTCACATGTAAAGTATCTGCAGCCTTTCGAGAATAAATTATTTTTCACTTCAAAGGCTAAATCACACTCCAAAAATGCTCGGAAAGGTACCAAAAAAGCGTTAGAGATCAAGAAGTTTCTTAAGGGAAACATGCACACAGATTTTTTTTTCTTCAGTGCTTATAACTACTTTGATATAGATTTCAGATCCATCTGTTGGATATTGGCCCCGGTTTTGCACTGCAGTACAATTTATGTAGATTTTGAGTTCACTCACTATAAGTGGCCACAGACTCAAGTCTCACCTCCCTGTCAGTACAAAAACTTACTTCATCAGCACTACCTATGAGTATAATTTTGTTTACTGCAAAAGAATCCAAATTGTGAAATGTGATTCTCAACACAAGTGTGAAAATCCTGAAATCCCCATCAATAAAATAGATTTTAAGTTTCTCAGTGATGGTAACACAGTGGTACTGGCTTTAAAGCCTATGTCCAGGGCTGCTTTTGAGCTGTGCGTTACTTGAATTGCCTGAGTTTTGGAGCTATGTCACCTTCCTTGCGAGCTGCTGTAAGTAAATAGATGGCATACTCTGGATCCTATTTTAATCTAGACAGGTAGGCTGAATATCTCTAGCCTTGATGTTGTTCTTCCCATTGAGGTGAGGCCCAGTGGTAGGGGATTTAAAACAAATCACCGTTGGACCAATGGACTTACTTAAAACTCAAACGCAGCATTCAGTAAGGACGGCAGTAAACAATTCTACAGAAGTGGAGAGTGGGTGGGGCGTGGAAGGATAAAATCTAGCAGCTGAGTTAGTGAGCTAAATGTGGGTCAGAAGCAACATGTGCACTCAATAAGACTTCCTTTTACGTAGATGATCAAGTAAAGGCGTGGGAGGGGGCTAACTGGCAATGACCCACTTGTGACAAAATTGAAACATTTTTCTCTGTGATGGATCACGGTATTGCATTCTTCTTTTCTGTTGTGGTAAACAAAGGATTAATAGTTAATGCACCCCTGGGCTCACTACCTCGATTCTGCAGGGGTCTAACGATTCTCTGAATGGAAGGTGTTGTCGCGCAATATATTGGAACATGGCCGGACCAGAAACAATATGGACCCCATCTCTTAGTTTGGGCAGCAGATTCACGGGAACACCACCACCTGGAATTTCTCCTCCAAGTCACTTACCATCCTGACTTGGAAATATATCCATTCTTTCACTGTCGCTGGGTCAAAACCCTGGCACTGTGGGTGTACCTACACCACATGAACTGCAACGGTTCAAGAAGGCAGCCTTCTCAAGGGCAACTAGGGGTAGGAAATAAATGCTGGCCCAGCCAGTGAAGCCCACATCACATGAGTGAATTTTTCAAAAAGTCAGGTCTCATCGAAGCAAAAAAATTCTTCCTATATATAAAAAGACAGACCCGCATGTGTTTGGGAGCAAGATATTGACTGAATTTTGGTCTGATTTGATGCAAAAAATGCATTTTAGCAAAAAAAAGTTGTTTTCCACTTTGCTGGGGAAAATGAGAAACTGTCCCTTCCATCTGATTTGCAGCCACTGTATATGAGCTTGCAGTCTGCTCAGTCAGCTGAGAGAGACAGTGCTGAGATGATGAGGGAGAGACAGGGTGAATTACTCACTGCTCCATACCAGGCAGTTTTTCACAAGCCGCTTCAGTGAGACAAGGTCATTTTACTGACAAACCAAACATTTCATTGAAAGCAAATAAATGAAGGTAGCACTAAGATAGCCTTTTCCATCTAATAAGTTCTAATGAGTCCCACAGTATTTACTCTAACAATTCTCCATGCAGGATTCACAGGTTTTAGTCTTTACAGATTAAAGCAAAACTGAGTATATTAAATTTACTGAAGGCTGGTGACATTTGTCTTTATCACTGAAGCATAACTTAACTAAAGAATCTAATTGGTCTGTCAAAATGTTTAATGAATTTGGAGATTGGAATTTCATTATTATGAAAGATTTCCCTGGTTCAGCAGAAACTCCAGTAAAATGAACTGGGGAGCTCACATTGCAGAAAAATGAACCATTGATAAGAAAAAACTGATTCACTTGTCACAATGGCAGCTATTTGCACTTGTATAGCACCTTTAATGTAGAAAAAAATCCCTTCACTGAGACGTAAAGAAAAAGGAGGTTAAAAGACGTGACTAAAAGCAAGGTGGATTTCAAGGAGGGCCTTAGGGGGTGAGGTGAAGAGGCAGGGGTGGTTAGGCACTAAATTTCAGAGCATCACGTTTGACGCTAGAAGATATAGGTGGTACAGAAAGGGTGGAGAGAAGAGGTTTGTATAAGAGTGTTCAGGACATCCTGCTGCAGATTCATCTGTGGCTACCAACTGAAGGGAAGTTATTTTTCCTGAGAGATGGAGAGATGGATTGCTCCTCCCAACTCAACATCCCCGATGATCACCTGCGCCATCCCCAATCCCATTTCCTACTTCCAAACTCCACCCCGGGACTTACATGAGGGCCGCTGTTGACGAGGCAATCGGTCCGAAGTGGACTTTTCTCGTGGAGCAGGCTGACTATGGAGACATGGCCGATGCTGGCAGGTCTTCCCAAATGTACAGATGGGGTCTGAGGTTTCATCCCCAGGCCTTTTGGTGTCCACTGATCCAATGTTGCAGACAAAGGGCCCTCAAAGTTTCTCCTGGTCTGCAATGTTAAGAAGTTGTCTGCTGGAGAGCGCTTCCCTCTAAGAAGTGCTTCAGCTATCCCCAATATTCATGCCCTCAATTAATGAATTCTGTGCTGCAAACTTCCATGCTACTATGGTTGACTAGCTGCAGAGATACCTAGGCCAATGGAGATTTCAATGCTAGGCAGCTGGCAGTTCTGCCACATGCTTGGGGGAGAAAGTGACCTGAGAGAAATGTTTTTTAAAGGGGTAGGTGCAGAAGGAACTGGAGTTGGAAAAGGACGGGACAATGTAAGTGATGAGGGATACCCAAAGAGATGGCAAAGATATAGGAAGATAACAGTTTTAAGAAGAAGACATTAAAGGTCCCATACTGATCCCTGGGATGGCGGGATGAGGAGACTTTGAGAATACTGGGCGAATAGTCTGTAGAATTTAGAAGAATGATTGGTGATCTCATGAAAAAATTGTTACAGAGCTCAACAGAGTAGGTGCAGGAAAGATGCTGTCCCTGGCTGGGGGGAGTGGGTGGATCGATATAGAACCAGGGGGCACAGTCCCAATTAAGAGGTAGGCCATTTAAGATTGAGATGAGGAGGAATTTCTTCACTCAGAGGGCTGTGAATCTTTGGAATTCTCTACCCTAGAGGGCTGCGGAGGCTTAGTCATTGAGTATGTTCAAGACTGGGATCGACAGATTTCTAGATATTAAAGATATCAAAGGAAAATAGTGCAGGAAAATTGTATTTAGGTAGAAGATTAACCATGATCTAGTTGAATGGTGGAGCAGGCTTGAGGGACCAAATGACTACTCTGGCTCCTATGTTTCTATGTTGCTATGTTGCAACATGCCTATTTCTTGTAGCCCAAACTCATTTCTAACATCTCATCTTCTAACCAAAAACCTCCCTCACTCTAGAAATTTATCCAATTGTCCTTTCATCTTTTCCTTGATTAAGTTCCCTGACACTTGTTCTACATGATTGGTATAAAAAGCATTCCACCTAATGTCCCTACTTACTTCTAACAGTCTCAACATCGTGATAATGAAGCAATAGTAGTTAAGATGAAATTGAGAATGAAAATTTCTGAGGAATGATTGTTGATTGGTTCTGAAAAAAAATGTTTATTTCTCTTATAACCATTGTCTTTTGAAATAAATAAGGGTCTGTGAAATATCTGTCTAACCAATTTGATATGTGGCACTTGCTCAAATTGAAACATGGCACTAAACTGCAAGAAATGAATTTTCCAGTCTTTGAAAACTATAAATAAGTCACAAATCACAAGCAAAGTTTGCAGAAAATGACAGCATGAAATGTCAAAGATGTGGAATGAATCATTCAGGCCTCCTGAGAGTAGACTCTGTATCATAGCTGGGGCTTTCATTTAACGGTAAACTGCAGACTTCTCCATTTTCACGGGATTGTTCTCAAACAGGGACTGAACACAGGACACTTGACCTGCACACAATTTCATGTCATCACATATTGAGAAAACAAGCTTATTGACAAAACCAGTGGTATCATATTTCAAGATCACCCCTTCAAATGGCAAGGAGCACAAAAACGTCAATTCTGATTTTTTTTCTGAAGTAGACTTCAGAAAAATGTGAGTCCATCTTTTACCCAAGCCCTCCACATTTCATGCACCATGATAAGATTGGTCATGCATCGAAAAATCATTTTAAAAGTGGCTAGCTATTGCAATGGTCATAGTGCTGGCCTTTCACCTCTGGACAAACCATTCGACCTGAAATATTCTGAAAGGATAGAAGTGCAATTTTCCATTGAAAATCGTCCAATTTTGTTGGCTTGACTGCCTCCTCTGTTTTCTGTTTATGGTTAGAAAAACTGTTTCAAAAGCTGGTTAAGCGCTCGATGAGATGATTTTGCACAATCTTAGGTGAGTTGCTTCTGAGTGAAATTTCATAGCACAGAAGCTTGCATAATTTGCTATTAATTGGCATTAAATGGACAGCTTTCCTCTGCATGGTTACAAAGATAGCTGGGGGCTTGGCCTAAATAGCCAAGTGGTTATGGTACTGGGTTTATAACCCTAAGATCAAGAGTTCAAATCTCACAATGGCAAACTATGAAACAATGTAACTTCATCTGAAACAGATGGAAATGTGTTCCTTTAATCACATTTTGATTTAAAGTTTGTAAGGTTCCTTTAAACTTTGTCCTTGGTTTTACAGCTGACCTGAATTAGGGGCTGTGCCTGAGTTATCCCAATTTTGTTGATTTGGTTTTCATTTAAAAGATTATCAAGAGTTCAAATCTCACAATGGCAAACTATGAAACAATGTAACTTCATCTGAAACGGGTTTGTGCTCGAAAGAGTTACAAAGATGGCTGGGCTTGGCCTAAATAGCCAAGTGGTTATGGTAGTAGGCTTGAAACTCCAAGATCAAGAGTTCAAATCTCACAATGGCAAATTATGAAACAATGTAACTTCATCTCAATAGGAACAGATAGGAATGTGTTTGTGCTCAAGAGTTATAAAGATGGCTGGTGTGGGAAATGGAAATGCCAGAAAGCTATTGTGGAGATCCTCCTAAGGATTGAAATTGCTATGCATTGTGTCTGCTTTTCAAGTGTAAAATAGGTACAGCGCAAGCTTAGGCTGATTAGCTAAAATTATCAGGCCCTTTCCTTAGGCGTCCTGGGCGGCCAGCTAAAACAGTCATCACGCATAGGTTAATAAGGGGCCTAACACCTGTTTAAGGACCCCTCTGAGAAATTTCTTTGCAATGACCAAGGAACTGCCTGCTGTACTCAGCATTCTCCAGCACCCACTGCGGCCAAAGCAATGGCTATCACCAACAGGTAAATCTAAATTTTAAAAATAATTATGAAGCATTTCTGTGGAGCCAAGAGAAGAGCAGACATGCTCTCTTGATTCCACAGCCATCGTGGTTGCTCCTCACCACCCCAGTTGACGCTCCAAACACCCTCCCCCACTCCCCACCATCCACTGAGATTTCCCTTTGGCGACTGTCCGTGTGGCACGGGACTCAACATTCATCACAGCAGCTGCCTGCGGAGGTGTGACCGGTGTCAGAAGCAAGGTAACCGACCATCCCATATTTTAGGATCGTCTTGTAATTTTCCATTTTGTCCTGTGGGTTTCCCCAGACGCCATTTGTTCCAATATTTCCGGGCAGCGATGGAGACATCGCTCAGAGTCTCCGCTTGCCGCTGCCCAAGCATCTTTGGTGTCTGCACGTGCACACTGTGCTTCTGAACATGCGCAGCCCACTCAGTCCACTGCCCAGTCAGCCGCAAGGAGCAGGAGAACTGTGGCCAGCGTTCTGCTTTAACTGAAAATGTTTGGCAGGTGGGTGCCTGGGGTGAGTGGTGTGGGGAGCACTGGCAGCAGGCCCGAGGGGGGCATCCGGCAGACCTGATTTGGGGGGGGGGGGGAGTGTTGGGTGATGGAGGGAGAGGGAGAGGGGCATCTGAGTATGTCTGTGAGGGGGAGGTGAGTTGGGCAGTGGCGTGTGTGTGTGTGTGTTGGGGAGCACCTGCAGAACAGTGAGAGAGCAGCATGCACAGCGTCAACGAGGCAGGCTGTAAGTGAAGTATTTTAAATGTTGTATGTGCCGAGGACATAGATTTTTTATTTGGCCAATCCTTTTGGGCTGTGTACACTCTCCTCGAAGCTCCTTTCCCCTCTGCTTCAGGTCTCCAGTATCCCCAAACACCCACCTGCCCCCACCAATCCAGACCTCCGGACTCACCAGCCAGTTCACCTCCATGATCCTCCGGTTTTGAAAGCAGCCCACACTGTCCTCTGCTCTTGCCATTACACCTCCCTCCCCTGGTCCTCTGGTCTAGTCAGCTCCCAGCCCGCGTTCATTGCCGAAGTATCACTTTTTCTCCTTAAGAGTTGGTCACCATTGTCAGGATGCTTGGGCCTACAAGTTGACTCGCACAGTATCGCTGCTGGTCATGGGCCCAAAGAACGGGCCAGAACCAATTTCTACCCATTGGAGTCTCATGAATTTCGGCCGTCAAAGCCTCTATATAGGGTGTGCAGAGAAAATCTTATGTTGCCTATGATTTGTCTTGTACATGACCCTGGTCGTCTTCATGCTGATATTTGGAAACATTAGTGTTTGCCACATTGATGAGTACAAGAAAACCTCAGCACTTTTAAAACAGTGCAACAAATAGTCATATTGTTTGACTGCTTCCTGGACATACAAGCTTGATTGAGGACAGTCAGGCTCAGTTGAGCACATCTTGTAATGCCCAACAGAGAACTGTGCCAAACACTGTCCTTAGGTTTTAATAAAAACAGAGAGTTCTTGGTTACTGTTTGAATGCAAGCAACAATTTTTAGAAACTGAGGAAAATACTGTGGTGATTTAATCGGTGAGAGAAACTTATTTATTTGTAACCATGATCTGCATGCATTGGGAATGGAAGAAAGACTAAAGAAACATTTTGCTGCCTTCAATGGCCTGAGGTAACAGAAGTGACTGGCAGTTTGAAACAATACCCAAAGCTGAAGGTTGATGGGATTACTCGTCAATCAAACTCTAATTTACAATCTGAGAGGCAGTGCTTTTTCCTAAAGTACAAAAGTTGGCATCAGTGTTAATTTACCTTTACACTATTTTTGCTCCATTTTAGTGTTGATTAACTCATCACCTTATGACATTAGCCACATCTACAATTGAGCTGATTCGGTTAACTACAGGCATCAGTAGAAGTATAATAGAAATTAATAGCAAAAAAAAAAACTTGCTTTGATCCAATATGAAGGCCTGCTTCTAATTTAGAAAATACTTTATTGTTCCTACATATCCTACATATGGTTAACACTGATAGTAAACATGCAGTGTTGTGGTTAGTGATGTTTAGTATTGTGTCATTTGATGAAGAGGACCTTACAATCAAGAGATAACTTTAGAATGGAACATTATTTGTTTCAACTGAGTTTTCCAATAAAACAATGAATTTATAGTATTATGCAGGTTTAAATATGTTATCATTTCATAATCGAGTCTTAATTGAGAAATGATTACTGCATATAGAATAGTTTTTTCTTGCTTAGATTATGCCTCGTTTCTGTAATCAGTTCTAACAGAGTTTGATGTATTAAGGTCGTTGAAAGGGAAGTGGGTTTTTCTACATCCTAAAGATGCATGTGCATTGTTGAATGTTTATACCGATATAAATATAATACCAATATGTGAGCAAAACGCATTTCCTCTTGTTACTTCCCATCACAAGTGTCCCTGGGTTACATACCTTCTGTTTTTAATAGAGGAGAGCTCCGAGGGCACTCTTAATAATACTCTTGGCTGATGATCAGAAGCTACACAACTATAGACAAGCCTTTCTCTCTCACCTGCTAGTTTGTTGGATTTTTTTGGTCAGATATCGAGCTGAACTGACACACTGATAGATTAACATCCTGCCATTCCACTTCTTCTCATTAATCCTGTAACATCTGTTACATCATACTCAGGAGGCCATTCAGCCCTTTTAACGTCAGTTCATTATTCACCTAAATTGTAAGGTTTTAAAGGTGGCATTGAGGTTAAGGGGGGCGGTGGGTAAAAGCTCAAGAAGGTTTTTGAAAATTGAATAAATGTTTAAGAATGTAAATGTAGATGGTTTAGAAACTTTACTTTGTTTTAAATTAAAGGCAATAATAAAGTCTGTTCCAAGAGTTAATTCGAATAGTCTAAGGGCGGGATTTTCCGTGCCTGCCCCCACTGGGATCTTCCGGTCCCGCTGCAGGTCAATAGACTTCTGGCGGGGGGCCGCCTCACCCGCGGTGGGTCCCACCCACAACAGGGCCGGAAAATCCTGGCCTAAGTTTCCGTGCAGAGAAGTGAAGCATGGTATCAGAACCAACAGGGAAAATACTGCATATGTGAGGTTAACTAAAGTTAGGAACTGAAGAACTGACTAAAAGAAGGAGGTTAGGAATGATGGTTCACTGTAGACTCATCCCACAGATGAAGTAAGAACATTAAAGAGAAAGGACAATGGCCAGCCTGCCACCCAAGGAAAGAGTTTAGATGATTTTACATCACCCAAGGGACAGGTTCACATAAAGCCTATCCGTGATACATTGAATAAAGACTGACTCTAACCTTGATTGCACAATATTGTAATCTTGGACAATGGATGTTTCTTTGTTATACTGTAACTTAAATTGATCTAATTTATGATCGTTACAATTAATTTTTTTTATAATGCTTATGATGCATTTCACAAGCCACTGTCTGAGATAATTAACCACTCACTGAGACCTAGGATTGTACCCATGGACTGGGAAGAGGCCCATGGGCTGCTCATATTTAGAAATGCAGGTCAGTCAGAACCAGGGAAACTATAATCTTGTTTAGTTTAACTTCAGTTCCAAACAAGGTTTCACGGACATCTTTTGTAGCATTTTTGTCATTTCCTTTATTCTGCAGCTCCCTGGGGCAGCTGTCTGACTTCAGGGAACTCACCAGAAGCACTCACCTGCACCCCCAGCTAGGTCAGTGCCCGCCGTCTTCCTGCCCCCAATCTGGCAGCGCTGAGCATTTCTCAGTGCACGTTGCACGCTGACTGGCTGTTAATTGGCCAGGCAGCTTGAAATCACGGTTGGGTGCTGATCGTGGCCGGAGGCCCATTTCCCGTCTGCTTCCGGGCCTGCCAATCACATGTGCCTGACCAATGAAAAATTCAGGCCTAGGTGAGTTAACTGCAAAACCATGAGTTTAATTCTTGTCTAGCTTAAAGGCCTTGTATTGGCTGCAATCAGATTTGACCCCGCACACAGTGATGTATATGAGGTCCTGGAAAAGCTCACTAGTTTAAGTGTCTTCACTTATCAGGACAGATTAAGGAACTGGGGATTTTTACACTGGAAGCACATCAATTTTGAAAGAATATGAATGAGCTTTTTAAAATACTGATGGAATAAGCTTCTGTCCATTTGGACAGGTTATTACAGCTTTATAGGCAAGGGATAATCTGGGGGTGGCGGGTGTATCAGTACAAATTATGAAAGCATATGCTTAGGTTAGATGCTAGGAAGTACTTTACACAGAATCACTCATCTCTGCTTAGGTTGTCAGCGTGCCAGTGCTGCTTTGTTTGAAGCCTTCAAAAGGTGGCTGGATGTGTCCCTGCAAGTATTTTTTTATTCATTCATGGGATGTGGGCATTGTTAACTTATCCCTAATTACCCTTGTTCAGAGGGCATTTAAGAGTCAACCACATTGCTGTGGGTCTGGAGTCACATGTAGACCAGACCAGGTAAGGACGGCAGAGTTCCTTCCCTAAAGGGCATTAGTGAACCAGATGGTTTTGTGGTCATAATCAGACTTTTAATCCCAGGTATTTTTTTAAATGGTGGGATTGGAACCCAGGTCCCCAGAGCATTACCCTGGGTCTCTGGGAATACTAGTCCAGTGACAGTACCACTACACCACCACCTGCCCCAAAGAAGTGAAAGAAATCTCAAGTTTTCGAAGGTCTGTAAGTTAACAACAAAACTACTTGCATTTATCTAGAACCTTTAATGTACAATGTCCCAAGACGCATTATCACAGGAGCATTACCATCAAAAATTTGATACCAAAACACATAAGGGCATATTAAAAAACTGCTAATCAAAAGCTTGGTCTAAAAGGTAGGTTTTAAGGAATGTTTTAAAGGAGGACAGAGAGTTGAGAGGGAATTCCAGAATTTAGGGCCTCGACATAGGCACCAATAGTGCTGCAACTAAAATCAGGACTCCGGATATTAGTCACTATCTTCTTCTAAAGCTTGCCTTTGGGGAATAGGGAGAACTTTTCTGGAGTGTTTTCCTAAATTAGTCTCAACTTTTTTCATCTCTTTCTGCTTCTCTCAGAACATTGTGACTGGCATGCTGATGGATGGGACAGACCTGACTGTCCAGCTGATCTTTTCTTGTCCTTTTCCATCTGTTTCTATGATAATATCAATCAACAGAATTTAAGCTAAGAGTCTGTTTACTTTTGAAAAGATCACAGCGTCAATTTTGTGTTTCGTGCTAATCATACAACTGTAGATGTAGTCACACAGTGTTAGGACAAAACTCAGGTAAGAGTTAATCTGCACCTCATTCAATGGCCAGAATCTCCGGGCTGGTGTGAGGGGGTGGGGCCCACTCACCGACACGTAAAATGATGCGCGGTGATGTCGGGCGTGCGTCCCCACGTCACTGCGCGTCATCCTGATTTTCAGTTCAGCGGGCGCGCTTCAGAGTCGGCCCACCGAACTGTAAAAGGCCGATCAAGGCCATTTAAACCTAATAAAAATACTTAATGGAGCTGCTTGTCTAGCCTTAAGGTTGGCGGGCAGGCCAAGAGCCCAGGCGGCCTTCGTATTTATCATGAAACCTCATCCACGGGCGGGATGAGGTTTCATGAAGTGTTTATAAATTGAATAAGAATTTTTATTAAAGTTCATTGACATGTCCCAGCTCATGTCACATGAGGGGATGTCTTAAAAAAAAGTTTTCTTTTTATTAAAATTTTTGAGAATCAAACTAATCTCCCTGAGGCACAGACGCGAAAGAGTGCAGGCCCCGACTCAGCCTCCTTCCCCCGCCCGCACAGGGAGCGCTCAGCACTTCCAGGTGCACGTCATGCTGGGCGGGCCTTTATTGGCCCGCACACAGAAAATGGCGGCATGTAGCTGGTCGCGCACCCACCCACTCCCACTCAGCCCCCCGACGGAGTGAATATTCTCCCCAGTGTTATATTGTGGCTCTGCTATTGGTGAACCTAGGTTAACTGGGGACTCTAAATATAAGATAGTTTCCAATAAATCCATTAGGAAATTCAGCAAAAATGTTTTTATTCAGAGAGTGGTTAGGATGTGGAACTCACTACCTCAAAGAGTAGTTGAAACAAATAGCCCAGATGCATTTAATGAGAAGCTTGAAATATACATGAGGGAGGCAGGAATAGGGGGATATGTTCAAGGGGTTGGATGAAGAAGTATGGGAGGAGCCTCATGTGAAGCATAAACACCAGCATGGACCTGTTAGGCAGAATGGCCTGTTTCTGTGCTGTAAATAATATGTAAAAATAATCAGTATTCTTTGGACTAACGCAGGACAGTTCAAGGCAACTCATGGGCCACCATATTTGTAACTATAAACAGTAATATAAACACTATTCCATTTTCCTGATAAAGTGGGAAACACTCATGTTCGAACCATCAGCTAATACAGATTCCTTTAGTTTAGATTGTTCATATTCTCTGCCTCGATGTTGTGATCTTGTCACTTGGGATTAGCATTTGGTGTGCACATTCCTATTAAACCATATTGTGAGAAAGCAGGCATAAAATTAGTAAAAATACTTAAACAAAAAATACATTTCCTCCACCCAGTTGCAGGCGATAATTTTTACTCTCCTGCCTCCTTTTCCCAGATCCTCATGAGGGGCTCATCTGTAACCTCTCCCAGTTCTGACAAAAGGCCATCAACCGGAAACATAAACCCTACCTTCCTTTCGCCACAGATGCTGCTTGGCCTGCTGTTATCAGCATTTTCTGTTCCTATTGATCCTCTGAACACTGTAGAATCAGAGGTGCCCAGAATCCTGTGAAAGAGTGAGTTGGTAGTTGCAAAAAATTATTTAGCCATGGTAATAAATTTGTGGCTGTGCAACAAACTACATTTGAGAAACTGTCACAGGAAAAGAAAATAAGCCAATGTAATTTGCTTCTTTCGATCTTTGTTGCTGCTTTGTCATTTCAAATGAAAGATTTAGGCATAGAGATTGAAATAAAAATGATCAGAAACAAAATGATTAGACAACAGCTAGAACAATGCCAAGAGGAATTAGCACAGAAGGAGACAGAATGTGTTGATGGAAACAAAAGACCCAACCAGAAAGAGATGGTGGGGGTGATTTTGACTTTGAGCACCAGTGTACATTGGTGATATTGAGTTGGATTTTCAGTCCAGGGCCCTGATCCCAATGCTGGGCTGAATTCAGGGTCGGGAAGCCAAAACTGCTGGTGATGGGAATCTGGAAGTAATTTTGGAGGAGGCGGCCTATAAAGTAGCTGCCTTGGGGGGCACCATCTGATGAGGATGGTGGGCAGCCTCCTGAGAGTCAATTGAATACCTTCCAGCAATGATCCCCAGCAGAGACGGGAGCTGCTGATGTAGGTGCAGTCTGTGCCAGAGGGGTGAAAAGTTTTGGAGCATTTGGTGGGATGTTCATGTTTTTGTGTTGTTTGAGTGGGCAGAAACGCCTTAGAGGCCCGACTTCAAGCATGTCAATGGAGCTGGTGCTGAACGGTCTCAGCTGTGCAAGAATGCTCACTTTTGACAAGCTTTTCTAAGTGCGTGGCCACTTCCCTTGCCCCCCCCCCTGCTTGGCCCCCTCCCGGTATGTGCTTGTGTATTTCCATCAGCCTTGGCCCCCACTTCCCGGCCTGACCCGAACTGGAGCTGCTGTGCTGGCACCACGCTGAAAGACAGCCAGGGAAAAGCGGCAAAGCGGCTGGCCTGTGACTCCCCCTCCCCCCCTCAAAATGCGTGGCATCTCTTCCTTGATATCCTACAGGCGATCCTCTTGAGCGCTGCACAAGGTTGTGTGCGCTCCCCTCTGAGTTCCCCTTGAAGTTCAGGTCACCAGGTGCATGCCTTTTAAAGGCAGTCGTAAATCCCACCGTCCTGAAGTCACACTGACGTGGGAGGTAAACTTAACGTGGGGGGGATGATTCCGCCGTGCAGGCACAATGATGAGATGCAAACACATTAAAATTGGGTTCCTGACATTGGATGCCATTGATGCCCCACCAACCCAGCCTCTTCCAAAATAGGCTGGAGGCAAGAACGTGCCGACAGACCAGCAAATTGGCTGGAAGCAGGATTTGCAGGAGCACCTATTTCTGTTCCCACCTCCCCAGCCCTTCAGTAATCCGCTCCATTGGATTAGTCATCCATCAGAGATCTGTTCCAGTAGAGTTAAAACGCCTCCGGTTGAAATTTCTGGAACGGGCAAGGGGGGTTCTCCTGTCTTGATGGAAGATTGGAGCAAATTCCTGTCCTAAATTATGTTTGATGCCTTTGGAATGAGGCGACTATTACAATGTATGCAAGCAACCACAGAGAGGGACAAGACCTTTATCCAGTCTATCAGGTTGGATGTAAAACCAGGACTTGGAGGTGTTCACACTCCACCAACCAGACCAACAACATTCACTTTGGAAAAAAGAAAATAGGTGATTTCATCTTTTTCGTCCCAAATTGGGAGAGCTATAGAAATCAGGAGAGATTGGGCGACTGGTCTGAATTGTAGTCGTTTCTGACTATCAAGATTAGCCCTAGCATGTGCAGATTTCGTATGGCAGTTCAGTCACAATAAAGTTATCATAGAAACAATCAGAACTAACAGAAACTGGGCAGGTATTGGAGAATTTAGCTGCTGTTTATAGTTAGACACGGAGAATAATTGAAACATTGAGATACTAGTTAAGGCAGAAACCAAAAGATGCTGGATGCAAAGTAGATAAATTAAAAGGCCTATCCCAGATGGTGAAAATCATTGTTATTAGGGGAAAGCCTTTAACTTCAGAGACAGATAAGTGAGAGAGATGCAATCACTCTGATTAAAATGACAGCACAAAGGTCAATGCAGGAAATAAGGAGATAGAATAAAACCACAAAATAAAATTAAGCATCTGGAATTTCTATCATTGGCACTTGAGCAAAAGGCATCAGAAAATGTGGCAAAACAACATTTAAAGGTTCTAATACAAAGACAAAATACTGTGGATACTGGAAACCTGAAGTATGTCCAGAAAATGCTGGAAATACTGAACAGGTCAAGCAGCATCTGTGGAGAGAGGAGGAGTTAACGTTTCAGTTCAGTGACCTTTTAGAACTGGAGATGTTCCAGATGTAACAGTCTTGACACAGATCCAGGGTTGTGGTGGTGGTGATGGTGGGGTTGGATGGGTGGGGAAGAATAATAAAGTAGGTCCATGATAAGGTGCAAAGCAGGAATAATTAAATGACGCAAGAGATGTTGATGAAGGCAAATGGAGGTGGTATTGGGGCCCTGCAAAAGTGGCCTTGGATGTTTTGGACGTGCACCTACAATGCCGTCTGGCCATAACCCCAGAGTTTGAGCAGGAAACATTCCATCCTGGGAGAAAGGTCAACTCCAAAAAGCTGCAGATTATGGCTCATACTGCCCCACCCTCCCCTTCTCTTCACAAAGTACTTTAAAATAGTGCATGTTTCCCACACTCTTGCCTCCTTTACTTCAGGAATCTAGGCTGTGGCCCCAGCCTGAACACCCAGATAGGCTTGACTTGCAACCTTTTTGAGGCCAGGTGTACTGACATGACGCTAGGTCCTGACTGAGGGCAGTAACACCTGAGTTAGAGTTCCTGCCTCTGGGCCACCACTTTAGATCACTGGCCTTATGAGGGGCATATGGAGCCTCCATCACCACAAGGCCATCCTGGAAATATAAGCTCAAGGTTTGCATTCATCACAGTGGATTCTCACCAGTTGTGGCTCAGTTGGCAGTATTCTTGCCTCTGAATCACAAGATTATGAGTTCCAGTCCCCCTTCAGGGCTTGAGCACAAAGTCAAGGCTGACACTCCAGTGCAGTACTGAGAGACTATTGCCCCATCTTTCAGATGAGATGTTAAACCAAGGTCCCATCTGTCTGCTTGGGCTGATGTAAAATGTCCAAAGATGCTATTTCAAAGAAGAGCAGGGGAATTATCCCTGGTGTCCAGGCCAATATTTGTACCTCAATCAACATTGCAAAAAACAGATTTTCTGGCCATTCTCACATATTGCTGCTTGTGGGAGTTTTCTGGGCACAGTTAACCGAATACTGTGACTTCGGAGATGTTTTAAATGATGTGCTGTGGGACCGATTGGCATGTGGAGCCAAGGACGATGATATACTGTGCTGGTTGCTTGCCGAGGTCGATATTGATTTTAAACATGCCCTTGAAATCTCCCTTGCCATGGAAAGTGCTGCAAGAGACTCACAGACTTTGCAACACATGGATAATGGCGCCATACTTCAGGTTGGGCGGGAACCTATTGCCGAGTGTGGTGCGAAAACCAGACCTGCAGAATTACAGCGTGACTCAACAATGGCCACTGTGAGAAACATTAAGAAGCCTAACAGAAACATTTCATCATTGGTTTCAAGACAAAGTTGCTATTGATGTGGAAGTGACCACGGAGCAGATACCTGTAAATTTAAAGAGGCAGAATGCCATTACTGTCATAAGAAGGGTCACGTGGTTAGGCAATGCCAGACAAAGTTGAAGCAGTTTGCAAAACAGCAAAAAATGGGTACAGAAGTAATGGGTACATCAAAGGCTGAAGCTGCTGCTCCTAGCGTTTATTCCTGATATAATGTGACTGCTGTGAAGGCCGAGCCTATTATGGTGACAGTACAAGTGAATGAGTAGCCGCTGACAATGGAAGTGGATACTGATGCCTCAACTACTGTGGTAGGAGAGCACACTTTCAGGTACCTTAATGAAGGAAGGCAGCCAATAAACTTGGAGTGGACAACCACTGAATTAAGAACTTACACAGGAGAATCTATTCAAGTAAATGGCATTGCCACTGTCCCAGTCTCTTAAAAACAACAGACAGCCCAACCGCCTGTAATAATAGTGAAAGGAGAGGGACCCAGTCTTTTAGGTCGGGATTGGTTACAGAAGATCAACCTCGGCTGGTCTGAGATATTTCACACAATATTAGATAGAATCCCAGAACTTTGAAGGAAGTACAACATGGTTTTTCGGGATGAATTAGGGAAGTTAAAAGGCATGCATGCCATGATAAGTGTTGACCCTCAGACAACGCCATATTTCTTTAAAGCCAGACCTGTGCCTTAAACATTGAAAGAAACGGTGGACACAGAGCTGTGCAGATTAGAAAAGTTGGGCATCATCCAACCTGTCCAATTCTCAGAGTGGGCTGCACCCATAGTGGTTAAGCTTGACCACACCAACGCATTTGTGGGGACTATAAATTAACTGTAAATAAGGCAGCAAAACTAGACAAGTATCCCATTCCAAGGATAGGCAACTTAAATGCCAAGCTGGCTGGAGGCAAGTCCTATCCAAAATTGGATATGAGCCGTATCTACCAACAACCTGCTGAGTTTTTCCAGGTAATTCTGTTTTTGTTTTGGATTTCCAGCATCCGCAGTTTTTTGTTTTTATATTAGAACTGGATAGTACATCGTGGGAATACATGACTATTAACACACAAGGGTCTCTATCAGTACAATCGTCTACCCTTTGGAGTCTCGTCTGTATGTGCTATTTTCCAGAGAACAATGGGGAGTCTTTTGTAAGGGCTTCCCCTAGCAGTAGTATACCTGGATGATGTTCTGATCACGAGGTCAGCCAAGACTGAACACTTGGCCAACCTGAAGGAGGTGCTAAAAAGGTTCATGGAAGCCGGTGTACAGTTAAAGAAGGAAAAATGCCTATTTCAAGCACCAGACGTTACTTACCTGGGTCAGAGGGTGGACGCCATGGGTTTGCATCCAGTAGAAGATAAAGTTCAGGCAATAAAGGATGCACCCTCGCCATCCAATGTAACCGAACTCAAGTCCTTCTTGGGTATGATCAACTACTATAGCCACTTCTTACCCAACCTATCAACTGTTTTGGCGCCATTACACTCATTGCTAAAAAAAGAACCACTGTTGGTCATGAGGTTCACAACAGGAAGGAACCTTTGTGAAAGCAAAGAAATTGCTGCATTTGTCGTGTTTATTGGTACACTACATCCGATTGGAAGAGCTGGTATTAACATGTGATGCTTCTCCTTATGGCAAAGGAGCTGTGGTATCACATAGAATGGAAAATAGATCAGAAAGGCCCATTGGCTTTGACTCGAGAACCCTTTCCCAAGCCAAGAAGGGCTATTCTCAGTTAGAAAAAGAAGGATTATCAGTAGTATTTGGTGTAAAAAGTTTCATCAGTACCTACATGGACGACATTTTAATATTATGTTGGACCATAAACCACTAATGAGTTTATTCAGTGAGGACAAGGCCATTCCGTCAATAGCATCAGCAAGAATACAATGCTGGGCTCTGACATTATCTGCGTCCGAGTATACTTTTATGTACCGTCCTGGCTTACACATTGCAAATGCAGATGCGCTCAGTCATCTCCCATTACCAGATAGGATTGTAAATATTCCCATTCCATAAGAATTAATGCTATTATTGAATTTCTTAGATTCTTTGCCTGTATATGCAAAACAAATTAGAAATTGGATGAACAGAGATCCAATATTGTTGAAAATCAGAGACATTGTTTTGCAAGGATGGCCAAGCTCGCCTGTATCTGAAGAATTGAGACCATTCCTTGTCAGAAATGTGGAATTAAGCTGTCAAGATGAAATTTTGTTGGGGGTTAAAGAGTTGTCGTCCCATCACAAGGTAGAGAATCACTCTTGACAGAACTTCACAGTGCGCATCCAGGCATTCCAAAGATGAAAACGCTTGTGAGAAGCTATGTCTGGTGGCCAGGCATTGACAGTGACTTTGAAAGCATGGTCAGGCACTGTCTGCACTGTCAGCAACAACAGAAGTTGCCTGTTTCAGCTCCCCTGCGTCTGTGGGAGTGGCCTGGTCGGCCTGGGGATCGACTACATATTGATTATGTAGGACCATTCTTAGGTACCATGTTCTTGTTAATTGCAGATGTGCATTCAAAATGGATGGATGCATACGAAATCAAATCGCCAACGTCAAACACAACTATCGAGAAGCTACGTCACTCTTTCACCATACGTGGCTTACCTGAAATTGTCATTTCTGATAATGGTACAGCCTTTACCAGTATCGAGTTTCAGAAATTTATGAATCTGAATGGAATCCAACATATTAAAACAGCAACAACAGAATTACCTGGAAAAACTCAGCAAGTCTGGCAGCTTCGGCGGAGAAGAAAAGAGTTGACGTTTCGAGTCCTCATGACCCTTCAACAGAACTTTTGTTTTGGATTTCCAGCATCCGCAGTTTTTTGTTTTTATATTAAAACAGCCCCTTGGCATCCCTCATTGAATGGTCTAGCCGAGAGACCAGTACAAACTTTTAAGTCTGGTATGAAAAAGTTATCAGAAGGCACTCTGGAATCTCGACTTTCCTGGTTTCTCTTCAGTTATCGTACAAAGCCACATTCGACTATGTGTTCAACACCGTTGGAGTTATTAATGAAATGCCATCTGCGTACATGATTACACCTGGTGTTTCCAAATTTAGAAGGGAAGATAGCGCAGAACCAGAGTAATCAGAAATTTAACCATGACACACACAGTAAAGATTGCACGGTGTAGTTGACACGGAATACGTGTGAAATTTCGGCAGTGGACCGTGTTGGGTTCCGATGGACCATTGTTTTAGAGACTGGTCCATTATCTTTCCAAGTACAAGTGGGAAATAGAATCATTCAAAAGCACATAGGTCACATCTGTGCCAGAGAGACATTCCAACAATTAACTGATCAACTTGTGGTTAACATTGAACCGTTGACTTCTGAGGTGTATGATGACATAGAACAGACATTCTACATGTTTCAGAAGAGTTGCCCAATCCTGAACTGCCCAGTTCTGATGATGTGTCTCATAGTGCAGCTCCAGATCCTGTCGATCCTGTTCAGGAACGTCCAGTGGTAAAGCTATGCCATTCTAGCCATATAAGAAGAGCACATCAGAGATTTGATTTATAATCACCTGCATTCATCTACAATTCTGTGTTATAATACATACCAAAAAAAGATGAAGGGGAGTATCAAACATAAAAATTAGGGGGCTGAAGAATAAACTATTGCCAAATGCATTCTAGCCATATAAGATAAGCACATCAGAGACTTGATTTATAATCACCTGAAATTGTATATATTTGTCGGATTGTTAATATGTTTTTCTGTAAAGAGTAATTGTAAAAAACGAAAGGGGGAGGAAATGTGGTAACTGGATGTATAATGACTCCCTCCTGCTAATCACGGGTCAGGTGATGTACTGTGGGGACTCCAAACAGTGAGCTCTTAGCGCGGGCAATCCGGGGGTTGGAGTTTTTTCTGATGAGAGACCTGGTCGAGCGTGCAAATGTCTCTGTAATAAAGTTTAACTGTTTCTTGACGAAACCTGTCTGCTCCATTGAGTCAACACAATGGCTGACCTCGAGCTTCAACTCCATTTTCCCATCCGCACCCCCCCCCCCCCACCCACCATATCCCTTCCCTGAGAGACCTAAGATCTATCTATCCCAGCCTTAAATGTATTTAATGATGGAACATCCTCAAACCTGTGGGTTAGAGAGTTCCAAAGACTCACAACCCTTTGAGTGAAGTAATTTCTCCTCATTTCAGTTTCAAATGATCGGCCCCTTAACCTGAGACTGTGCTCCCGTGTTTTAGATTCCCCAATCAATGGAAGCAATCTCTCACCGCCCACCCTGTAAAGCCCCTTCAGAATTCTGTATGTTTCAATGAAATTGCCTCTAAACTCCAGAGAATATAAACCCAATTTACCCAGCCTCTCATCACTCACAAGGAACAACTCTCTTTTGCCAATGCAGACCCTTCACAAATGTCATTAATTTGATTCGCTGCCATTGATTTCTTTTCGCGTTGTGATTGGTAAAAAAGCCAACAGGAAGAAAAGAAAAACTCAAGCTGTAGAACATTAGTAATGAATTCGTTAGCATCTAATATGTCCTCTATTTACAGTGTTAAAGCTTTGGGGTTAATGTCTTCATTAAAATAAAGCTAAAGGGAATTCCCATGAACACATGAAGCCAGCTAACTATTGACTTAAACATTTGAAGAAGGGTATTTTAAGGTACACAGGAGAAGAAATTCATTCGCCAAGCTCTGCTTCATGCTGTGTTCGAGCAGTGACATGCTGTGTCATGGGAATGCTACCTGCTCCACCTGCACAGGTGTCTTCAATAATGTCAATGAGGAGACATAGGCAAGTCGCATGTAGAGTGACCTGTGCTGCTATCTGCCCCCGGGGAATCAACACACGTCTGCATAATGCCACTTGAAGCATCGCTGCATGAACATATTTCTCCCCCAAAAAGATTTGTTTCGACCAAAGAGTGATAACAGACGCTAAATGGGTGCAGTGCTAATTAGACCAGCCGATTTGGAAGTCTGGATTTGGCATATAATTTTGGTCCTAATTTCTGATTACCATAATATGAATTTGCCCAGAGGGGCTAAACCAGAACACCGGCTGGAGTTTTCCAGCTCCCTGCCCCAGCTCATTATAGAGGAACATTCCTGTAATGTTTAATGTTGCATTAAATGCCTAATTTATTATTTCCCTTTCCTAATTTTATACATAAAGATGTTTTACACTGTCAGGAGTTGAAACACAAAGAAATCTACACTTCCTGGTTTCCGAACTGGAACGCTGCCCCATGCTCCTAACCAGCCCAGAGTAAAACACTAGAACTGCTCATGCATGGCGTTGACGACAAACACTACCAGAAACATGCACGGTTAATACTTTGTGGGTGATTAGCGCAATTTTCATGTGTGTGTGTGTATTAGCTCCTCACATCCTCTTCCATTGAATGTATGGAACAGGCTGCTTGCCACACAGTGGCATATTACAGGATGGTTCAGGGGCAGAGAGAGATGGGACAAAGATTCTTGGTTAATAGCACTGGAGATCCTAGTGAGGGAGGGCCAGGGGAGGAGGAATATCCTGTATCCGTAAGGGGAAGGAGGACACTTCCTCTCCTTCTTCTCCCTCCTTGCCCTCCAAGCCTTCTTTACTCTCCTCACCCTCCTCCTACGACATCAAGGGAAGCCGTGAAAATTCCATAGAAGTGAATCAGCTGTGTCTTGCAGGCCGATTGTAGATACAGCCCTCTCCATAGTCATCGAAGTTATCTCCCTCCAATGTGCCACAGTTTGGCCGTGTCAAACCATTTCATCAGCCCACCGATGGCTGGTCACATTATATTGAACACCTTGTGTTCTTTTTGGCCAGTGACATATCGGGGGAGGAGAAGAGGCAGGCAAGCCTCTTATCGACATGTATTTGTAAAACATACGGCCTAATTCGTAGTTTAACTGCACCCAAGGCCCCAGATTCCAAGAGCTTTAGTGAGTTGGTAAATCTTGTGAAAAGCCATTTTGAGCTGAAATCCTTGGTAACAACGCAGCATTTTAAATTTAATTCGAGGGAAAAAGTCGCTTGCTATGTAGCAGCCTTAAAACAACTGACAGAGCACCGTGAGTTCGGGACATTGATCAATGACATGTTAAGAGACCAATTAGTATGCGGAACTAATGAAGATGCCATTCAAAAATGGTTGTTGTCAGAAACGAATGTAGACTTTAGCAAGGTGCTGGAGTTGACACTCACAATGGAAAGCACGGTCAGGGATTCAGAAGCAATCAAGGGAGCACAAAATGGTGCCGTCCTTCACGTCGGGAGAGAGCACCGGTTAGAAATGGCGCAGAAGCACAGGACTTCGAGGAAAGGTGGGAAACAGCCACCATTAACAGACCAGCAAAAAGCAATGGTATAACAGAGAAAACCCACATTAATAATGGCAGAAGTGGAACCAGACAGCCTGCAAATGAACGACAATTTAAAAGAATTGAGTGTTTCTACTGCCATCGCAATGGGCATATTATGCGATATTGTAAAGATGGATTGAGACAAAATTTTAAACAAAAAGGTAGAAATCGTGAAATCCACATATTAGGGGAACCAGAAGAAACAGATTCAGATATTTACTCACTACACAACTTAAAAATCGGTGAAACAGAGCCAATCTACGTGGCAGTGGGAGTCAACGGAAAGCCCATCTGAATGGAGGTGGATAAAGGAGCATCCACGACAGTTATAGGGGAACATACATTCAAATATCTGAATGGAGGAGGCCACTCACTAAATCTGTAAAATTCAGATGCTAAATTAAAGACGTATACTAGTGAAGATATACGAGTAAGAGGTATATGCAATGTTCCAGTACAGCATGGAAGTCAGTTTGTTAATCTACCCTTAATTGTGATAGCAGGCAGTGGACTGATTCTCCTTGGAAGAAACTGGTTAAGAGAGATTAATTTTGAGAGACTATCGAGATCTCAATTAGAAGCAGGAAAGTTACTGTTTGGAAAAAGGAGCATGTAAAGACTCAACAAAAGGAACTTGTAGAGCTGATGCTTCAGGACAGAGTTCAAGTTGAAGTCAGTAACCTCCAAAAATAAAAAGAAAACCTGCTGAAGGACTTTTGCATATTGCAAGATTCCCTCAGGTCCCAAATCTAAAAAGGTATGAGGAAGAACAGAAAGAATTCAGCATATCTCTGGCCAAGATGAAGAATAAATTAGTCGAGAAAACACAACAATGCTTAATTCTCCAGGGAACAATTAACAAATATAAAAGCAGAAAGGGAGCAGCTGAAGAATCAGCTACACGAAAGCCAAGAAGCTTTAAAAATAGAGACCCCTGAGTTTTCAAAGGAGCTGACAGACGAGAAAGCTGGAAGATTCAACCACTGAGTTCACTCAAGTTGAGCTTATACTTAAGCCTAGTCTGGCAAATAGGGAATTTGAAAAGAAGGCCATGATTGAAGTCAGCGCTGCCAAGAAGAAAACCCATCAAAAGAATACAAGTAGGAAGAGAAAGCAGAATTACTGACAAGGCCCCGAATTTTTTTTTTACACAACGGGAATTCACCACGTTGAATTTGCCCACATCCTGAATTTAAGAACCTTCCCGACAGTTGACCTTCATATTGTTGAACTTGGAGGGGAGGGGCAGCAGGAGTGCATGTGATTGGGACTGAAAGAGGTTGCAAGCATTCCATTTGGAGTCTACACCACATGTAGAAGGAACTCCCTTTGGTTTGGAATTGCCTGTAGGATCTGCTGAGCCTGAGAGAGTCGAAGAGGCAAATTTACAGGTTCCTACTGGAGAGCCTAGTGGACAGATGACTCTCTGAGAGGGAGGCCTCGGATAAATCATCTGAAGCCGTAGAATTATGATGATCGACACGTTTCAAGAAGCCTCCAGAGAGACTGAATTTGTAAATAGTTTATTTGTGTAAATAGTTGATATATTGTAAAGGTTATAAATTATACTTCTGAGTGAAGGGGGGAGGGATTTGATAATCTGAGGTGCAATACACCTTTAAGAGAATCTGAGCAGATTGATCACATGACTGTATTACCCAACTGACGTGTAGCGCAGGCTACAATGTTAATCAGTAGTTTAGAAGAGAGTGTGGTTGGAGAAGCACATATTGTGTTAGTGCTCTGTTACTTGTGTAAATTAACAGCATGTTCTTCATCTTATATTGGTCTCTGCATCTGCAGTATATCGTTTCCCAACTTACCCACTGGTAGTTAGGTGTGCAGCCATGTTCACAAGCGAAGCAACCCGACGGAAGGAACATAACTGACTGGCATCCCTGAAGGTGGATAAATCACCAGAGCCAGATGGATTGTATCCCATGCTGTTAAAGGAGGCCAGAGAGGAAATAACAGATGTTCTGAGGGTAATGTTCCGATTCTTACTAGATACATGCTAGGTCCCAGGGGATTGGAGGTCTGCAAATATTGTACCATTATTTAAAAAGGGTGCAAGGGATAGGTGAGAAAATTGTGGGCCAGTCAGTCTAACTTCAGTGGTGGGCAAATTATTGGAAACAGTTCTGAGAGACAGGATAAACTGTCACTTAGAAAAGCACAGATTGATCAGGGATATTCTGCATGGTTTTGTTATGGGAAGATCATGTCTTACTAGCATAATAGAATTTTTTGAGGAAATTAAATGGAGGATTGATGAGGGTAGAACAGTGGATGTTGTCTATATGGATTTCAGTAAAGCATTTGATAAGATCCCACATGGCAGACTGGTCAGGAAAGTGAGACCTCATGGGATACAGGGGAAGGTGGCAGGTTGGGTCCAAAATTGGCTCAGTGACAGGAAACAAAGGGTAATGGTGGATGGGTGTTTTTGCAAATGGAAAACGGTTTAAAGTGGTGTTTCACAGGGCTCAGTGTTGGGGCCCTTGCTGTTTGTTGTATGTATTAATGATTTAGACTTAAATGCGGGAGGCATTATTGGGAAATTTGCAGATGACACAAAAATTGTCGGTCCAGTTGATAGTGAAGAGGATACCTGCTGACTCCAGAATTATATCAATGGTTTGCTTGACTGGGCGGAGAAGTGGCAAATGGAATTCAATCTGGAAAATTGCGAGGTAATGCATTTGAGGAGGGCAAACAAAGGGAATACTCAGTAAACTGGATGTTATTGAGAGGGGTAGAGGAAGTGAGAGAGCTTGGAATGCATGTCCACAGGTCCTTGAAGGTGGCAGGAGAGGTGGACAAGGTGGTCAAGAAAGCATATGAAACACTTTCCTTTATTGGGTGAGATACTGAATACAAAAACAGGGATGTAATGATGGAACTTTATAAAATGCTGGTTAGGCCACAGATGGAACTTTGTGTTCAATTCTGATCACCACATTACCGGAAGGACATAATTGCTCTGGAGAGATTGCAGAGGAAATTTGCAAGAATGTTGCCAGGGCTTGAAAATTGCAGCTATGAGGAGAAGTTGGATAGGCTGGGGTTGTTTTCCTTAGAACAGAGGAGGCTAAGGGCTGACCTAATTGAAGTGTACAAAATTGTGAGGGGCCTAGATAGGATAGATAGGAAAGACTTGTTTCCTCTAGCTGAGGGGTCAGTTGCCGGGGGCATAGATTTAAGGTGACTGGTAGAAGGATTAGAGGGGACATGAGGAAAGACCTTTTCACCCAGAGGGTGGTGTGTGTCTGGAATTCACGGCCTAAGTTGATGGCTGAGGCTGAAACGCTCAACTCATTTAAAAGGTACCTGGATCTGCAACTGAAGTGCTGTAACCTGCAAGGCCACAGACCAGGTGCTGGAAAGTAGGATTAAAACGAGCAGCTAGTTTCTTTTTTCTCTTTTTGGCCAGTGCAGACTGAATGGCTTCTTTCTGCACCGTAACGTTTCTGTGGTTCCATGGTTCCCATTCACCAACCAGAGCATGGGGACTCCAGCACGATGCTGATGACCAAGCACTCCCTTTCTTCTGGTGATTCTATGGGGTGTCCTGCAAGATGAAGTAGCAAAGCATTTACTCCTTTTGGGTGAAGTTCTCAGAAAGTTTCCAGAATAAATATTGCTCGAGCATCGGTGAAGTCTTGACAAAGTGTCCCATGAAGCCTCTTGCTCTGTTTCAGGTTCCTCTTCAAAATTCCAGCAGCAATGAATCTGAAATCCTTACTATCCTTAGTAGTAGCACTTGAAATCAATATCAAAGCAATGTTTATTCACAAACAACTGTTAGGAAAGAGCATTAGTTGAAGCATTGGCCATTAATACTGTGCAACCTCTTTACTAGCAAACATTTTTAGCAGCAATCAAGATCCACTCAAGAAGCTTGACACCATCCAGGACAAAGCAGCCTGCTTGACTGGCATCCCATCCACAAACATTCTCTTCCTCCACCACTGACGCATAGTGGCAGCAGTGTGTACCATCTACAAGATGCACCCAGGCTCCTTAGACAGCACCTTCCAAACACACGACTGCTATCACCTAGAAGGACAGAAGCACAAGACACATGGGAACACCACCATCTGGAAGCTCCCCTCCAAGCCACTCACCGCCCTGACTTGGAAATATATCGCCATTCCTTCACTGTCGCTGGGTCAAAATCCTGGAACTCCCTCCCTAACAGCTCTGTGGGTGTACATAGAGCATATGGGCTGCAGGAGTTCAAGAAGGCAGCTCAACACCAACTTCTCAAGGGAAATTAGGGCTGGGCAATAAATGCTGGCATAGCCAGCGATGCCTGGATTCCAAGAATGAATTTTTTAAAAATCAAATGTTTAATAAGTTTCCAGGTCACAGTTCCTAACATTGGCTTTGACATTTTTTTTTAACCAAGGAAGCTCCTTACGCTAAATGCAGGCTAAACTGAATTTACAGCTTAATAGTCCATCTTGGAGGCTTTTTATTGCTAAATGTATTTGGTGAAAATGTCCCCCATATTTTGTGTACAGAACACGTTCTAGTTTTGAAGGTATCAGTGTATAAACCTTGTTACATTAATATTTACCCTTGCATCCTATGTGTCAGTTGTGAATCAGTGAGTAGCACCCTTGCCTCTGACTCAGGTCTTTTTTGTAAGATATACCTTATTCATAAATCTTCAACATTTCAAGCCGTTTCAAAATCACCATCACAAAAATACAATCAGGTTCAACTTTTACAACATGAATCACAAGGTGTATCAGTACAAACAATGAATATTACAATCATTGGCAGACATTCATTTTGAGCTGTACAGCCTGAGGGGCTCTACACAGTTCCCAGTCCCTCGGTGCCCTATGGCAGAAAGGTCTTAGGCAGCGACCCTTCCCCATTGCGCCTTTGTGGCGGCTGCCCCAAGCTTTAGTGTGTCCCTCAGAACGTAGTCCTGGACCTTGGAATGTTCCAGTCTGCAACACTCAGTCAGGGACAATTCTTTGCGCTGGAAGACTAACAAGTTATGGCAGACCAAAGAGCATCTTTTACTGAGTTGATGATCCTCTAGCTGCAGTTGATGTTTGTCTCGGTGTGTGTCCCTGGGAACAGCCCGTAGAGCACAGAGTCCTGTGTCACAGAACTGCTCGGGATGAACCTCGACAGAAACCACTGCATCTCTCTCCAGACCTGTTTTGCAAAGGCACAATCCACAAGGAGGTGAACAACAGTCTCTTCCCCACCATAGCCACCTCGAGGGCAATGTGCCAAGGGGGTGAGACTCCTGGCGCATAGGAAGGATCTGACGGGCAGGGCCTTTCTCACCACCAGCCAAGCTACGTCTTGGTGCTTGTTGGAAAGTTCTGGCGATGAGGCATTCTGCCAAATGACTTTGTCAGTCTGCTCGGGGAACCATCCCACCAGGTCCACCCTCTCCTTTTCCCTCAGGGCCTTTAAGACGTTACGTGCCGACCACTGCCTGATGGACTTGTGGTCAAAGGTGTTTCTCTGCATAAATTTTTCCATGAGGGACAGGTGGTACGGCACGGTCCAATTACTTGGAACGTTCTGCTCTGACTCAAGTCCCACGCAGAAACTTAATCACAAAACCTAGACTGACATCCAGTGCAGTACTGAAGGAGTGCTGCACTGTCAGAGGTGCCACCTTTCAGATGTGATGTTAAACCGAGGCCCTATAGCATGCCCTCTCAGATCAATGTATAAGATTCCATAGCACTACTTTGAAGAGTAGGGGAGTTACTCCTGGTGTCCTGGATGACATCACAAAAACAGGTGATCTCACTTTTGTTTGCGGAAGCTTCCTGCATGCAAATAGATTGCTGTATTTCCTGCATGACAACAGTGACAACACTTTAAAAATACCTCATTAGCTGTAAAACTTTTGGGAAATGCTGAGGTTGTGAAAGGGGCTAAGTGAATTCACAAATCTTTCTTTTCACTCCTCTGTCAGCTTTTGAAAAGCCAGACATTTTAAACAGATTAACGCCTCCACTGAAACAACAAGTGGAAAGATTTTATGGGAAGATGGTAAATATTTGTCTACTGACATCGCCATCAGTAATTTTTTGATTAATAAAAGATGATTTTGTGAAAATGCATTTCCCAATATGTGCAGCCAGTGGGCAAGCTGTCCCTAAAACAGCACAGAATCCGAAAAATGACCTTATAGTTTCTGTCTACAGATGCAGTCAGCTACAGGTGTTAAACTGAATAGTAAGACAGCATGATTTTCATGGCAAAATATTTAGCAGATGAAAATCATGTGTCCATTAACACATAACACAATGTTATAGTTTCATGATTGTGTCACTTACATTGTCACAAAATTACCGCACATCTTGTTTGGATTGTAAAGCTTTGCAAATAAGATCCCCGCCTTCCCTTTCAGGTGGACATGACACTATCTGAAGAAAAACAGGAGAGATCTTCCTGGTATCCTGGCCAATATTTATCTCCCAACCACCATGACAAAGACCGATTACCTAGTAATTAGCACATTGTTGTTAGTGGGAGTTTGCTGCGTGTAAATTGATTCCCATGTTTCCCATGCATTACAAATGCTCTTCAAAAGCATTTCCTTTGCTGTAAAGCACTTTGGGACATCCTGAGGTCATGAAAGGTGCTACATAAATACAAGTTCCTTCTTTCTTTAACGTTCTCAAATATATTTTTTCATCCAGACAGTGGCCTTTTAATTGCAGTGGCTGACTAGGAAAGTTTACAGTCAGGAAGGCCTCAATGGTGAAATGAATTTGAAAGAGCCTATTGTTATTGATGTTTAAAATGAATTTAGCAGGACTCAGCACATCTGTTGCCAGTAAAACGAAACCACCTTCCAGCAGTGCCCTGAGCTTACGGCTCCCTTTATTGTTTATGACAGAAACAGCTTCGATAATAAACCAGCCCATTGCTCTAGCTTAATGATATTTAGAAGCTAAGATAAATCATCTTGGTTAACAGTTGGAGAAGGAAGCTCACCCAAAAATTAGGAATGAACAGTGGGATTACAGATCTCTAAACCTTGCAGGAGTGAAAACCTACCTTCCAAAGACAGCTAGAGTCACAAATAAATAAACCTTCACCAGATGGACAGATGCAGTTCAAGAGAAGGCCCATTGCAACTTTCCCAAGGCCAACCAGAGAAGGGTGATAAATGCCAGCCTTGTCAGCGATACCCACATCCTGAGAATAAATAAGTAAAATAAATACATGGACCCAGCACAAAAATTAAGTGATTAGGTATCATAGAGGCAAAGAGAATGCACAACCATGGAACTTGTGGATTTTCTCACATCTCTGTGCATTGCCACATATTCCATTATTTATTGAAATGTTTTGATCTGGAATTAATTTTCAGGACCTATGTAGCAATTTTCTCATTCTCTATTATGAGTCAAAGCAGGTAGATTAAGTATTTAATCCTTCACTTGAGTTCAGCTTGTGGTCTCTTCAGCTTGTAATAGGCATTTTCATACTATGTTGATACCTCTATGAACACATGAATGGCCTAAATTTTGCAGTGATAGTAATGCCAAAACTGTCAGCATTTGCCACCATTACTCCACTGAAACTGATGATAACTTCAGAAGCCTGCACATGCACAGAATAAGTTGGAAAGCCAGACATTGCTGTCAATCTTTCTGCAGAGGTTCTACATTTCTGCAAAGGATATTGAAGCCTCTTCCCCCAGACATCATTCAATGACGAATCTATGAACCATTGTTAGTCTTGCTGTAAAAATCCTTGAAAAAGTTATGCCTTTTTAAATGAAGCGTAACTAGGCATTTAATGGCATACTAACTTCATTATTACTGCTAAACACCCTCTCTGCCCCATAGAAACTAAATTTATATTTGTGAAATGTCAAATTGCTCCAGCTCCTCATATCTTTAAAATAATATCTTTGTTTAAATTTATTGATCTTTATTTCAGCTTCAACCTTAATTCAATCATTATTATTTATTTTGCTATATGAAACTTCAAATTAGAAATAAAGGGATTAAGTGCATTTAAATTCCTGGTTTGCTGTCTGTGGGAATACTTCAGTATAATTGGCTGCTTACCCTGTTTGATGACATCACTGATGCTGTGCACTTGAGGGTCCCTGAGATTCAAACTGCTATCGGGAAAGGGGAAATCTGTGCCACAGAAATCACAGAAAGATCTTTGTGGATAGCTTTCTTTGAGGTCAGTAGTGAGCATTGTCGCTTTGCTGCTGACTCTCAAAATCTGGGCCATTATGGAATTTCTTCATTAATTTAAGATTTTGCATGTTTCCCTCATGTTCCTTTTCTCCCCCATTAGATGTTCATTTAGGTTTTTATAACCCTAACCCTTCTCCTGGACTTGATCAAACCATTACGGTTGACAAAGCAGAGCAGTCCTGAGGGAGTGTTGCAAGGCCAGTTCGTAGGACAGGATATTAAATTAAATCCCTGCTCAGTTGGATGTTAAAGATCCTATGCACTTCTGATGTCCTAAATCAGTGTTCTCCATAAAGCTAAATCATGGAAAACAGATTGGTTGTCTATTTAACTCATAGATGTTGGTGGGATCTTGCTGTGTGCAAAATGGCTGCCTACATAACAATAGCTATTGCACTTCAAAGCAATCCATTAAGTGTGAAGCACAGAAATGAAGGGTACTATAGAAATGAAAATATTTCATTTTCTTTAGTTTCTCTTCTGAGCTCAATTATCTAAATCTTCAGATAAAAGCAAAAAACTGCAGATGCTGGAAATCCAAAACAAAAGCAGAATTACGTGGAAAAACTCAGCAGGTCTGGCAGCATCGGCAGAGAAGAAAGGAGTTGACGTTTCAAGTCCTCATGACCCTTCAACAGAACTGAGTGAATCTAAGGAGAGGGGTGAAATATAAGCTGGTTTAAGGTGGGCCGGGTGTGCTGTTGGGTGGGGGGAGAAGTTGGGGGGTGGGGTGTGGTTGTAGGGACAAGCAAGCAGTGATAGGAGCAGATAATCAAAAGATGTCACAGACAAAAGAACAAAAGAACACAGCGGCGTTGAAGGTGGTGATATTATCTAAAAGAATGTGCTAATTAAGAATGGATGGTAGGGCACTCAAGGTACAGCTCTAGTGGGGGTGGGGTGGAAAGGCTAGCAGGGCATAAAATATTTAAAAATAATGGAAATAGGTGGGAAAAGAAAAATCTATATAAATTATTGGAAAAAACAAAAGGAAGGGGGAAGAAACAGAAAGGGGGTGGGGATGGAGGAGGGAGTTCAAGATCTAAAGTTGTTGAATTCAATATTCAGTCTGGAAGGCTGTAAAGTGCCTAGTCGGAAGATGAGGTGCTGTTCCTCCAGTTTGTGTTGTGCTTCACTGGAACAATGCAGCAAGCCAAGGACAGACATGTGGGCAAGAGAGCAGGGTGGAGTGTTAAAATGGCAAGCGACAGGTTTGGGTCATTCTTGTGGACAGTCCGCAGGTGTTCTGCAAAGCGGTTGCCCAGTTTACGTTTGGTCTCTCCAATGTAGAGGAGGCCACATTGGGAGCAACGAATGCAGTAGACTAAGTTGGGGGAAATGCAAGTGAAATGCTGCTTCACTTGAAAGGAGTGTTTGGGCCCTTGGACGGTGAGGAGAGAGGAAGTGAAGGGGGAGGTGTTGCATCTTTTGCGTGGACATGGGGAGGTGCCATAGGTGGGGGTTGAGGAGTAGGGGGTGATGGAGGAGTGGACCAGGGTGTCACGGAGGGAACGATCCCTACGGAATTGCCACCGGGGGGTGAAGGGAAGATGTGTTTGGTGGTGGCATCATGCTGGAGTTGGCGGAAATGGCGGAGGATGAACCTTTGAATGCGGAGGCTGGTGGGGTGATAAGTGAGGACAAGGGGGACCCTATCATGTTTCTGGGAGGGAGGAGAAGGTGTGAGGGTGGATGCGTGGGAGATGGGCCGGACACGGTTGAGGGCCCTGTCAATGACCGTGGGTGGAAAATCTCGGTTAAGGAAGAAGGAGGACATGTCAGAGGAACTGTTTTTGAAGGTAGCATCATCAGAACAGATGCGACGGAGGCGAAGGAACTGAGAGAATGGGATGGAGTCATTACAGGAAGTGGGGTGTGAGGAGCTGTAGTCGAGGTAGCTGTGGGAGTCGGTAGGCTTGTAATGGATATTGGTGGACAGTCTATTACCAGAGATTGAGATAGAGAGGTCAAGGAAGGGAAGGGAAGTGTTAGAGATGGACCATGTGAAAATGATGGAGGGGAGATTGGAAGCAAAATTAATAAATTTTTCCAAATCCCGACAAGAGCATGAAGCAGCACCGAAGTAATCATCGATGTACCGGAGAAAGAGTTGTGGAAGGGGGCCGGAGTAGAATTGGAACAAGGAATGTTCCACATACCCCATAAAGAGACAGTCATAGCTGGGGCCCATGCGGGTACCCATAGCTACACCTTTTATTTGGAGGAAGTGAGAGGAGTTGAAGGAGAAATTGTTCAGCATGAGAACAAGTTCAGCCAGATGGAGGAGAGTAGTGGTGGATGGGGATTGTTCAGGCCTCTGTTCGAGGAAGAAGCTAAGGGCCCTCAGACCATCCTGGTGGAGGATGGAGGTATAGAGGGATTGGATGTCCATGGTGAAGAGGAAGTGGTTGGGGCCAGGGAACTGGAAATTCTTGATGTGACATAAGGTGTCAGAGGAATCATGGATGTAGGTGGGAAGGGACTGGACAAGGGGAGAGAGAAGGGAGTCAAGATAACGAGAAATGAGTTCCGTGGGGCAGGAGCAAGCTTACATGATCGGTCTACCGGGACAGTTCTGTTTGTGGATTTTGGGTAGGAGGTAGAAGCGGGCTGTCCGAGGTTGGGCGACCATCAGGTTGGAAGCTGTGGGAGGAAGATCTCCAGAGGAGATGAGGTCAGTGACAGTCCTGGAAACAGTTCTTTTGAAGGGTCATTCAGACTCAAAACGTTAACTGTGCTCCTCTCTGCAGATGCTGCCAGACCTGCTGAGTTTTTCCAAGTATTTTTGTTTTTATCTAAATCTTCAGTTGTTTTGTACAGGCAAGTGAGCACTGTTGGAATTTCTATTACATTGACTACTATTCTTCAACACTTAGGCAACATTTAATGCTTTTTCTGAGCAATGACTTGGTTTTCATACAAGTGTAGAGGGGTAGAGATAGTTTTGTTGTAATCATCAGCCAAGGCAATAATCATGGAAAGAGGGCACAGGAGGTCATGTGCAAATTCAGTCTCAGCCTTCTCATTGTCACATTTTATTAAATATCTTTATTTTATTACTCAATTTATATTAAGCAGTAAAAATATGAAATTAGCATTTTTACTCATAAGGGATATAATGGCTGTAATTAATCAACAAAGTGATTTATTAACCCTTATATCATATTTACAGTGAATCTAAAAACAGAAGATGCTGCAAGTTCTCAGCATGTCAGGCAATCTGTGGCAAGAAACGGAGTTAAATCTTTCAGGTCAATGGCTCATTCCCCATGCCCTGCAAAAGTGACTGTTCCTACTGTTTTCAAAATTAATAAGGTTATCCCAACACAAGGCAGTTAGATGGCCTACGCACTGTCTAACCTAAAACAGGTAACATTTCACACCATACTCTGTCTGGCTTGCCATGAATGCTCAGTTGTGGCCTCAGATTCGGCTGCATGTGAGCCTTAAACCTGTGTAAACTCAATTTAATTGAACGGTTCAATATTAATCATAAACAAAATGGTTGAAAATCTAAAGGCACAACAGTGTGGACCCATAAAACATAAAACTGCTTCCCTTGTAATCTCATTCATTGGGGTGCCACAAGGTAGCTGGTAGATGGATTTGAAAACGGCACACTGTGCAACTGGGGTGTTCAGCAGAAGTTGGGAGAGGTTAGGCATGACCCTGGACTCAGTGGTTATACTATCGCCTTTGAGTCACAAAGTCTCATGTCTCAAAGGCCCACTTCAGAGACTTGATCATATAATCTAGGCTGACACACCAACACCGTACAGGGTATTGAGGAATTATGTTGGAGGTGTCACCTTTTAGATGATATGTTCAACTAAGGTCCCATGTGTCCGCTCAGGTGGAAGTGAAGGATCCCAGGGCAGTATTAGAGGAAAGCGAGAGAGTTCTCTTGGCATCGTGCCCAACATTTATCCCTCAATCAATATCAGTAAAACACATTATCCAGTCATGTATTCTGTTTTTTTTATGGGAGCTGGCTGTGTGAAAATTAATTGTGTGCTTCTTCACATTGTGACCGGTGGCTACATTTTCAAAGTGCATCTTTGCCTGTGAAGCAATTATAAAGTCAATTTCATCCTTATCTGTTTCCATTTAAAGACAGAAACCTAAACTGATAGTATTGTACATCAAGACATAACAGTGTCAAAATAATATGTCAACACAAATACTGTTCAAATGTCCCTTCAACAATTTTCATTCAAAAGCAAACTTTAATGGGTCTTTTTCCAGATGGCAGGCAGTGACTAGTGGTGTACCGCAGGGATCAGTGCCTGGGCCCCAGCTATTCACGATATATATAAGTGACTTGGATGAGGAAACCAAATGCAATATTTCCAGGTTTGGTGATGACACAAAACTGGGCAGGGTTGTGAGGAGGATGCAAGGAGGCTTCAGGACGATTTAGACAAGTAGTGTGTGTGGGCAAACACATGGCAGATGCATTATAACGTGGATAAATGTGAAGTTATACACGTCATTGTGAAAAACAGAAAGGCAGAGTATTATTTAAATGATGATTTATTGGGAAATGTAGATGTACAAAGGGATCTGGGTGTCCTTGTACACCAGTCGATGAAAGTAAACAGGCAGGTGCAGCAAGCACTTAGAGATGTCTGGTATGCTGCCCTTCATTGCAAGAGGATTTGAGTTCAGAAGTAGGGATGTGTTACTGCATTTATACAGTGCCTTGGTGAGACCATATCTGGAATATTGTGTGCAGTTTTGGTCTCCCTACCTAAGAAAGGATATACTTGCCATAGAGGGAGTGCAGCGAAGGTTCACTAGGCTGATACCGGGGATGGCAGGACTGTTGTATGAGGAGAGATTGGTTCGATTGGGCCTGTATTCACAAGAGTTTAGAAGAATGAGAGGGAATCTGATTGAAACCTATAAAATTCTAACAGGGCTGGACGGACTATATACAGGGAGGATGTTTCCCCTGGGTGAGGAATCTAGAACCAGGGGCCACAGTCTCAGGGTATGGGGCAGGCCATTTAGGACTGAGATGAGGAAAAATTTCTTCACTCAGAGGGTGGTCAATCTGTGGAATTCTCTACCACAGAATGCTGTGGAGGCCGGCTCACTGAGTATATTCAAGAAAGAAATTGATAATTTTTTGGATATTAGGGGCATCAAGGGGTATGGAGAGAAAGCGGGAATATGGTGTTGAGATAGAGAATCAGCCATGATCATATTGAATGCGGACCAGGCCGAAAGGGCCGAATGTCTCCTAGTTTCTATGTTGATGCAGAAAACAGCACAAGGTGCCTCACAAAGTCAAGGTTTTCCCAAGGAAAGTAAGAAAGAACAGCCAGTGGAAGTGACTGAAGGTGACATTAAATGTCTTGATTTTAAAAAGTTTTCTGAAGGTTGAAAGAGATGCAGCAGAGAAGCTTGGGATGAGAATTCTTCCAATTTATCTCAATGAGAAGCATTTAGAGACAGCTATGAAGTTCCTAACTTACTAGGCTTAATAATTTAGGTGCACTTTATATCTATGCAATCATCAATTTTCATTACTTTTTTTAACATCCTGTTTTTTGGAAGATGGGATAAGTTATGTATCTGGAAGAAAGATTGGGTAACTATATTAGCTGCTTATATAGGATTCTGTCCATTTATGAAAATACAGGTAATTGTTACAAACAGAGATAAAAGCAAAATACTGCGGATGCTGGAAATCTAGAACAAAAACAAAGAGGTTTCTTAATACTGCAGCTGGATGGAGCCTCCACAACAGGATGCCTTCATTGATCATATATCAATCCACAGTGCTAAAATGATTATAATACCTGCGCTTAACAGTTTTTTTACCCTTTTGTTTATCTTCACCATCTTCTTCCTCCTTTGTTTAGGAGTTTTGAACCAAGCGAAGCTTCCTGACAATGACTGAATGGCATCGACTGTGGAAATGGGTATAATCTCTTTGGGCAGAAATTAAGGAAACTGGTCGATGTGGTGGAATGAGGAATTAAATAAATATGAGCAAGTAATCAACAATTTCATTAAGTAAAACTAACCAATCTCTGAACTGATTACTAGCGGGTAAGTCATCAATTCATCCATGTGGATGAGAATTAATGGTGTGCTATGGTGCCAGTATAGATTTAATCATAACTCAAATAATTTATATTTGAACTGATTAATTTAGTTTATGGAAATGCACAAATCGATGCATTAATCATTTAACTTGCACATTCTTTAACATTTGCAGTAGAGTTGCAGCAAGGTGGTCACTTCATGAATTGTCTGAGCTCAGTCACAGTTCTGTCACCATTATTTTATTTTATTCATTCATAGGATCCGGGCACCGCTGGCTAGACCAGCATTTATTGTCCATCTCTAATTATCCTAGAGAAGGTGGTGGTGAGCTGCCTTCTTGAACCGCTGCTGTCCATGTGGTGTAGGTACACCCAAAGTGCGGTTATGGAGGGAGTTCCAGGATTTTGACCCAGCAACAGTGAAGGAAGGATGATATAGTTCAAGTCAGGATGGTGAGTGGGTTGGAGGGGAACCTCCAGTTGGTGGTATCCCCATGCATTTGCTGCCCTTGTTGTTCTAGATGGTAGTGGTCGAGGGTTTGGAAGGTGCTGCCTAAGGAGCTTTGGTGAGTTCCTGCAGTACATCTTGTAGATGGTAAACATTGCTGCCACTGTGTTTCGTTGGTGGAGGGTGTGAATGGTTGTGGATGTAGTGCCAATCAAGTGAGCTGCTTTGTCCTGGATGGTGTCAAGCTTCTTGAATGTTGTCAGAGCTGCACTCATCCAGGCAAATGGAGAGTATTCCAACACACTCCTGACCTGTGTCTTGTAGATGGTGGACAGGCTTTATGGAGACAGGAGGTGAGGTACTCGCCGCAGACTTCCCAGCCACTGACCTGCTCTTATGGCCACAGTATTTATATGGCTAGTCCAGTTCAGTTTCTGGTCAATAGTACCTCCCAGGATGTTGATAGTGGGGGATTCAATCATGGTAATGCCATTGAATGTCAAGGGGCAATGGTTAGATTCTCCTTTGTTAGAGATGGTCATTACCTGACATTTGTGTGGCACGAATGACTTGCCACTGGTCAGCCCATGCCTGGATATTGTCCGGATGCTGCTGCATTTGGACATGGAATGCTTCAGTATCTGAGGAGTTGAAAATGGTGCTGAACATTGTGCTATCATCAGCAAATATCCCCATTTTTGACCTAATGATGGAAGGAAGGTCATTGATGAAGCAACTGGATATGGTTGGGCTGAAGACACTACCCTGAGGAACTCCTGCATTGATGTCCTGGAACTGAGATGATTGACCTCCAACAGCCTCAGCCATCTTCCTTTGTGCTAAGTATGACTCCAACCAGTGGTAATTTTTCCCACTGATTCTCATTGACTCCAGTTTTGCTAGGGCTCCTTGATGTCACACATGGTCAAATGCTGCCTTGATGTCAAGGGCAGTCACTCTGACCTCACCTCTGGAGTTCAGCTCTTTTGTCCATGTTTGAACCTAAGGCTTTAATGAGGTCAGAAGCTGAGTGACCCTGGCGGAACCCAACTTGAATGTTAGTAAGCAGGTTATTGCTAAGCAAGTGCCACATGATAGCACTGTTGATGACCCCTTCCATTACTTTGCTGATGATTGAAAGTAAACCGATGGGGTGATAATTGGCTGAGTTGGAGTTGTCCTGCTTTTTGTGTGCAGGACACACCTGAGCAATTCTCCACATTGCCGGGTAAATGTCAGTGTTGTTGCTGGAACAGCTTGGCTGAGGGCGATGCAAGTTCTGGAGCACAAGTCTTCAGTACTATTGCCGGGATATTGTCAGGGCCCTTAATCTTTGCAGTATCCAGTGCCTTCAGCCATTTCTTGATACCACATCGAGTGAATCGAATTGGCTGAACATTGGCACCTGCGTTGCTGGGGACATCCAGAGAAGGTCGAGATGAATTATCCACTTGGCACTTTTGGCTGAAGGTTCTTGCAAATGCTTCAGCTTTATCTTTTGCTCTGAAGTGCTGGGCTCCCCGATCATTGAGGATGGAGATATTTGTGGAGCCTCCATTAACAGCAGTAGGGGTCAAGTTTCAATCACCACTCAATGTTCCATTTCTTGCAATAGTGAGGTTGCAAACCTCCCAGGTCAGGGGTGAAGAGAAAATGTCAGTGGAATCCAGGTCTGTCAGGTTTCTGTTCTTTGCGGTCGGTGTCCAAAATCCCAGTTGCATGGTGGAGGTGTTGCATTTTGGAGTCTGGGTCATTCCCAGGCTCATCCAATGGCTCCACTTGGCTTGCCCCTCTTAAGCCCAGTAGATGCCATACTGAGAGCAGGTCATTCAATATCTGAAGGATGCCCTGGATGTAAGGGAACAAAGGTGATTTCAGGGTGAGTTCATTTACCTTCTGACAACAGCTCTTCCGACCCACTGTGGGGAAAGAATGCTTATTTTTCGCTTATTGCTTCAGCCTTTTAAGAGCCATGGATTTCCTCTCTTGTACTTTGCTTTTCAGGCATCTCATCGGGGTGGAACGTTGGTTTAGACGTCACGCTTGCCAGCCCTGGCCTAGATAAATGTCCTCCTTCCTGCAATTTAGGATAGGCTCACAGCTTAGACAGAGAAGTAGGAAGTCCTGTCCCATGACAATCCCAGTGCATTACCAGATTTTCAGACCCCAAGAGCTTATACCGTAAAAATTGCCTGCGAGATAAACAAATGAACTGAAGCCACATAATGCTTTGAAATTCGGAGGGCAGAATATTACGTCCCTCAGGCGGGTGCGTGCCCGACCCGATTGGGTGTAAAATCATGCGAGAAGATGTTGGGCAAGCGCCCCGATGTCATCATACACTCCCAAGATATTTTGCTCGGCAGGCACGCGCAAAAGTTGGAAGCGCACCCGTCGACGATTAAGAGGGCAAATAAGCCCATTAACAGCATAATTGTCTCTGATTTTTTGCGGCCTGTCCAACCTTACAGTTGGTGGATGGGCAAATTGGCCAGGCGGACTTTGCATTTTTCATCAAACCTCATCCAGGGGCAGGATGTAAGTTCCATTATGAAATAAAAATAAAATGAGTATCTGCGGACAGCATTTTATCAGTTATATTTTCAGGTGTTTGATTGTGATGCATGGACATTTTTATTTTGCTGCTTCTGAAACCTTTATTCGATCATTTTCGGGTCTGCAGCTCCCTGAGGCAGCTGCCTGCCTTCAGGGAGCTTTCTCGCAGCGCTCACCCACGCCTGCGGAAACGTCAGTGCCTGCCCTCTTCCCACCCTGGCAGTGCTGAGCATTTCAGCGCCCATTTCACACTGGTTGGCCGTTAATTGGTCAGCCAGCGTGGAATCGCAGTCGGGGGCCGATCGTGGTCGAGGCCCTGTTTCCCGAAAGGCTCTCAGGCCCGCCAATCACGCGCACCCGCCCGCCAAAGGTAAAATTCAGGCTGCAAAGTTATTATGGCAACAACCTTAACAGTTAAGAGTTTTGGCCTTCCAAACCAAACACTTCTCGTGGCTTCTCTTCCATGTGATGGTCCTTCCTAAAGTAACGTACCAACTTATACCGGAAAGTTTGGGAACTTTTTGCTCCTTACAACCGGTAATGAAGTATACCACGTGCAAGTAGTTTCTCATTGGCTGATACCATTAAACCAAACAATACAGTGTGGTTCCACATTCCAGGGAAAATGGCAGAAGAAATTGTAAAATGATTCCTTGAGCTCTGAGTTATGTTTCTTTATGAGTTTATTTTCAGAACTGTGTATATCCATTCTGAATGTAATACCATTGTGAACATTAGAATTTGTTTTGCAAAACTATGAGCTTCTCTTTTTCTCTGTGCCTTGTGATTGCATTCATCTGTACACTGCTCAAAGGCTTATATTTTCCCATTTGGTGGGAATATCGAGAACAAGAGTGCACAGATCAAAGGTATTTGCAAAAGGACCAATGGTAACATGAGGAAAATCTTTTTCACGCATTTAGTGATTAGAATCTGGAATGCGCTGCCTGAGAGTGTTTCGGAGGCAGCTTTAATTGAGGCATTCAAGAGGGAATTGGATTATTATCTGAGAAAGAAGAATGTCCAGGTCTGTGGGGAGAAGGCTAGAGAGTGGCACTAGGTAAATTGCTCCTGTGGAAAGCCAGCACAGCTATGATGGGCCAAATGGCCTCCTTCTGTGCAGTTAGTATTCTGTGATTCTGTGAGATCACAACTCCCAAGAGATCACCTGATTTAGGATGGATATTTTCCAAACTTGATCCACGTTTGGAAGTTTCCAACCATTCCTGACACCAATTGGCATCTGTAATCGCATCACATCTACTGTGAGGTGGGCAAGTCGATCCGAGTGTAACTCCCTTGGAGATAAAGCAAAGCCATTGGGAAAATTTGCCTTTGGAGTGTATGTGGCCCAATTAAAATCACAGGTCAGCTTGCTATCAGCTCTGACAGTTTTCGTGACACTCTCAGGCAGCACATTCCAGATTCTAATCACTAAATGCGTGAAAAAGATTTCCTCTTGTCACCATTGGTCTTTTCGCAAATACCTTTGATCTGTGCACTCTTGTTCTCGATATTCCCACCAATGGGAAAATATAAGCCTTTGAGCAGGGTACAGATGAATGCAATGCTGTGGAATCTCATCCTTATTGCCAGCTTCACTCTATTTAAATAGCAACTTCGGATTAGTTTGAAGATCTCAATCAACATGGAGTTAATTTAGAAACAGCTGTGGGATGTTCTATCAATTAACAGCTTCTATCCATAAACACATTTTAAATAATGGTCTCTGGGTAGCTCTGCAACTGTGCCAATCCTATACATTGATGCCATTACACAAAGGTCCTCTTCCTAGCATTTGTCTTGACAATGTAGTTCTAATTTATTTCAACAGGATTCAAATTAAGCAAAATAGAACCCTTTAAAATTAATTATTCTTTCCAAACAATGATCTAACTGTATTGGGAGCAAGCTGAATATTACTGATAAAACAACAAATTCAGTCTCAGCTCGTTATGAAACCCATTGTTAATCTCAGGAGAAGAAACAATATGCTTCACTGCAAACCAGAGTCAATCTTCTATAACACCAGAGGAATATATTCTTTTAATCAAATTTAATTAAGAGATTCAGTGTGTGTGCAATTGGAGAGATTTGAACTGAAGGCTATCGGTCCTCTTGAACGGTAAGGTTGATTGTAGTTATTTTAGGATGAAACTAGCTTATTGTCTTCTGAACATTGTCCAGGAAAAAGAAAGTTGGTGCACACATAAAGCTTGACAGATTGAGAGCACAAGGGGATTTGGGAGAGAGGCATTAGCTGTAGTGCTGGGGGAGGATACTAGAAGGGAGAGGCTAGGAACATGAACTGATTTTAAATTGGTGGCATTGTACAAAGGTGCAGAGCCATGAACCAATGTAGTTTAACAAAGACGGGCGATGGATGAGCAGGACCAGGCATGGGGTAAGATATGGACAGCAGAGTTTTAGATGAGCTGATATGGATGGAAGGCTAACCAAGAGGGTATTGAAATAGCTGAGCATAGAGGTGACAAAGATATGGATAATAATTTCAGCTGTGGATGACTAGGTCAACGTGGGCTCCATTACTGAGGTAAAAGTAGGCAGTCTATGTGATGAAGCATATACAGGGTCAGAAGACCAGCTTGCAACCAAATAGGGTGTTGAAATTGTAAACAGTCTGCTACAGCCAGAGACAATGGACCTGGAAGAGGGATAGAATTGGTGGCGAGGGAATGGTCTGTGGTTCAGTCCCAAGACAATGGTTTCAGTTTTCCAAGTTGTGAGGAGGACCCTAACAGACTTTAATAGGGCGTGGACAGGTTTCCAGATTGCGCTGACTGGTTGTAGGAACAATTTAACGTGGAGAAATGTGAGGTGATGGTTTGGAATGAAAAATAAGGCATGGGAGCCCACGCTCAATGGAAAAGTGCTGAAGGGGGTAAATAAACAAAGATTGATGGTTCAGATGCAGAACTCCTGGAGAATGCAGATAGACACAGTCGGAAAGAAGGTCAATGGCATTTTGTATTTTATAAATGGAGTGATAAATTAAAGAGTAAAGTTGTACGGACAATTAAAGTCCTGTGTACAGTTTTGAGCATCCCTTATAAAAGGAGGATAAAAATCATAAAGACCACAGCGTTGATTCACCAGAATGATGTTAGGGTTGAGAATCTGTAGTTGTGAGGAGGGACTTGAGATAGTGGGACTATTTCTATTGGGAGTAGAGATGGTTAAGATAAGATTTTATATAGGTTTAAGGATTTCGATAGGGTAGATAAGGAACGGCTAGTTCCTCTGGTTGGAGCACAGTGACAAGAAGATTATTAACTTAAAGTTGTCACTGAGACAGTGAGGACAGAAGTGAGTAGAAATCTTTTTACACAGAAGGTTGTGGGAGCACGGAATTGTGTGCCTCAGGGACTGGTTGAAGCAGAGACAATTTCTCATAGGAAAATTGGATAAATATTTGAAGAGGAATATACAGAGCTATGGGGAGAGAGTGGGCAGAAGGACTAGCTTTGGATTGTTCCAGCATAGAGCTTGCAGAAACACATTGGGTCAAATGGACTCCTGTATTAAATAATCACAGTGTTTAGGTGTATCTTAAATGGGTCTAATGTTTTGCCTTCATCCTAGCAACTTGTTTCAGCTATTGCCTTTGAGTAAAATACTTACTGATAAATTTCTCTGTTTGCCACTGACTTAGCTTGTGTACATGTATTTGACAATTTGCTGATGACTTTTTAAAGCTGGTCAGTCACTATACTGCCTTATTAATGATACAGGAGCAACAAGAGAAAATGCTCCAAAATGTTTTCCAGAGCGCCAGGCTTTGAATCATTGATTGCACTACATTTTGTCATCTCCAACAAAAGAAAGATGCTGATAGCATTCAATATCAAAAATATCATGAGGCATGCTGTCCCGTGTCCCAATTTGTCCCTGGGAACTATAATGCACATATCACATCAGGTAACTTGTTTTCTGCCTGAATTCCTGAGTCATTGAATGAAAGGGTAACATCTGAGTGCCTGCATCCTGCTAACATTTGCTGGTTTGTATTATAGACAGAATGTGGAATAATTAGGTTATTTCCATGCATGTGGCTTCATGCCTCATCTCATTGAATCTCAGCTGAATTCACATCAGTCTTGTGCCTCTGGCACTAGATCTTTGTTATATTCAGCTTTAGTTGGATAAGGTCAGATATGATGTGACACATGTGGAACGATCATTAGACAATCTTGCTGCTCAACATTGTGTAGCCATTTGATTGTTTTGTGAATTAAGCATTGTGCACTGACATAAACCCTTAAATGACTTTGTCCTGAAGTAGAATATCTTGTCAGCAAGTAATAGAAAAAGACAAATTACGAGGGGATGCATATATAATTATCATATTAATTCAAATCGCGCAGAACAAGTCAGGCTGAATATATTGTCATACCATTTAAGTAATGGCTTTATTAGATGTCAAATTTATTTTCATGAACATATAGGCCAGAATTTTTAGCTCATTGGTCGGGCATGTTCCTGACCCGAATGAGCATAAAGTGACGAAGGCGAGCGTCCCGACATCATCGTGCACTCATGCGATATTTCGGTTGGGGGCTGCGTGCGGAAGTTGACAGCGCGACCGCTAACAATTAAAAGGCCCATTAAGGCCATTAACAGTGTGATTGAATTCAATGTTTTCCTGGCCCGTCCGACTTTATGGTTGGCGGGCAGGCGAAAAGGCCAAGCAGCCTTTGCATTTTTGCGAGATCTCATCCATGACCGGGATGAGGTTTCGATCCGTCATTAAGAAAAAATTTTATCCTAATTTCTAACACCTCCCTGATCATGTGACAGAGTCACATGCGAGGACATGTTTTTCAACACTTTAAAGATCTTTATTTTTAATTTTGAAAACTCTTCATCTCCCTGAGGCAGCTCTGTGCCTCAGGGAGCTTTTCCTGCGTACTCGCCACCACCCCCACCGCCCCCACCCTACACATAGGCAGTGCTGAGCACTGAAGCACACGTTTCACATTGGGTGGGCCTTAATTCCCCGATCACAGGCAGCAGTTGGCTTCCCGACTGCTCCTGCCTGCCCCCACCTGACAAAGGCAAAATTCTGCCCATAAGAATGAAGCAATCGGAAATCAATCTATTGTTAAATCAAAGATGTGGTTCTGATAACTGTGCAGCCTGGAACACTGCATAATTCTTACTTTGAAAGGAACAACAAGAACCCTGCTCAGGCAGCACTATTAATGATTCCCACAAGGTTAACCTATAAGACTGTTACTGCTCTATTAAAGTAAGTGATCGTCGGAAATCGGTGAGAAGAGATCTAAAATAACAAGCTTTCAAACTGACTTGCTTTCCACCCGCTTATTTGTGATGCCTTCTCTTGTGCTAAGTTGTCTCTCACAGGCCAATTCAATGCAAACGGGAAAAGAAATAATTGCATTTAAGTCACAAATCTCACACCTTCAGAACATCCCAAAGCACTTCATGGCCAATGGAGTACTTTTGAACTGTATTCACTGTATTATAAGAAACATGGCACCAATTTTCACACAGCTAGCTAGCGATGAAAAAACTGACCAGATAATCTATTTTAGGTGTTTATTAAGGGATAAATGATGGTCCGAACAGTGAGAGAATCTCCCTGCTCTTTTTAAAATAGTGCCACGGGATCATTTCCGTCCCACTGAGAGAAAAGATGAGGCGTCTGTTTAATGTTTCATCCAAAAGACAGTGCATCTGACAATGCATCACTCCCTCTGTACTGCACTGGAGTGTCAGCCTACATTTCATGCTTAGGCCTCTAGAGTGGGACTTAAACCCACCAACTTCTGACTCTGAGACATGGCTAATAATGAGGCAGCCATGGGAGTTCCATCTCCATTTTGCACTCATTGCTAAATGGCTGGTACAGGGTTGTCACATTGCCAAGTATTGGAAAGAGATTCCTTCTAAGTATGTTTTCTTTTACCCGTCATTCCTTTGTAATATTTGGTGAATTTCTTCCATTGCTTACATCTCACAGATTTCACACAAGTGGACAAAAAAGGTGGTGGGAATCTTATTGCAGTGCTGGGCGTCTCCCTGCCAGCTGGAGAGCTGGCGAGAGATTCGTGCTGCCTCTTCTCAGGAAGGCCTGCTGAGCCACAAGCCATTCAGGCAGTGGCAAGGCCACCGGTGGGCCTACCCCTGGGATGGTGAATGCAGGGTGAAAGCCTCGCCTATTGACAGCTGCTGACCAATCTGAGGCCAGCAGCTCTTGTGCTCAGCAGCGTCACTGGAGGGGGAGGGCCGTGGCTGCTAACCGGAAGGACAGGCGCCAGAGTCCTGGGATTGCGGAGTGACCCAGGCCAGGTAAGTATTTTGGGGGTGGGGATTTTTCACAAAGTGGGGTTGTTTCAGGGGGTGCAGTGTACAGAGGGTGTTTCAGCAGCAAGGGCAGGGGAGTGGATCCCACTGACACCCCCCCCCCCCCCCCACCCCCTCCTGAATCCAGTCCCTTGATCAGGCACTGAGTGGCTTTGATCAAGCCACCACCTATCACACATCCACCACTCCCCCTCCAAGGTGACAAGCTGCCCACACAGTTTTAGCTGTCATGCCCGTTGCATGGTGACAAGACTGCCTGCCACTGAGTTAATGTCTTTAAGTGGTCATCAATTGGCCACTTAAGGACCTCAGTAGATGGTGGGGCGGGAAGGTTGACCATGGACCTTTGTGTCCAGAACTCAATTCTGGTGGAGGCATGAAGGTGACAGGGTTCCAGTACACCTCCATCCCACCTAATTACATGCCCTTCTCACCTGCAAGCTCACCACTATTGAGAGCCAAAGATTCTGTCCAGCATGTCAGGGAGAGAAGATGGCACCAGGAATGAACTGCCTGTATCTCAACAATTGTATCCATGGACCAAAGTACGTCTATCTGGGAGACAAGGACTGACTTCACCATAGAGACAGTTACAGAGCTGTGGGAAGTTGGAGACAATCTGCAATTGGGCCAGCACTGCTAATGGCTTTCTGGGTTTCCATGGCCCTCAACTTTTTATACCCTTAGCATCTTCTGGGGCCATTTGAAGCATCAGTCAATTTTATGACCATTAATGTATCAGCAAGTGACTGACACATTGCTCAGTAGTCCCCACACTCGCATCTCATGTCCCGTTCATCAGCAACATGATGCGCTATCCAATTTCACAGGATTGTGTTCAGTGGGCTATTGAGGTGATGTATTTTGGGACCCAGAATATAACTATATGGTACAATTTTAAAGGACATCCAGGAAAAAATTCAGGACAAATTGGTAAATTTGTTTAAAATATATACAGGATCCTTGGCTATATAAATAGCAATATACAGTACAAAAACAAAAAGTTATGCTAAAACTTTATAAATTACTGGTTAGGCCTCAGAACATGATTGTGTCCAATATTTTGCACCATATTCAGGAAGGATGCACAGGGATTTACCAGAATGATACCAAGTTACGTGGAGAGACAGGAGAAGCTGGGGTTATTCTCCACAAAGCAGACAAGGTGAATAGAAAATTTAAAACTAGTGTGCAAGATCATGAGGGGTTTTGATAGAGTAAATAAGGAGAAAGTGGCAAGTGATTTGGTAAACAAAGGTCACTGATTTAAGACAAATGGCACAAAAACAAGAAGGAAGATGGGAATTTTTTAATGCTGTGAGTTATGATTTGGAATACATTGTCTGAAAGGATAGTGGAAGCAGGTTCAATAGTAATTTTCGAAAGAGAGTTGGATAAATACTAGAAAATGAAATGTTGCAGGGCTACAAGGAAACAGCAGGAGAGTTGGACTAATTGAATGTCTCTTTCATAGAAATGGCATAGACATGATGAACTGAATGGTCTCCTTTTGTACCTTAAGATCCAGTGATTCTATAGCTGATGACGTACCACTGTGAAAAGTAAAAAGTAAAAATGGTCTATAATTGGTAAACAGGGCCATATTATTATACAATAACCTCCATTTTACATTTGGCAACAAACTAAAATAATTCATTAAAAATGTTATTCTATACTACAATGATGCTAAAGTAAAAATTATTGACAATATTAGATCACTTCCTAAATTGCTAGTTGACTTGCAGCAAGCATTCCTTTGATAAGTCCATAAAATAAATCCTGATATAAGCTACAATGTTTAATACATCAGCACAGTGCACACACCTTCTCTGAACTAGCTGTTATTAGAGTCATGGCACTGGAGTACTGGGCATTAGAGGACAAAGTCTTCAAGGTGAATATGCTCATTTTTTTCTGTCCTCGATCCATCTTCCTTCAAATGCAATGTGCTAAGGTCTCTGCACACCCTCTGTGACCCATCAACAGTAGTGACGTTTTGTAAATTAATTTTTTTTAAAACTGTTTACTAGCAAGTATACTTGCATTGAAAGGTTGCTAACCATGCACAGAAATGGAATTCTCATTTAGAAATGCATTGTTGTTGCCTGTGAAAGTCAACATATGACCAAGAGCACCAACAATATAACTCCTTTAACATAGTAAAACACCCCAAGCTATTTCACAGGACAGTTAGCAGACTAATATTTAGAATGACCAATTTATATTGTGCTCCTATCACACTCAGACATGGAACATTAAAACAAACACAGTTATAGCTGTAATAAAAGCAAAAAACTGCGGATGCTGGAAATCCAAAACAGAAACAGAAATACCTGGAAAAACTCAGCAGGTCTGGCAGCATCGGCGGAGGAGAGCACAGTTGACGTTCTGTTGAAAGGTCATGAGGACTCGAAACGTCAACTCTGCTCTCCTCCGCGACAGTTATAGCTGTAACAGGTAATTGCACTCTGCTCATAATTTTGCATTTTGGGATTCCAAGCCAAAGGTCATGCTTTATAATTTATCCCTGACATTTACGCACATGTGTGTGTGTGTATATATATATATATATATATATATATATATATTTATATTCATGCAATATTAACATATATTGATACCATACTTTTTTTAACTGTAGGTAAAAATCAAAGCCAGTTTGTTTTAAAAAATGAGTAATGATTTTGGTGCTGATATGTGGGTAGAAACAGAGGCAGGAGGGCACAGAATTTCTCAGCGCAGGGCAGCATGCCAGTTCCCTGCCAAGGTACCAACACTCAGCCATCTTCCAGGAGGCTGAATTGGGTGCTAAACAGTGACCCACCCGCAAACAACAGGTTGCTTGTTGTGGTAATTGGAAGCCTTAATAAGGCCAATGTTTAGTATTTGGAGCACAGCAGATGTCTGTTGAAGGTCTCCTGGTGACAGGCCAGGAGGCTAGCACTCCAGAATCAATTTGAGGACACACCCAGCCACTGGGGAGGTGGTGGTATTGTCACTGGATTGGTATTCCAGAGACCCAGGGTAATGCTCTGGGGACCTGGGTTCATATCCCACCAAGGCAGATGGAGTTTAAATTCAATAAATATTTGGAATTAAAAGTCTAATGGTAACCACAAAACCATTGTTGATTGTTGCAAAAACCCCATCTGGTTCACTAATATCATTTAGGGAAGGAAATCTGCTGCCCTACGTGTGACTCCTGACCCACAGTAATGTGGTTGACTCTTAAAAAAAAAATGCCCTCTAAACAAGAGGCAATTAGGGATGGCAATAAATGCTGACTGAGCCAGTGAGGCCCACATCCCACGAACAAATAAAAAAAAATGTTCCTGGCCACAGCTGTATCTGCAGGCCATCCTTTGGTGGGGTTTACTCTTCCCAATGGTCATCCAGCAGCTGTAGCCATTTCTTTTATAAGAGTTTGCAAAAACTCTGACAGGGCTCCTCAAGATGGAGATGCCTCTCTCTCCCTTACCTGAAATAGCAGGCTGCAGCTTCTTCAGTGCAAGAGCACCTCCTATTGACCCTCCAGCTTTGTGAGCCTGCCCACTGCTCTTGATTGGATGGCAGGCAGACCATCTGGACATAATTGGGCAATCCTTCCAAAATTGTGTCAGCTGACTGTTGACGAAACAGTGCGAGGTCAGGTCCCAAATTCGATCTCAATGGCAATTCAATCCCAACCCAGAAGGAAAATCCAGCCCGTGAAAGCATGTGTTGATACTCAGGAAGTTTTCAGTGTGCATTTTATTCAGCAGGTTTAATCCCAACAATGATTGACATTGCTCAAATGTGGCTTTTTTCCAACTACTTCCTGAAGATATTTGTATTTTTGGCAAACTCAGTAAGATGCTGGCCTGTAAGAATTTGGGTAATAAATCATTAGTGCACATCTTGACGCAAGCCACAATACTGAATAAAACATCAAGTGCGTCCATGTACATTTTCTGTACAGGAGACAAAATATCAGCTTTTAGAAGCGTTTGTTCTTAATGGGCTCCAAATCTCTAAACTGAATAAGCTCATCATGTTTCTCCCATCTTTTTGCAGCTTCCTTCAGATCTAACATGCTCTGTGCCTTTTACATATCCACTGCCAATAACTTTTGGCACTGATCAATAACAGGAATGCTTTGAGAGATGAATCCACGTGATGATTTTTCAATCCATTGTTATGTCAATAAGACTCGAAAAGAAATCCAAAACTGTATATAAAAATGTTATTCCTTTTTGCTATTTGCAAAATGGACTTTCTGCTGAACTAAAAAAAGGCTGCTGTGAGTCATGTGACCACAGGATTAGCCCTTTGTTATAGAAGCTACCAACAAGAGTTACAAGAACAAAATAATCCTGCTCAAGCCTCTGATCCAACCCCATGGCCCTTCATGCCAACTTAATGCCAACTCACCCAGTATTCACCATGGGCAAACCTCAGGAACTATGTGGAGATTAAACAAAATAAGCTTCTAAACATTTAAGAGAGGTCTCACTTGATAGTGAAAATATTCCATCCATGAAACCCATTCAAGTCTTTTAAATCTCAAGATGTTAATCGCTTATAAAAACAAAAAAACTTCTAATCATACCTCACATCAAAGCAGCTAATCCTTTAAAGCTGCCAATCAAATTGTGGACTCAGAACTGCCTGCTGAGGTAATTGTAGATTTTGAAACTCAGCCAAGCTTTCATAATGACATGACAATAGCCTTTAGGGAATTGTCAACAAATACTGCATGAGCAGATGCTATATTAGTTAGTCTGTCAATCAAAGCAATCCAGCTGAGGTTTTTTTTTCACAATCACTGACACTTGTAGCCTGCTTTTTTCTACAGTTTAAGGAGTGGTGGTTTTAAAAACTTCGCATCATGTCATTTAAGCAGATCTTATCCATCCTTGTGGATATGAATGTTTATATCTACTCCACGAATCCATAACTTCCACACTGCGGGTTAAGGCCCTTGCAACAGCCAAAATGAGATCTGTTTGAACAGAGTGCCTTGCTGAGTTCAGGTTTTCCTCATGTGTGAATCATATCCTACTCCCTTTCCTCTACCAGCAAAAATGGGATCTGTCAGAAACGGAGGCAGGACTTCCATATCCAGATCCCTCCCGCCATTTTCAAAAGTCTGTGGAATCTTCTAGGCTTCGCGGAAATCCGGCTCATGTTGTTTACAAACAGACCAACAGCCTAATAACAGGGGCAAAAACATTACCTCCACTAACCTTCAACGGCAGAGGTAAAAATAGTCCACTTTCAGGAAAGACAGCTCCCTCATCAACACCTGATCACTTTGTGACTTCCTGCAGAAAGGAAAACAAACTTTCAGTATCCAGTGTAGCCCAGAAGCATCTTCAAAAACAGTTCTGTAAATCTTCTTCATGCTGGGTACAATATGTTGATCATAAAGCTGAGAATTCTGCCGCATGTTGCCATGACACAGTACCGTCTCCATCTGTGATGTGAAGTTGCAAAGGGGCAGATGATGGACCTGCCTACCAGGAACCCCAGTCCTCTTCAGGTGGGATAGTGCTTCAAATAAAAACCTCTTGTCCCTCTCAATAGGGATCTACAAGGACAAAGTCTTCAAGGTGAATATGCTCAGTTTTTTCTTTGTCTTCAATCCATCTTCCTTCAAATACAATGTGCTAAGTTGCAAACCTGCCAAAGAAATCTTTGATTTTTAGGGTTGAAATCTTTAAGTAATGTCGTATTAGCATAACGCTGTAAACAATAACATATTGATAGTATTCTCATTGAATTAAACAAGGTCAAGATTGCTCTGTGAATTGAATTTGGTAATTCTATTTTGTTAATTGCCTCTTTCACTCTTAAGCCTTCTACACAATGCATTTGAACTAACAGCTGTAGAAACAGGATACTTATCACCAGTGACTTTTGCAGTAATTCTCTTGTTCCTCATAATTATAATAAAGGGACTGCTGTTCTTGAATTACCTTCAAAAATAATTGCTATACAATAACTTGAACCACTTGAGGGATTTTGATTATAGATTACAGGATTATTCCCCATGACTCCACGAACAGTTTTCCATTCATCTGCTAAGATGCCTTTCATCTTAATTAGAAACATTTCATGTGGAGAATGATCAAAACTTCCCAAAAGTCCAAGTGCCCTATGTCGTAGGTCATTTTTAAAAATTTGTTCATGGAGTGTAGGCATCGCTGGCTAGGTCAGCATTTATTGCCCATCCCTAATTTCCCTTGACACGGCGGTGAACTGCCTTCTCAAACCACTGCAGTCTACATGTTGTAGGTACACCCACAGAGCTATAAGGGAGAGAGTTCCAGGATTTTGACCCAGCAACAGTGAAGGAATGGCGATATAGTTCCAAGTCAGGATGGTGATTGACTTGGAGGGTTTTTTGCAGGTGGTGGTGTTCCTATGGCCAGGATTTTATGGCTCCTTCTGCCCAGTAGGATATTATGGTCCTGCCAAACTGAATGGAGATTTAAATTTGCCGCGGGGGAGGCAAGCAGCAGTGGGGCTGGAAAATCCTGGCCTATGTGTCTGCTGTTCTTGTCCTTCTAAGTGGTAGAGGTCACAGGTTTGGAAGGTGCTGTTGAATAAGCCTTAGTGAGTTGCTGTAATGCATCTTAGAGATAGTGCACACTGCTGCCATTGTGCATCAATGGTAGAAGGAGTGAATGTTGAAGGTGGAGGATGGGATGCCAATCAAATGAGCTGCTTTATCCTGGATGGTGTCAAGCTTTTTGATTGTTGTTGGAATTGCATTCATCCAGACAAGTGGAGAGTACTCCATCACACTCCTGACTTGTGCCTTGAAGGTCAGGCTTTGGGGAGTCAGAAGGTGAGTTATACTCCACTGAACTCCCAGCCTCTGACCTGCTCTTGTAGCCACAGTATTTATGTGGTTAGTCCAGTTCAGTTTCTGGTCAATGGTAACCCCCAGGATGTTGATAGTGGGGGAGTCAGTGATAGTAATGCCATTGAACATCAAGGGAGGATAGTGAGATTCTCTCTTGTTGGAGATTGTCATTGCCTGGCACTTGTGTGGCACGAATGTTACTTGCCACTTGCCTAGGTATTGCTGCATATGGACACAGGCTGCTTCAATATCTGAGGAGTCACAAATGGTGCTGAACATTGTGCAATCATCAGCGAGCATCCCCACTTCTGACCTTGTGAGGATGGAAGGTCATTGATGAAACAGCTGAAGATTGTTGGACCTAGGACATTACCCTGAGGAACTCCTGCAACGATGTCCCAGGATTGAGATGATTGACCTCCAACCAAGCACACCCATCTTCCTTTGTCCTAAGTATGGATCCTGCTAATTTATCAGTAGTGCCCAAAAATAAGTCAAACATGTTTAATAATCTTTCTCTTCTAAAGCCACGCTTCTTTAGAAGATCATTTCAATGCAATTACATATTAATGTACCCTTAAAATGGTTTCTATGACTTTGTTGGTATTGAAATTAAACTCATAAGCCTACGCTTGCCTGGAATGGACATGGATACTTTGAACTTCAGAGTGTGTATAAAAGAGACAATGTTGAATTGGCCACTCATTATACGCCTGAGATTAGGACAAAGATTGGCGAATGATATGTAGTTTAGATAAGCACAGTGTTGTGCACATTAGCAGGATGGGGGACTTCAATCTACACATATGGGCTGGGTAAACCTAATTAGCACTAATGCTGAGGAGGATGAATTCCTGGAATGTATACGTGATTGTTTTCTAGAAGAGTATGTTGAGGAACCAACTAGAGAATGGGTTATTTTAGATCTAGTATTGTGCAATGAGAAAGAGTGAATTAATAATCTCATTGTAAAGGAACCTTTAGGGAAGAGTGACCATAATATGATAGAGTTTTACATGAAGTCTGAAAGTGACGTAGTTCAATCAAATTAGGGTCTCTAATCTAAACAAAGTAAACAATGAAGATATGGTGGCAAGTTGGCTAAGGTAGATTGGGAAACTGCATTAAAAGATATGACGGTAGACAGGTAATGGCTAGCATTTAAGGAACCAATACATGGTTTGCAGCAAATTTACATTCCTTTAAGGTACAAAAAGCCAGTAGGAAAAGTGATCGAATCATGGCTAAATTCTATCAGATCAAAGGAAGAGGTATATAAAGTTGCTCAAAAAAGTCATAAGCCTGAGGATTGGGAGCATTTTAAAATTCAGCAAAAGAGAATCAAGAAATTGATTAAGAAAGAGAAAATCAAATATGAAATTAAACTAGCGAGGAACATATAAACAGAATATAAAAGCTTCTACAGACATATAAAAAGGAATAGGTTTGTAAAGACAAGTGTGGGCCCATTACAGACAAAGAATGGAAAATTTATAATGGGGAATAAAGAAATGGCAGAGAAATTAAACAAATACTTGGAAGATATAAAAAACCTCCCTGAAATATTGGGGAGCCAAGGGATGATTGAAGATCTGAAAGAAATTAGTATTAGTAAATAATAGTGCTGGAGAAACTAATGGAACTGAAAGTTGTTAAATCTCCTGAAACTAATGATCTACATACCAGAGTGTTGAAAGAGGTGGCTGTAGCGATTGTAGATGTATTGGTGATCATTTTTCCAAATTCTATAGCTTCTGGAATGGTACCTGTAGATTGGAAGGTAGCAAATGTAGCCTCATTATTTAAGAAAGGAGTGAGAGAGAGAATCGGGAACCACAGACCTGTTAGCCTGACATCAGTAGTAGGGAAAATGCTAGAATCTATTCTAAACGATGTGACAACTGGGGACTTAGAAAATAATGGTGAGATTGGGCAGAGTCAACATGGATTCCTGAAAGAGAAACCATGTCTGACAAACCTGTTGGATTTTTTAAAGTACGTTACTAGCAGAATAGATAAGGGAGAACCAGTGGATGTGGTGTATTTGGATTTTCAGAAAGGCTTTTGATAAAGTCTCACACCTTAGTTAGGAGGTTGGTAAGCAAAACTAGAGCTCATGGGATTGGGGGGTAATATACTGGTATTGGTTAACGGACAGAAAACAGAGAGTAGGGATAAACAGATCATTCTCAGGTTGGCAGGCTCTGACTTAGTGGGGTATGGTAAGGATCAATGCTTGGGCCCCAGATATTCACAATCTACGTCAATGATTTGGATGCAGGGACCAAATGTAATATTTCCAAGTTTGCTGAAGACCCAAAATTTATGGGAATGTGAGTAGTGAGGAGAATGCAAAGAGACTTTAAGGAGATTTAGATAGACCAAGCAAGTGGGCAAGAACAAGGCAGGTGGAATATAATGTGGAAACATGCAAAGTAATCCACTTTGGTAGGAAAAACAGAAATGCAGAGTATTTCTTAAATGGTCAGAGTTTGGGAAGTGTTGATCTCTAAAGATATCTGGGTATTCTTGTTCATAAGTCACTGAAAGCTAACATGCAGATGCAGCAAGCAATTAGGAAGGCAAATGGTACATTGGCCTTTATTGCAAGAGGATTTGAAGTACAGGAGTAAGGAAGTCTTGCTGCAGTTATATAGAGCCTAGGTGAGACCACATTTGGAGCATTGTGTGTGGTTTTGGTCTCCTTACCTAAGGAAGGATGTATTGGCCATAGCGTAAGTACAACAAAGGTTCACCAGACTAACCCTGGGGATGGCGAGATTGTCCTATAAGGAAAGATTGAGGAGATTGGGCCTGTATTCTCTAGAGCTTTGAAGAATGAGAGCTGATCTCAGTGAAGTGTACAAAATTCCTACAGGGCTCAACACGGTAGATGTAGGAAGAATGTTTTCCCTGGTTGGGGTGGGGGGGTGGGTCTACAATCAAGGGACACAGTCTCAGAATAAGGGGCAGGTCAATTAAGACAGAGATGAGGAGAAATTTCTTCAGTCAGAAGGTGGCAAATCTTTGGAATTCTATACCCCAGAGGACAATGGAGGCTCAATCATTGAGCATGTTCAAGGCAGAGGTCAATAGATTTCTAGATACCAATGATATTAAGGGTGACGGGGATTGTGCGGGAAGATGACATTGAGGTAGAAGATCAGCTATGATCTAGTTAAATGGTGGAGCAGGCTCGAGGGGCTGAATGGCCTACTCCTGCTCTTATGTTCCTATGATTGCTCAATATTCAGACACACTTTCAGGGAAAAGCGTTAAAGAAGGTTGGGAAAGAAAATGATCTGGGTGTTTTAGTGTGTAGATTTTCAAAGATGGTTGAGCAACCATGAAGCATGAGATAGAGCAAATAGGGTATTGACGAGCATTCATGGGACAATTGACTATAAGTCAGAACATACTATTTTGTTCTTGTACAAGTCTTTTGCTAGACTTCACTTGGAATACTGTGTCCAGTTTTGGTCTCTTTATATGGTTTTTAATCTGGTATTTATCTGCCTTTCCGAGTAGATCATATGGTTTTAGGTTGGGTAGAGAATATATATATATTGGCCAGAATTTTCCGGTCGGCGATTTGGGGGCAGGGCTCACTCGCCGACGGGAAAATAGCATGGGATGACATCGGGAGGAACCCCCGACATCATCCCAGTCCCTTTAAATTTTCAGGCAGGCGGGCAGACAATGAAATCAGCTGTCTGCCTGTCGACTTGTCCATGGCCAATTGAGGCCATTGACTGGGTACTTAAAGTCATTAAAGGACCTGCCCGTCCAACCTTAAGGTTGGCAGGCAGGCCAGGGGCCCCAGCGAGCTTCTGAAAAAACATGAAACCTCATTCACTGACAGGATGAGGTTTCATGTTCCTTTTTAAAAACTTTATAAATGAAAGAGTGCACTTTGACAGCTGGGGATTCCTCCCCGCCCCCCACCAACCCTCCTGCACAGGAAGCGCATAGCACTTCCCATCGGGCAGCCCGCTGGGCGGTCTTTAATTGGCCCGCCCACTCAAAATGGCGGCGGGCCCCGTTTCGGCGGCGGGGGTCAGCTGCCGGCCTGCCGCCGAGCCGGTGGGGCCCACACGCCCACCAAGGGCAAAATTCTGCCCATTGTGTGGGACAGGTTGGATATACCAGAGGGTCTTTGCTGGTTCATCATTATTTGTATGCCCCAATTTAAATATAGCTTTCACATATTACTGTTTCCCTTCCTGTGGTAATTCACTAATTCCCTACAGCACTTCCATGATGTTCCTTAAATCCCCTCCATATTCTCCTTGAACTCTCTGAGATATTTATCGTCATGCCCAGTGGATTTATTTGATTTTAGCCTCCGTGCCTTGCCTAATATATCTGCTACATTGACCTTAAAATCTCCATGACATTTTATATATGACAACAATAGAACACCATATTTGTGGTATACACTTTAATGAATACCTTGGAAGAAGATTTAATTAGTATTTTAATTGCCTTCTTCACTTTTATCTTATAGAATGCTAATTTTCCTTCTAATTAATCTTTTTGCTCTTATGGTATTGCAAGATGCTTATTATTGTTCTTGCCTTGTTTAATTATTTTCACCTCCAGGGCCTACTTTCCATCACTGATGTCTCTTTTAAGTTTTTTTCACCTGTCCTTGTGCTGCTCCCAAGTTCATCTCTCCTTTCTCCCCATTGACCTTGTATATTTCAGTTTTCCTTTTTAATTTGCCCTTTCATCCATTTCAGTGATTCCTAATTCAATTAATATTTCTTTCTCTTCAGAAAGATTTATCTTGAGTATTCAATAATGTGTATTAAACATGTTACATTTTATCTCAACTCTCTTCAATGGTGCCTCTCAGTTAACTTTATTTTCATTTTTCTCACATTGTTTTGTGGCTTACCCTTTTAAAGTCATGATTTCTATATTATCTCAGATTGACTGAAAATCTGGTCATTAATTCACAACATTTCCTTTACTAAATTACTATTTCTGATTTGGATAATTCACTTTTATTTGGGCATTCCCAGTTCATGGGCTTGGGCCCTGAGACAATCTTTGAAACTTTTCTGCACCTTTCCCAGTTTAAACATCAAGAGGAGTTATTTTTACATTGAATTCTAATGCTGGTTGTACAAACAATTGATCAAAACATAGCCTTTTAGTCCTGGCCACCAATATATTTGCCCCTCTTGCAATTGTCCTACTTCATCAAAGTGCTTTTAGATGAATCTTGTCTATTACTCAACCTGGCTAACCTTTCCATTTTGACATTTGGCTATCAAACAAGTGCTTTTCCAAGCTTAGAGCAAGGGTGCATAGGAGGGTCAGAGCTGAGACAGTCTTACGCTACATTTCTCCTTAGCTATATCTGATCGGATTCTGATGCTGACTGTTAAATGATCAGTAATATTTCTTTCCTTACCCCTAACGTCTAGCGTTTTGAGCACAAAAATATCTGAGAAAAAATATAACTTGAAAATTTGTCATAATGCCACAATACCTTTACCTCTTCAGACATTTCCTATGATTCTAGAATTTGAAAATTCCCATTGGTACAACTACCTTACACTTAACGAAGTTGGTCATAGCAGCACAACACATTTGCATTGCATTAACAAGGCATGCAGTTCATTGAATAGATGGTTGCTCTGGAATGCATTTAGGTTTAGCAGCAGCACTGCAGAAATTCCTCTGATTTTGTACACTCACATTTAGCAATTCACTATAGGAAACCAAGCTGTGGCAGCTTCCTGGGAACAGTGCACACACCTGTATGATCCCCTTGTGGTGGTCGCAGACTAATTGAACATTCAGTAAGTGGCACTTCTTCCTGGCTGCTCTGGGGGAATCTTGATGGCCATATGCATGCAGTCGATTAACTCCCGCACCTAAGAGAATCCAATGATGGCCCTGAATCTCATTGCCTTCTCAGCCTGACTGGCCTGATCAATGTGATAACTGATGTATTGTCCTATCCTCAGATACATGGTAGTGGTCATCCGCTTGATGGGCCACTCACTGGGAGATCCCACAGATGTCTACAGACATTCCTGGAATGAGCATGAGGCATAAAAGTCGAATGCCAAGGTCACCTTCACTGCCACAGGCATTGAGTGGCCTTATAATCCTATTGGCCTTAACTCCTCCTCCAGTGTTTTATGCATGCCCACCACCACCCGCCTGGATGGACAGTGTCTTCAGAGACAATGGCCTCCAGACATCCACTGAAGTTAAGCTTCAGCCTGTAAACCCTTTGAGTTGGATAGCAACTTCTGCAAACTTTAGCCTGCATTACTGTCCCTATGCTCCCTCAATGTCCATGTCCCCTCACCCTCATGGGCTGTTGCTCCTTTGACTATTGCAGCTGTATTCCACGTGGCTAAATCTATCCCTCTCCCTGGCTCTTGTCCCCATGGACGAGTCCATCTCTGAGTACATTCCACCCATTGAGAATTGGAGCCCTCAAGTCTCAAAGCCCTCTTCCTCCGCAATGGCCACTGCTCAGATATGTTTCCAGTAGCAAAGTTTGATTTGGTTAGATAAAAGCAAAATACTGCGGTGGCTGGAAATCTGAAATGAAAACAGAAAGTACTGGAAAAACTCAACCCTGAGAAAAACTGAATACGGACTCGAAACGTAATTCTGTTTCTCTCTCCACAGATGCTGTCAGACCTGCTGAGTTTTTCCAGCATTTTCTGTTTTTATTTCATTTGATTAGGGCTGGTGCTGTGGCAGCCTGTTAATTCTCGGTGGTGGTATCACCCACTCCTTTTCATTTAAAGTTTTACTCTGAAAACTATATATCTTTAAACCAGGGGACTACAGGCCAGTCAGTCTAACCTCACTGGTGGGGAAACTATTGGAAACAATTCTGAGGGACAAAATTAATCTGCACTTGGAGAGACAGGGATTAATCAAGGACAGTCAGCATGGTTTTGTTAAGGGGAGGTCATGTCTGACCAATTTGATTGAATTTTTCAAAGAGGTGACCAGGTGTGTAGATGAGGGCAATGCATTTGATGTAGTCTTCTTGGACTTCAGCAAGGCTTTTGATAAGGTCCCGCATGGGCGACTGATAATGAAGGTAAGAGCCCATGGAATCCAAGACAATTTGGCAAATTGGATCCAGGCAATTTGGCAAATTGGCTGAGTGGCAGGAAGCAGAGGGTGCTGGTCGAGGGGTGTTTTTGTGACTGGATGCCTGTGTCCAGTGGGGTTCCACAGGGATCAGTGTCGGGTTCCTTGCTGTTTGTGGTATATATAAACAATGTAGACTTGAATGTAGGAGGGTTGGTCAGTAAGTTTGCGGATGACATGAAAATTGGTGGGGTGATAAATAGTGAGGAGGATAGGCTTAGATTACAGGAGGATATAGATGGGCTGGTCAGATGGGTTGATTAGTGGCTAATGGAATTTAATCCAGAGAAGTGTGAGATGATGCGCTTGGGCAGGACAAACAAGACACGGGAATACACGATGAATGGTAGGACCCTGGGAAGTATCAAGGATCAGAGGGACCTTGGTGTGCATGTCCACTGGTCCCTTAAGGTAGCGGGAAATGTGGATAAGGTGCTTAAAAAGGCATATGGGATACTTGTCTTTATTAGCCGAGGCATAGACTATAAGAGCAGGGAGTTCCAGGGAGCTGGAACAGTATAAAATGCCGGTTAGGCCACAGCTACTGTATTGTGTGCCGTTCTGGAATCTGCATTATAGGAAGGATGTGATTGCACTAGAGAGAGTGCAGAGGAGATTTATCAGGATGTTGCCTGGGCTGGAGAGTTTTGGTTATGAGGAGAGATTGGATATACTGGGGTTATTATCCCTGCAGCAGAGGAGATTGAGGGGGGACATGATTGAGGTGTATAAAATTATGAGGGCATAGATAGGGTAGACAGGAAGGAACTTTTCCCCTTGGTGGAGGGATGAATAACCAGGGGGCATAGATTTAAGGTAAAGGGCAGGAGGTTTAGGGGGATGTGAGGAAGAATTTTTTCACCCAGAGGGTGGTGGGAATCTGGAACTCTGCCTGAAAAGGTGATAAAGGCAGAAACCCTCATAACATTTAAGAAGTATTTGGATGTGCACTTGCGATGCTATGGCATACAAGGCTATGAGCCTAGTGCTGGAAAATGGGATTAGAATAGTTAGGTACTTGTTTGACTGGCGCAGACTCAATGGGCCGAAGTGCTGTAGACTTCTGTGACTCTCAACCTCCTAGTGCTGCCTGCAGTAGTGGAAATGGATCTTGGATACACCCTTCTAATAAGCGCCCTCTGACATAAGGGCTCGCAGTGTGCGATTCCACCAACTTTTCACTCCTTTGCTTGAACTAATCTCAGCCTGCCTATTTGACAACTCAATGGCTGCCACCTTCAGCCATCACTTATCTGCCATGAGCTCTCACCTCCTTTGAACTGGCAAGCTGCTCATACTCTGTGGAGTAACCCATGTGACATAGGGAAAACTTTAAAATGCACCTCAAAATTGCAGTCAGTTGGCTGCTTAACAACCTCAATTGCCTGCCCACGGCCTTCCCAATCTGTCTGCCCAACTGCCGTTTGGAAATTTTCCCACTGGCAGGAAGACATTGGGGTTCCGCTGTCGACATACTCCTCTTCCATTTTACCACCGGGCGGGGGGGGGTGCCTTGGGGTGCCTGTTGCCATGGAGCCAGGAAAATTCTGCTTTAAATCTCACACTAAATACATTTATTGAAATCTCAGCGATTCTTGGAATCACCTAATGATGAAATTTTTTACAAATTGCAGCTGCTGTGATGGAGTATTGGGTAGCTTTAAAAAGGGGCTCCTTTTATAAACAAAGAACAATACACCCTTTGAAACATCCTGATTGGGATTGTGCCCCAACAACAAACTGATTTTTTTACATTCTTGATCAATTGACGTATTAATATGTAACCTTAGTTATCATTTAATGAGTTGTGATCAGTTGTTTCGCATTCCAGGCATAACATCTACAATCCAGTGTTGTATCTGATTAAATAAACTCAATAAGCTGGTACCAAATGAGTGATTAGGAATGGACCCTGCACGAGTTCTTTTTGTTTCAATTAATTTGCCATTTCTACCTTATGAAATAGGTTCACTTTATTACTTTTGCATTGTAAAATAATCCTTTTGCCACATTAGAGATATGTTTCTGGTTTAAAGTCTGCTTCAGGTTGCCTTCCTCCTCCAGTGTTGATAGATATTCAAGATGAAATCAGTCCAGTTAAGGAGTTGAGCTTACAGCCTGCAGTCAATATGCATTGTAACACTAGAAAGGGAATATCATATGCTTTCAAATAATATTATACTTTTACAGACCATGTAGTGAGTACTTGGCAAATTTAGAAGCAACAGACAATGTTGTTCTACTTCGTCCAATGGATTTGAAAGTAACGCTGAATATAATAAAAAAGACTGTTATGGATAACAGCATACCAAACATTTCACAATTAATTTTTTCACTGTAATAGATTTTTAAAGCCACATTAAAGGACACTGTCTTAGGGTTGCAGTGTTTGATAAATTATTGGGGAGGAAGAGCAACTTTTATTACAATGCCATCTCATATATGCATTTTGATATGACCGACATCACTAACAAACAAGGCAGACCAATATTTTTTTAATGCAGCCCTTAATGGATACTAACTAATAGATTATTTACATGAAGTAATCAACCAATCACAGCAAAGATCATGGGATTTGCTTCCATTGTATGGTGAATGTTTGCCAAGGACTATTGCTGCTACAAAGCCTTGCTAGTAGTGAACACAGGGAAAGAATTAGGTTAACAGTGTAATGGTTTTATCTTCAGCAGTCATATCTAGTACTCATGATGCTCTGCTATGGAGTGTCGTGAAATTGCTCTTACAGAAAACTTGCTCAATTATGAACAATACAACAATTAAACATTACCAGAAATGGCGCAATCGTTACCAAAGTTGCCCACAGCAGACTTTTTAACCAATATAAAAAATCCTTTTATAGATATCCTCCCAAGGATTGTAAATGTGTTTTGAAGAGATTAGTCTCCTTTCAGCACCTGAATGATTTAATTTTAATTGTCCTGTTAAAAAATTATTAGAATGTCTTAATTGCAAGTTTATGGCATTATACCAAAGCTTAATTGTGATTTTAAGATTTAGGCTATTGTCTGGCATTTTATCTGCAATTAATTTCTCCCAAATAATTTAGTTGCAATGAGAAAGGATGCATTAAACACAGCAAATAATATTATGAGACTTTTTAAGCCATAGTTTTGAATTTCTCCTGGCCTAATGCCATAGCAGCAGAAAGTGTGTATTTCTGCTATTTCTCCAGGAGTTCTGCCAACCTCTGCCCAAAATTATGGCAAGGGATCAGGAAATTCTCCATGGAAATTCAGGGTCCATATATCCAACATTGTATCCCAACACTGGCACTGCTGAGGGCCAAAGAAAGGACTGGATATTAAGGGCAATGATATTCTTCCTATGATTAGATGTCAGAACTATCACAGTAGACTGGATATCTGAGCAATGATCGAAAGAGAAACATTTGTTTTCTGCCTCGTGTTTCTTTGCAAATCTAACAGAGAGCCTCATTTTCCCTTTCTTTTTACTGCAACTAAGCTCTGCGATGAAGATTTGATAGACTTATCCAACTATAAGCACTTGGTTAAAAATTCAGATTCATGGGAATGGCCCTGCTGGTGTTAATCTTGTGAGCAGGAATCGGAAAGTTGTTTTAGCGTGAGGTAGCCAGGTGTCCACTCTGAACATACACTACATCCTGAATTTTTTGGATGGCAGGGGTTTGCTTCCTGCCATCTGAAGAGTCGGCTGGGAACACATCCCCGCTGATTCCGAGCGTCCCGCAGCCATTTCACATTAAGTGGCTGCAGGCAGGACTTCCGCACCTCACTCGGGAGGAAGATCTGCCATAGAGAGCTGCCGTCCAATCTGATCGGCCAACAGCTCTCCAGGCCCTGCAGCAACAGTGCTGCAGTGGACAGAAGAAGGAATGCAGGAGGATGCCTGAATTCTGGGTGCCAGAGGCCCAGGTAAGTGCAAGGGCTCCCAGGGTGAGAAGGCCTAAGAGGTGTCCGCACGTCAAGGGCAAAATTCTACCCCTTACGTTTCAATTGGTTATTACAGGATTGTCAAGCTGGACATGCCAGGCTCGTCATGATGTCAGCCATCTTCTGACCAAGCATCCTCTAGAAGGGTTACAAAATAGTTTGAGGAGGGTGGAGTTTCAAATTTGACCATTAAAATGTAGCTCAACAGTGATAGGAGACTCTACAATTCCGGTGAACAGCTGGTGACTGTAATAACTCTGCCTCCAGCAGCCCCTACAAGGACCATTGGTTTGTCGAGAAAAATTAGAATACTGACTGCAGCATGTATGATGCAAAAGGCATAATGCCTGTTTCAAGCATGGACCCCGAATGCCTGTACAGGGGCCTTTACTAATATGGTGGGCATCGCACATCTGGCAGAGGATTTGCTTTCATGTGCTGTTCACTATATTGGAGGCTCACATCTGTAAAATGAATGGGTTGCCCTGTCCTAACATTTAGGGTAAATTTTTTTCCCTCATTCTTTTGCTGATGATCTTATACATATGACCTTTAGTTATCAACACCAACCAGTGGAACAAGCTTTTGTCTGTTTATCATAGCAAAATCCCGCATGACTTTGAACAGTTCAATCAGATTTCCCCTTAACCTTCCCTGTTCTAATGTATCAAGTTGTATTCTTCCTCATTATTTGCCCTGCTTCCTGTTTTGTACCATTTGCAAACTTGGAAACTTTGCTTATGATAACTTTGATCCAAGTAATTAATACATATTAAATTAGCACAGCCCCAAGGACCAATACCTGTGGTACCCTGCTTAATCACTTTCTACCCCGAAACATGCCTGTTTGCAGTTATGATCTGACACCTCTTTTAAGCCAATTTCGTTTTTACTAAGAGCTGTACATTACTTCCTTCTCTGATTCATTATCTTAGTCATTAATCGTCAATTTGGAATCTTGCCAAAAGACTTCTGAAAATCCAAGTAAACATGATCAACTGTATTCCCCAGTGCTCAAGGGCTCTGATGCCTTTGAAAAACAAACTCCAATATATTAGTTAATCATTAACTCTCTTTCCTGAATTCAGGCTATTCTTTAATAAGTTATATGTTTCATTCCCTAGATCTCTCAAAGTCATTTCAAAGAAATTCCCTAGAATTAATATTAAGCTGACACATCTTTAGTTGCCAGATACACCAAATGACCCCTTCTAAAATAAGGGAGACATACCAGACATTTTCCAATGGTTAGCAAATTTACAAATATATCAATTAAAGCTTCGTTAATTTCAGTCACTATTTGTCTTAAGACTAATGGGTCCAAAAATCCATGGCTGTGCTGGTGGAGTCCTACATTAAATCTGAAAAAATAAAAAAGGATTTACATTTATATAATGGGATGTCAAAAAGCACTTTACAGCCAATGAAGTACTTTTTTTAAGTGTAGATGTTGTTGTAATTCAGAAAATGTGGTACCTGATATGTGCCCAGAAAACTCCCACAAGCAGCAATATGTGAGAATGGCCAGAAAATCTGTTTTTTGCAATGTTGATTGAGGTACAAATATTGGCCTGGACACCAGGGATAATTCCCCTGCTCTTCTTTGAAATAGCATTTTTGGACATTTTACATCAGCCCAAGCAGACAAATGGGACCTTGGTTTAACATCTCATCTGAAAGATGGGACAATAGTCTCTCAGTACTGCACTGGAGTGTCAGCCTTGACTTTGTGCTCAAGCCCTGAAGGGGGACTGGAACCCATAATCTTGTGATTCAGAGGCAAGAACACTGCCAACTGAGCCACAACTGGTGAGAATCCACTGTGATGAATGCAAACCTTGAGCTTATATTTCCAGGATGGCCTTGTGGTGATGGAGGCTCCATATGCCCCTCATAAGGCCAGTGATCTAAAGTGGTGGCCCAGAGGCAGGAACTCTAACTCAGGTGTTACTGCCCTCAGTCAGGACCTAGCGTCATGTCATACACCTGGCCTCAAAAAGGTTACAAGTCAAGCCTATCTGGGATGGTCTGAGGGCCCTTAGCTTCTTCCTCAAACAGAGGCCCGAACAATCCCCATCCACCACTACTCTCCTCCGTCTGGCTGAACTTGTTCTCACGCTGAACAATTTCTCCTTCTTCTCCTTCAACTCCTCTCACTTCCTCCAAATAAAAGGTGTGGCTATGGGTACCCGCATGGGCCCCAGCTATGCCTGTCTCTTTATGGGGTATGTGGAACATTCCTTGTTGCAGTCCTACTCCGGCCCCCTTCCACAACTCTTTCTCCGGTACATCGATGATTATTTCGGTGCTGCTTCATGCTCTCGTCAGGACTTGGAAAAATTTATTAATTTTGCTTCCAATCTCCACCCCTCCATCATTTTCACGTGGTCCATCTCTGACACTTCCCTTCCCTTCCTTGACCTCTCTGTCTCAATCTCTGGTGATAGACTGTCCACCAATATCCATTACAAACCCACCGACACCCACAGCTATCTCGACTACAGCTCCTCACACCCCACTTCCTGTAAGGACTCCATCCCATTCTCTCAGTTCCTTCGCCTCCGTCGCATCTGTTCCGATGATGCTACATTCAAAAACAGTTCCTCTGACATGTCCTCCTTCTTCCTTAACCGAGGTTTTCCACCCACGGTCGTTGACAGGGCCCTCAACCGTGTCCGGCCCATCTCCCGCGCATCCGCCCTCACTCCTTCTCCTCCCTCCCAGAAACATGATAGGGTCCCCCTTGTCCTCACTTATCACCCCACCAGCCTCCGCATTCAAAGGATCATCCTCCGCCATTTCCGCCAACTCCAGCATGATGCCACTACCAAACACATCTTCCCTTCACCCCCCTTATCGGCATTCCGTAGGGATCGCTCCCTCCGGGACACCCTGGTCCACTCCTCCATCACCCCCTACTCCTCAACCCCCTCCTATGGCACAACCCCTTGCCCACGCAAAAGATGCAACACCTGCCCCTTCACTTCCTCTCTCCTCACCGTCCAAGGACCCAAACACTCCTTTCAAGTGAAGCAGCATTTCACTTGCATTTCCCCCAACTTAGTCTACTGCATTCGTTGCTCCCAATGTGGTCTCCTCTACATTGGAGAGACCAAACGTAAACTGGGCGACCGCTTTGCAGAACACCTGCGGTCTGTCCGCAAGAATGACCCAAACCTCCCTGTCGCTTGCCATTTTAACACTCCACCCTGCTCTCTTGCCCACATGTCTGTCCTTGGCTTGCTGCATTGTTCCAGTGAAGCCCAACGCAAACTGGAGGAACAACACCTCATCTTCCGACTAGGGACTTTACAGCCTTCCGGACTGAATATTGAATTCAACAACTTTAGGTCGTGAGTCCCCTCCCCCATCCCCACCCCCTTTCTGTTTCCCCCTTTTTTTTTTTTCCCAATAAATTATAAAGATTTTCCTTTTCCCACCTATTTCCATTATATAAAAAAAAACCCACTAGAGCTATACCTTGAGTGCCCTACCATCCATTCTTAATTAGCACATTCGTTTAGATAATATCACCAACTTTATCTTTAACACCTATGTGTTCTATTGTACTATTGTTGTTGACATCTTTTGATGATCTGCTTCTATCACTGCTTGTTTGTCGCTACAACCACACCAACCCCCTCCACCTCTCTGTCTCTCTATCTCTCCGCCCCCCACACACACACCTTAAACCAGCTTATATTTCAGCTCTTTCCTGGACTCGAACTCAAGTTCTGTCGAAGGGTCATGAGGACTCGAAACGTCAACTCTTTTCTTCTCCGCCGATGCTGCCAGACCTGCTGAGTTTTTCCAGGTAATTCTGTTTTTGTTAAGCCTATCTGGGTGTTCAGGCTGGGGCTACAGCCTAGAATCCTGAAGTAAAGGAGGCAAGAGTGTAGGAAACCGTTACTATTTTAAATTACTTTGTGAAGAGAAGGGGAGGTTGGGGTAGTATGAGCCATAATCTGCAGCTTTTTGGAGTTGACCTTTCTCCCAGGATGGAATGTTTCCTGCTCAAATTCTGGGGTTATGGTCAGCACTAGACGGCATTGTAGGTGCACGTCCAAAACATCCAAGGCCACTTTTGCAGGGCCCCAATACCACTTCCATTTGCCTTCATCAACGTCCCTTGCGTCATTTAATTATTCCTGCTTTGCACCCTATCATAGACCTACTTTATTATTCTTCCCCTCCATCCACCCCCACCATCACCACCACCACAACCCTGGATCTGCATCAAAACTGTTACATCTGGAATATTCTTCAGTTCTAAAAGATCACTGAACTGAAACGTTAACTTCTCCTCTCTCCACAGATGCTGCCTGACCTGTTGCGTATTTCCAGCATTTTCTGGATATACTTCAGGTTTCCAGTATGCACAGTATTTTGTCTTTGTATTCGAACTTTTAAATGTTGTTTTGCCACATTTTCTGATGTCTTTTGCTTAAGTGCCAATGATAGAAATTCCAGATGCTTAATTTTATTTTGTGGTTTTATTCTGTCTTTGCTACATAGGTTGTGATGGATTCTCCTGTGGCCCGAACTCTTGAATTGAATTTAAAACGTTATCATGGATGGCTTCGGCTGGAATTGTGTTTGCACTAGGCCCACTAATTCGCTACGTAACTTGAAATTGGGCGCGTTTGGGACAGTAAGGTTGTGAATCAAATTATATGTTTTACTGCCACATACACTTAAGAGGACTGCTTTCCGCTTTTCTTCAGCAGTTATCTCGTTTGCTGCGATTGGCTCCAATCGTCCATATTCACATTATATGGATCGATTCTTCCAAACAGCAGCATGGTTGGTGAGTGTTTTTTTTTAAAGTCAATTTACTCACAGTAAACAGGGCAGAGTCGAAGTTGATTTCGTCCTCATCGCCAAATGTGATGACTCAATGGAGCAGACAGGTTTAGTCAAGAAACAATTAAACCTTATTACAGACATTTGCAGTCCTTGCACGCTCGACCAGATCGTACGTTGCAAAATGCTCCGCCCCCTGGATTGCCCACGCTAAGAGCTTACTGGCTGCAGTCCCAATGCATCATGTGATGTACTATCACATGACCTGTGATTGACAGAGGCAGTGATTGTACATCCAGTACAAACATACAGCCATGATCGTATTGAATGGCAGAACAGGCTCGATGGGCCATGTGGTTGACTCCTGCTCCTGTTTCTTATGTCCTTAAAGAGAAAGACTTGCACTTATATAGCACTTATCATGTCCTCAGACTGCTCCAAAGTGCTTTGTAATTTTACTTTGATCTGCAGTTACTGTTGTGTTGCAGGCAAATTTAGCAGCTAAAATGCAAACAGCAAGGATCCACAAATAGCAATGGGATGAATGACTGATTAATCTGTTTAATTTATGGTTTTTAATAGTTAAACATTGGCCAGATACCAGGAGAGCTCCCTGTTCCTCTATTTCAAAGTGCCTTGGGATCTTTTACACCCATCTGAACAGGCAAATGGGACATCAGTTTAACATTTCATCCAAAATATAGCACCTCCACAAAAATTGTGACTAATCAGCACTGGAGTGTTTCTGGATTAACACCTTTGTGCAACTTTAAATTATGGTAATCAGCAATTAGGAGCAAAATTGTGAGCTAAATCCAGACTTGCAAACAGGCTCGCCTTATTAGCACTGCACCCTTTGGCCAAAATAAACCCCTTTGGGGGAGAAATATGCTTGTGTACTAAAGCTTCAAGTAGCGCTATGCAGATTTGTTCCCCTAAGGTAGGCAGCATAAAGTGGTGCTTGCTAACTCAAACGATCATTGATTCAAGCTGGCACCAATGACCTGTGCTAAAATTTAAAATATTTGTTCTTTCTTGCACAAACTGCAGGTTCGATTTTGGAGGAAAGGTACAAGATTTTCTCAGCATTTGTTAGGTTTATTTATGCTGTCCCATCAAATTAATGGAGAGCTCGCTAATATGACGTCCCAATAAATTACTTTACACAGGCAAAGAATAATGAAGACAACAATTTAAAACACTTCTTCACCCTTATCTTGGTGCTTCGGCATTTCAGCAAAAAAAATTTTCAACTTGTTTACCACAATTATTAATATATTTACACAAGCACAATTGTGCAAAAAAAACGTACAAAGACGTTAACTATTTTTTACCTCATACTTCTCTCATCATTGAAGATTTACCTTGCTTGACAATAGGGGGCTGGGGAGGAGGAGGAATACAGGAGTAGGCCATTCAAACAACCGAGCCCATTACACATTCAATTAGATCATGGCTGATCTGTATGTTAACAGCATTTATCTGTTTTGATTCCATAACTCTTAATACCCTACCCTTGAAATAAAACTATCAATTTTGAAATTATCAGTTGACTTAGTCTCAATATTTTTTGGCAGACAGAGGACAAGATTTCCACTCATGTTTGAGTGAAGAAGGCCTCAGTTACTTAGGCTAATGGTAACCATGGTGTCAACTGCTATAATACTGGGGGAGATGGTGGCGTAGTGGTTATCGTGCTGGACTAGTAATCTAGAGGCCCAGGCTAATGATTTGGGGATGTGGATTCATATCCCACCACTGCAGCTGGTGGAATTTAAATTCAATTTTAATTAAAAAACATCTGGAATATAAAGCTAATCTCAGTAATAGCGAACATGAAGCTATCATTGATCGTCAAAAAAACCCATCTGGTTCATTAATGTTATTCACGAAAGGAAATGTGCCTCCCTTACCTGGCCTGGTCTGCATGTGACTCCAGATCCACAGCAATGCACTCTTAACTCCCTCTGAAATGGCCTAACAAGCCACACGAGGGCAATTAGGGATGGGTAGCAAATTCCTATTCCAGTGATGCCCAATCCAATGAAAGAATAAAGAAAAAATTTCCAGGGAGTTACTTGTGGTTCATATTAATTTAGCTGCCATTTACTCCTATAAATGGCAAATTCTTATCTTTCTCATGGGCAGAATTTTGCGTTTGGTGGGGGGGTGGGGGGGCACGGACCTGCCCAGCATATTTCCTGACTCCTGTGGATAGCGGGAGTGAGTGGGCAACGGTGGGCATGCACAGACCACTGGGTCCAATGGCGACCCGGCAGTCTGTTTATAAGAAGGCCTTGCAGCCTTTTGTAGGCTGCTCACAATGGCCAGTTCCAGGCCGCAGCAGAGGGGTTCAGGTGAGCAGGCCAGGCTGGAAGGTAGGCAGGCGGGGGTCCACTGCACCCCTCGTTTTTCTGATGACTGCCTTACTGCCCTCCTGGAGGAGGTGGCAGCGTAGCAGGAGGTGTTGGTCCCGCAGGATGGGAGTAGGAAGCACCCCCCACAGGACCAAACATGTCTGGGAGGAGGTGGAGGAGGTGGTGAGCTCTGGCAGAGTGAGTACCATGTTGGCATTGGGCATTTAAACCAGCAGGTAGCGTTACCCTCTGTGGCCCCCCCTCCCCACCTCCCCAAGGTCATAGTGTCATGACTGCATTGAATCATTGGCAGCATTTTTCCTTTGCTGGGTGGGCAAGCAGATAGTGCCCATGCTGAGGTCAGCCTGAGTGGGTCATGAGGAGATGAGTTCTCCCCCGCACCATGTGTTGATCTGAGTCCCACATGATAAATTTTGGGGGCAACCTGGAGGAGCTGCACCTAGGCGCAGACCCAGAACTCCAGGACATGTCCTAGTCAGGGTGATGATATGGTGGAAGGGGAGCTTCAAGGTGGCGTGACAACTAACCATCTGCTGCCCTCTACGCTGCAGGTACTTGCGCCTCCTTGCTATGGGAGGAAATACCGTGCAGTTCCTAATGTGATGTAGGCAGCATGTGTCCAAGGGGTCAGTGGGAGGATGGAGAGCAGGCCAAGCATCTTTGTCTGAGTGATCAGCAGCAGCGGGGTGAGGAGGCACTGGAGACCTGATTTGCCCCACTCTGGTTGGGGTGTGCTGTGCGCGAGCAGAGTCCATGTGCAATTTGCTCTAATCCATGCTCTTCTCTCTTTTCAGGGGAAGAATGCTTATAACGCAGCCGAGAGTGTGAGGGCTGGAGGCGACCAGGCACAGATCTCCATATTAAGCTGCTTTGAGCAGGAGGCCCTTGAGCAGGAGAGGCACAATGCACCCAGGTCTACTGGTGTCGGTGAGGCTGGGGTGGCACAGCCAGCTGTTTAAACCCAACAGTGAGGCCAGCATTGTCCTCCCAACAGCCACAGCACTGATGATTGTTAAATTAGTTATTGTTGCAACATTGCTGGGCCATTGGTTCTGGAAGGCTGAGCGCATAATGAGCTGGGGGGACAGGCATGAAGTTTGTCAGTGTGTGCACGCTAACTGATCTACTGTCCTTGTTCTTCCTTTTAGCACCATCAGGGCACAGCTGGGAGGAGAAGCAGCAGAGGCCCCCTCTCACACCTGAGGGGCCTGCAGTTTCACCAGCTTCATACCATTTCTGCAAGGCAGGCACCAGTGCAGATACTAGCACCTCAGTGGGAATTCGAACATCGGCTACTGTCCAGGGGCACAGCGGTGAGGGCACTTCACAGTCGCTGGAGGAGCTGGCAGAGAGAGAGTGCCCATGGTGCCAGCAGTTAGAGGGCTGCAGGGAACCAGGCACATGCTCAGTTGGTGCCTGAATGATGTGCCTCTGGAGTCGTCCACAATGTAGCAGGTGCAGGAAATGCGGCCGAGTGTGCGGGGAGCATCTGGGGGAGATACATGAGGCTGCGCTTGGCTTAGTCTCCGTGGTGGAGGAGTCTACGCGGACTATCGCAGAAGCATTGAGCCACATGTCCGCGCGCCATGCGTCCTCCATGGAGAGAATGGCAATTCTCATGGAGAACCTGCTCTCTGATCAACAAGCCCTCGCATCGGCATTGACCTCAGCTGGTCAGTGCCAGTGTGGGAGATAATCTGGGCATCAAGCTTCCCAGCTCATTGCCCATCCATCCACGGTGAGCAGGGAGGTCCAAAACGACCTCACGTCAGCGCAGCAGCTGCCTGTCATCTCTTCAGGCTCCTCTCAGGGCGATCAGGATGAGGGCGGCAGCTCCACCCCTCTGCCAGTGACTATATCATCTGGTGAGGCTGCGACGACTGGGGAGATGCCGGCTGTGGAGCTGGCAGCTCCCTCCCAGGCGGGGCCAGCACAGGCTCCATGGGCCAGAGGATGACCACCAGCGTCATCAAGGCCAACAGGACAGCAGAGTCAGCAGGCTGTCTCAGACGCCACTCCGAGCAATGGTGTAGCACCAAGACGTAGCACCTGTAAATGAAAGCATAACAGGTGTTTCACTGGTGCTTTTGTGTTGGCCCAAGATTAGATCCTTATGATTTCTTTCTGATTGTTTACACTATTGTTTTCTATTTGTGATAACTTCTGCTTCACATATTAAATGCCAGATGTGTGACCATGGCTGAGGGCGCCTTGCTTCTTCTGCATGTGTACGTTTAAGAAAAGTGTAATGACTGATTTGTTGGACATTCAGCTTTATGTACAAGGCCCTTAGTTAGTGCTGCTGACCTGGTAGATTTTGTACTTAGGTGTTGAATATCGAGGTGGCAGCCCAGGCTTGTCCTGGTGATCCATCTGTATTGTGCTAGCTGAAGGTTTGTTGGATTAAAGCAACCCAGATGTCCCTGCCTCTCTGGAGTAGTCCCAGGTCAGCATCTACCCCCTCAGCATTTCCCTGTGCCCACTCGTCCTTGGAATCATCGTGTGCAGCCACAGACACTGCGTCAACGTCTTCATAGCCCACTGCGTCCCCCCCTTTCCAGCGCAAGATTGTGGAAAACGCAGCACGCAACCACTATCAACGAGACATGATCTCGGGGTACTGCAGTGAGCCCCCTGAGCGGTCCAGGCATTGGAAGCGCATCTTGAGAAGACCGATGGTTCTCTCCAACGCAGCCCTTGTGGAGGAGTGGCTCCTATTATACCGCTGCTCAGCTTTTGTTCTTCGATGGCGGAGAGGCGTCATGAGCCACCTTCTGAGGGGATAGCCCTTGTCACCCAGCAGCCAACCATCCAGCCGGGCTGGAGCACTGAAGACCCCCGGCACCTGGGAGTGTCTGAGGATGTAGGCGTCGTGGAAGCTGCCTGGGTACCTTGCACAGACTTGTAGAATCAGCATCCTGTGGTCACACACTATCTGCACGTTCATGGAGTGGAAGCCTTCCTGTTGACGAAGGCACCGGGCTCACCTGCTGGCGCCTTGATGGCCACATGTGTGCAGTCTATTGCACCCTGGACGCAGGGGAAGACAGCAATGGCCGCGAAACCTCTGGCTCACTGTATCTGGCTTGTCTGGTCCCAGCGCAAGTGGATGAAGGTCGATGCATGCCTGAACAAAGCGTCCATGACCTGCTTGACACAAGCGTGGACGGCCAATTGGGAGACACTGCAAAGATCATCCACCGAGCCCTAGAAGAAGCCAGTGGCATAGAAGTTGAGGGCAGCTGTGACCTTCAGAGCCACTGGCATAGGCTGTCCACCCACACAGTTAGGGGAGATCCTAGGCCCAATCATCTGACGGATATAGTTGACAGTCTCCCTTGACAGACAGAGCCTCCTTTGGCACTGCACCTCAGACATAATTGAGGTAACTTTTTCACCGCCTGTTAACCCTGGCAGCAGGATAGTGACATCTTCTGCAGCCCCTTCCGCCTTGGACTACCTCTTTGCCCTGTGCCCCTTGTGCCTGCACTTGTCCTCCCAAAGTTGGCTCCCCTGGAGGCCGAATGTGCACTCCTGGCCTCCTCCCCCTTATAGCACACCCTTCCTCCTTAGAGGAGCTGTCTCCAGTGGACAGTTCAGCTCCAATACCCAGGCTAAGGGAAGGCTTCCAGAAACCTGCAGGCCCAGAAAAGATTCCTCACTGCAGAGTGTTGACCTGAAGGTTGAGTCCAGAAAAAGCTGCTGGGATGCGTTCTGAAGTACTGCAGATCACACAGGAAAGTTTGAAAAACTTTCACCAATAAATACTTCACAGAGCAGAGCCCTCTTATCCCGCCCGTTGATGAGGTTAATACAAATGTCTCCTACTCGCCTGCCCGTTATGCCCATGTGCCAACCCGAAGATTGCATGGGCACCGAAAAATCAGTGTCAGTTAAAGGCTAAAGGGCCTTAAGTGGCCCATTAATTAATGGCAGGCACGCATCAGACTTCATCGCGCACCCGCCCAACAAAATATCGCGAAGGTGCGCAATGATGTCGGGACGCTTGCCTGATGTCACCGTGCATCATTTTACGCGCAGACATGCGGGGCCTGCCACCCCCCCCCACGACAAGCAGAAAATTCTGCCCCATATTTTCAAAATTCTCAGCAGTGCAAAGAATGAAGATACAACAGTTAAAGTACCCACTAGAGTTATGTGCCTCAACCTTCTTTGTCAAAAAGGAGATCCAGGCATATGTTGCTTGTTATGTAAACACTACCCTAACGATGATGATACTCTATTGAATGATGTCTGCTCTAAACAGAGTTCCCAGATAGGGGTGTGGTGCCCTGCAGTTTTATCCTATTTATATTTCAGGTCTGCTTAGTGGCTCTCCAATATTGCCTGAAGCGTCTGCTATTGTAAAGCCCATCCAGTATATATTGAGATGGATTTCCACTGCACTAGGAAAACAAGAAAATCACTCACCAGCTTGTACACACATGGTCGGCTCACAGTTCTGGATGTTGCTTGATGGCTGGGGTAAGGTCTGTATAGGTCACCGAGCAAAAAAAAAACAATTACAAACTTGCCGTGTCAGCCGGAAAGAAACAGTCTTCAACTTTTTTGACATTTATTTGTATTGCCCCAGGAGTGAGGGGAGGAGGGTTTGACAACAGGGGAGCCTGAGTGCCCCCAGTAGTAGGAAAATCACTTCCTTTGCCACACCGCCACTGAAATTTCTACCAACAATTAACGTGCACTTCTGATGTAGAAAAACGTCTCAGGATCAAAACAATGGACACTGAGCCAAAGGGAAAGGTATTAGGGAATTGCCTTTGAACTGTCCCTGCCTGTAGAAACCAGGTTGAAGCCTGGGATTAAAAAGGAGCAAGGGACTCATCCACTCCTTTTCCATCCTGATTTAATGCACTGCCTCAAGACAATAGGCTTCTCAAGTATGTTGATGATGCATGATCTATTCCAGGCCTGAGTTGTGATGGCCCTCCCTCCACACTAAACAAACTGAAACCAGGGCCAGATGAGGCCTAACAAGTAGGCTTTATCATTTTGGTTTTGTTCCCTTCAGGACCAGATGGAGCCGGAGCGCTGCTTAGCTTTCCATCAACTATCCAGACCTATTGGTTAGGAAGTTAGCAGTCATGAGGCTGGGCCATTAAAATCAGCTGAACCAATCAGCTACCACTCCTGGATAGGCTCTTGGCTAATTTTGGTGTATTTCACACCAAATCGAGCCCTAGGAGGGGAAGCTTGGCCAATGAATTAGATTTTAAGAAGCGACAAGAGGCAGAGAGTTTTAGGAAGGCAACCCCAAAGTATCAAACCATGGTGGTTGAAATCATAACCACATTTGTGAGGGTGAAGAGAGATAGGGATAAACAAAAAGCCAGAATTGAAAGATCAGGGAATTCAGTGGTGGCAAGGGAGGGACAGTTTTTGAACTGGAGAAGATCGCAGGAATAGATAGGAGCAAGTCCATGAAAGGTTTTAAACACAAGAATAAGAATTTTAGGTGGTTAAAATTCATCTGGTCCTCAGGATTGTTTGTTCTTCCTCGTGGTTACAGGACCCTCACACACCAATTCGGCCTCATATTAAAAATCGATCCTGGTTAAGTGAGTCTTGTCAAGAGAGTGTAATAAACAATTTAGCATTGGACCTTAAAAGTGCGGGTCATTGGGGATTGGAGGCCAGCTACAGGGTTGCTATGAAAAGGAGAGATGTGCTGAAGGAAACCAAGGATGTTGTATCAATGGATGGATTATGGTTGGAAAAAATAGTAAGAAGGGTAAGAAATTAAATTATTCAGGAAACTATAAGGATGAACAGATACAGGGCAGCATCCAATAATCTAGAAGGAAGTCAGATGATAAGAGGCACTGCTGAAAGCAGAAATATTAGCTGGAACTAAGGGTCAGACAGTAAGGCACAGGGAGATTGTGGTCATATGAGATATTTTGCTCAGGAAATTGATACCACCAAGATGAATAACTTGGGTGAATTGTCTTCTAGTAGTTAGAACACCACACAATGAGGAAAGGTTAGAAAGGATATTGAAGGGGACAGGAAGGGGCACTGTGCTGGTAGTTCACATAGGAGTAAACTGCATAAGGCCTCAAAAATTACATAAAGCTGCAGCACAGAAACAAGCCATTTGTTGGTGCTCATGCTACACACAAAGCCTCCTCCCACGTCCTATTCATGTGACCTTCGATTCCTTTCCTTTTTAAATTCACCTTTCTCTAAGGACTTACATTGGATCTAATTGTAGTGAGTGTTCTCTGGCATATTTTTGCTGTTCAGGAAAGAAGTTATACGAGATGGTTTAGGATTTACATAAGTAGTTGGAAATGATCCATGGGCTTTAATACAAAATGCAGGGTGCAGTAGACCTTTCATTTTTATTTTATAAATTAAGGAGACCTAAATTTTGCAACATACTGTAATCATTTGTATACTGAAATGTTCATAATCGTGCAATCCATTTAATTTTTATACTTTATTTTTATTTTAATTATTTTCTAAATCTATGTTATGAATTATGATCACTTGTTTTATCTGTTTCATCATCACAATTCGGCACCTGCCCCCATGATGATTTTCCAATAAACTGATTATCTATCACAAAAACAGAATTACCTGGAAAAACTCAGCAGGTCTGGCAGCATCGGCGGAGAAGAAAAGAGTTGACGTTTCGAGTCCTTATGACCCTTCGACAGAACTTGAGTTAGAGTCCAAGAAAGAGTTGAAATATAAGCTGGTTTAAGGTGGGGGGGATGGAAGGGGGTGCGGAGATAGAGAGAGAGAGAAGTGGAGGGGGGGTGTGGTTGTAGGGACAAACAAGCAGTGATAGAAACAGATCATCAAAAGATGTCAACAACAATCAAACAAAAGAACACATAGGTGTTAAAGTTGGTGATATTATCTAAACGAATGTGCTAATTAAGAATGGATGGTAGGGCACTCAAGGTATAGCTCTAGTGGGGGTGGGGAGAGCATAAAAGATTTTAAAATATTTAAAAATAATGGAAATAGGTGGGAAAAGAAAAATCTATATAATTTATTGGAAAAAAAAGGAAGGGGGAAACAGAAAGGGGGTGGGGATGGGGGAGGGAGCTCACGACCTAAAGTTGTTGAATTCAATATTCAGTCTGGAAGGCTGTAAAGTGCCTAGTCGGAAGATGAGGTGTTGTTCCTCCAGTTTGCGTTGGGCTTCACAGGAACAATGCAGCAAGCCAAGGACAGGCGTGGGCAAGAGAGCAGGGTGGAGTTTTAAAATGGCAAGCAACAGGGAGGTTTGGGTCATTCTTGCGGACAGACCGCAGGTGTTCTGCAAAGCGGTCGCCCAGTTTACGTTTGGTCTCACCAATGTAGAGGAGACCACATTGGGAGCAACGAATGCAGTAGACTAAGTTGGGGGAAATGCAAGTGAAATGCTGCTTCACTTGAAAGGAGTGTTTGGGCCCTTGGAAGGTGAGGAGAGAGGAAGTGAAGGGGCAGGTGTTGCATCTTTTGCGTGGGCATGGGGTGGTGCCATAGGAGGGGGTTGAGGAGCAGGGGGTGATGGAGGAGTGGACCAGGATGTCCCGGAGGGAGCGATCCCTACGGAATGCCGATAGGGGGAGTGAAGGGAAGATGTGTTTGGTTGTGGCATCATGCTGGAGTTGGCGGGAATGGCGGAGGATGATCCTTTGAATGCGGAGGCTGGTGGGGTGATAAGTGAGGACAAGGGGGACCCTATCATGTTTCTGGGAGGGAGGAGAAGGCGTGAGGGCGGATGCGCGGGAGATGGGCCGGACACGGTTGAGGGCCCTGTCAACGACCGTGGGTGGAAAACCTCGGTTAAGGAAGAAGGAGGACATGTCAGAGGAACTGTTTTTGAAGGTAGCATCATCGGAACAGATGCGACGGAGGCGATGGAACTGAGAGAATGGGATGGAGTCCTTACAGGAAGCGGGGTGTGAGGAGCTGTAGTCGAGGTAGCTGTGGGAGTCGGTGGGTTTGTAATGGATATTGGTGGACAGTCTATCACCAGAGATTGAGACAGAGAGGTCAAGGGAGGGAAGGGAAGTGTCAGAGATGGACCACGTGAAAATGATGGAGGGGTGGAGATTGGAAGCAAAATTAATAAATTTTTCCAAGTCCCGACGAGAGCATGAAGCAGCACCGAAGTAATCATCGATGTACCGGAGAAAGAGTTGTGGAAGGGGGCCGGAGTAGGACTGGAACAAGGAATGTTCCACAAACCCCATAAAGATACAGGCATAGCTGGGGCCCATGCGGGTACCCATAGCCACACCTTTTATTTGGAGGAAGTGAGAGGAGTTGAAGGAGAAATTGTTCAGCGTGAGAACAAGTTCAGCCAGACGGAGGAGAGTAGTGGTGGATGGGGATTGTTCGGGCCTCTGTTGGAGGAAGAAGCTAAGGGCCCTCAGACCATCCTGGTGGGGGATGGAGGTGTAGAGGGATTGGACGTCCATGGTGAAGAGGAAGTGGTTGGGGCCAGGGAACTGGAAATTGTTGATGTGACGTAAGGTGTCAAAGGAATCACGGATGTAGGTGGGAAGGGACTGGACAAGGGGAGAGAGAAGGGAGTCAAGATAACGAGAAATGAGTTCTGTGGGGCAGGAGCAAGCTGACACGATCGGTCTACCGGGGCAGTTCTGTTTGTGGATTTTGGGTAGGAGGTAGAAGCAGGCTGTCCGAGGTTGGGCGACTATCAGGTTGGAAGCTGTGGGAGGAAGATCCCCAGAGGAGATGAGGTCAGTGACAGTCCTGGAAACAATGGCTTGATGTTCAGTGGTGGGATCATGGTCCAGGGAGAGGTAGGAGGAAGTGTCTGCGAGTTAACGCTCAGCCTCCGCGAGGTCTATATTCAAGTTGAAGTCCTAATCCCATGTGCCTCCCGTTTTCCCTCTCCCACTGTCCCTCTTTCTTCAACCACCTATTTAATGCTTTCTTAAATGTTGGCACGGTCTCTGCTTCAATCATTGACTGTAGCAGTGCATTCAACGGCCTCACAACCCTTTATGTACCTCATTGGCTGTGAAGCATTTTGTAACATCTGGTGGTCATGAAAAGCGCCATATAAATGCAAGACTTTCTTTATTGCTATATAAAATTAAGCTTCTCCTGCTCTCTATCCCAAGTCTCTTATATTTAATCTTACACAGAAACCAGATGCCAGAAAGAACCAGGCACTGGAGGCCAAGAAAGGAGACAAATCTATAATGAAATGTGTTGAATGCTAGAAGCATTTGGAATAGGAATGTAAAATGCTTTGACAGTAGAAAACTGTGATATGGTAGAAATGTCTAAAACATGCCATACCCCAGAGAATGGTAATGAATACTATATATATATATATATATATATCAATACACACATATATAACTGGGGTATAGAGTGTTTAGAAAAGCCAGTGTGAACCAGCTGTTGTACCCCATATGTCACGGAAACCTGAGACTTTAGCCAAGTTGATCGCCTGGAAGTGAAAGGTTATATAATGAACTCTTTAATGTGAGAAGAATAAAGTTACATAGATCGTCAGGATGACTTATGACCAAAGGATAATGTTTTGTTTTATGAAGAGATAAAAAGTGTATGTGAAAACAGGGAAATTATATTAATGGGTGAATTCAGTCAACCAAAAATAGTAAGGAACACCCAGGTGGTTTGAAATCTGAGGTAATATATATAACTGACTGATTCATGACCCAGGGTGAAATCATCCCTGATTTGCACTAAATGTGGTAGTGGACCGGAAGAAGAATGTTTTACCTGCCAGCTGCAATGGCGGCTTTTCACGCTGTATTGTCCCAATCCTGCCTCATTAATCATGTGTTCCCAGAATCACGCCACTTTGATGGCTGGTGGCCTCCGAGTCGCCAGCCACATCGTGACCTCGCTGCTTCATCATGCCGGGTGCCATATTTAAAGAGAAGCCACGCACACACTTCTGTGTTTCCAGCCCAGGATGGCTACAAAAAAGACATGGCCCAGAAAGGCAAGAAGACTGCAGCCCCTCTGGTTTAGTGACATGTCCCTCGAGTGCCTTTTGGATGCCTTGGAGGCCTGCTGTGATGCCCTGTACCCTGCTCTGGCTGCAGGAGGGACAGCAACATTACCACCCAGTGCTGAAAGAGGATGAATGATCTCTGTTTTGCCAGGGTAAGTCACTCTTCTCATCACTCTTGACTTACACACTCACAAACCCATCACACATCCACAAGGATCTCAGTCACTGCCAGTTCAAGGGACATCACCGTAAATTCTCTCACACACACACCTTCATTGTCCTCATCCCATCCATAGGACCGCTCGCTAACCATACATGCCAGGCATACTTATCATCTGGCCTGGCAGGCGCCCCACTTACACTCTCTCCATCTGTATTAGCTCAGGACAAGCTGGCACACAACAAGAGGGAGAGGTTGCAGACTGGTGGAGGAATGCGTGAAATTAAGATCCTCACGGACTTTGAAAATGGAGTCATCCAGCTGGCCGGCGAAGATCTGGACTGTTTCTGTGCTGACGATGAGTTTGGCGGTGCTCTACCAAGTGCGGGTCCAGCAGTGCAACATCAATCAGACAACCATGCTGTGAGTGATGTGCCCTGTTTCACAGGCCCCTGCTATGCACAAATTATCTCTTTTCTTTCACAGTCACATCTGGTGAACAGCCGAAGGAGTCCAGGACTCAGGAACTCCAATCAAGCCCCAAAGACATATCAAAAGAAGAATCTGAAGGCACCCTCGCTGAAGTCTTAGCGCTCACCCACAACCTCCACCAACGCAGAAACACATACCTCAGTGGGACCTAGCTCTAGAGTAGCCTCGGGATCACAATCTGGTGAGCACATCGCACTTTCTGATTTACAGCAAGTGGCGGCAGGGACTTCCCAGGTGTCTAGCACTCGGACAACTGCTGGAGACTAGAACTATGCTGAGCACGAGTCAGATAACGAGCCTCTGGACTTGGTCATACCTCAGTTGCTGGAGCTGCAAAGGCAAGCTCGGGAACATCAGGAACGGATGTCCACTGCACTCCTCAGTTTGGAAAGCACAATGGAGGAGTCCGTCTGCCTTCAGTCTGAGGTGACGGCGCCAGAATGCCAATGCACCACGGTCAACACTGGTAGGATGATGGCCGCCATGAAGACCTTGATCCAGGACATCAGTCTTGCACTACTGCGCGGCTGAACTCCAATCACTAATGCCACAGTTGGCCTCCAGCAGTGTCAACGTGAGAGGGGTGTGGGACAGTTTGATCCCAGTCCAGCTTCTCCTCCTCCTCAAGGAGTCAGCCAAAGGCCCTCGGGCACCCTAAGGAGGAGGATCAGCAGGTACGGACCCCTGGGCAATCCACCCAGGCGACGCAGGGGGTGTCCGGCCCATCCGAATCCCCTCTTCCTGTGACCCCAGCAGCACCAGGTTCACAGGCCAAGGAGGGTGCCACTGCCACACAGCAGGACCCCAAAGCAGGCCGGGGTCCTCCAGGTCTCAGCCCTCCAGAGGACCCCCGCCAAGATCATCACAGACAGGGGGTAGCAGTCAGCATGCTGTCTCCATCTTCTCTGTGGATGTTGGGGGAGCACCAAGACGTAGCGGCAGGGTTAGAATGGTTAAGAAGATGTAGTTGTACAGCCTGGGCACTGGTATTAATCACTTGTACATAATCTTCACTATTGTAAATAAACTCCCAAGAATGTCTCCTTGCCTATGGCTTCTTGTTTTGATGAGCAGTGTTCGTGTCACTCAGATGTGAAAGCTTGGTTCCTGCACAAGATAAAGGCAGATCTCTCAGTCCAGGGCCTCCTTCCTGTGCAGTGTGTAACTTTCAGACAGAAGTGATGGTCCAGCTCCACACTCACTGGACACATTAGTGATGCCTGCACCTCGATGGTGCTTGTCATTGCTGCCAGAATGTCTTGGGCAGGAGTCACAGAGTTCCGTCATTCTCTCTGTGTGCTCTCAGCACCTGTGAGGTGGGGCTGGCCCCCATCTCTTCAGCATCTGTGACCAGTGACACTGTGCTCCTGAAGGGCTCAGGTGCTGAAGGCTGACAAAGAATCAGGTGCATTTAAAGTTTCCCTGCTGCGTCTCCATTATATAACCCTAATCACAGAGCGCAAGCGAGCTGTCCTCAGCCAAACAGGAGTCAGACATTCACAGAGACTATGTAAAGATCAATGGAATGACCACACTGCATGTCATCATCATCATCCTGGAATCGAGCGACTATTAGGGCCTCCACTGCATCTCCATGACAGTAGCATTATCGCAGAGGGTATGTGCACTGCCATCAGCCAGACTGGAGTCAAACGTTCATAGATGCAATGTGAGGATCTATGGTGTCTCCTCACTGCATGTCGTCACCATCCTCCACAAATCTGTCTCCACAAGTCTGCCTCATCCAGCCAGTGTGATGTCCTCATCGTCATCATTGTCGCTTTCAAGGACCTCCTCACCCTCATCCCAGTTGGCGTCCTCCTCATTGGAGGAGACGTGCAGCTCCTCCTCAGCCTGCAAATCTCCCCATTGGGGCGCCAGGTTGTAAAGGACGCAGCGGGTGATGACGATGCGTGACACCCTCTGTGGACTATATTGCAGGGCTCCACCGGACCCATCCAGGCACCGGAACTTCATCTTCTGCATCCTGATGGTTTGCTCCACCAAGGTGCGGGTTGCAGCATGAGCTTCATTATACCGTCGCTCTGCTGCAGTCTGAGGCCATCGTGACCTCATGGATGCGTTTGTGGCAGAGGCTTGTGCTATCCCACAGAAGTCACCTCTGGAGCCCAGAAAGGCGTAAAAATTGAGGACCACAGTCATTTTCATAGCCACAGGCAGTGGATGCCTTCTATGTCCCCATGGCGCCAAATCCTGCAGTAGGTGGCAGATGTGGCCAACCAGTTCCCTAGACTTGTGCAGTCTTCGGCGACACTGATTCTCAATCACCTGCAGGAATGAAAGGCAGTGCCTAAAGACACTGGGTCTCACTAGGCGCTGACCACTCGCTGTGACTCTTCAGCAGCTTGTGTGGGAGCTCCAGTCATTTCTTCCTGAAAGTGTTGCTCTGCCCTCTGTCCAGCAAGATGCCTCCGTTGCTCTCTTTTCCATTGACTCTGCTCTGTGTAAGCCATGAGACAATCAGCTGAGTCACGAGTCTTCATTCTCCTGAGGTACTCTTCCTGTGGGTTAGTATGGGTGTCCTAAGAGCCGCTCTTGGGTAAGTCTGAAGGCTCCTTAACACATCCCAGAGAGTGCTGGCAACCACTTGGATGGTCAGCGATTAGTGCGCTGCATGGCTGCCCAAAACCCCACCCACCTCCACCCCACTGCATCTGACCGATTGGTGGCAACTTCACCCATTGCACTCCACCCTGTGCTCTCAGCTCAGACGCAGGCATTCTCCTAATCCACACAGCAAGGCTGCACTGTTAGTTTGAACCATGGGGGAGACTGCTCCAAACTTGAATGATGATATTGCAAGGGGCTGTGAGTGCCTCCACCAGTGACTGATCCATGGCCAGCTCTAGCAAGGAGATTGTACAACGTGCCCAGCAGTTCAATTGTCCTGCAGTCCATTAGCTTACTCGAAGTGTGAAAAGCTCTGGAACACTTGGTGGCACTTTCATGCCTCTGCATTACTTGAGTGGGCAGTAAGTTAGAGGCCCGACTCTAAGCATGTCAATGTGGCTGTGTCTGAACTGCCTCAGCGGTGGAGGAATGGTCACTTTATACAAGGTTTCCCTAATACGTGGACACTTCTCTAAACCCACACTCCGTGGACTACCATCAACCGCAGGGCAGCCCTTGCCACCCCACCCCACCCAACCAAACCCACAAGTCACCTCAACTGCAGTGCAGCCTTTGCAACCCTGCCCTTACAAGTCACCTCAAGCACAGGGGGAGCAATTGCTGAGTGAAATGCCGTAGGTCTCAGTATTGAGATCACCACTGTTAATAATTTAGATAATTGATTCAGAAATTCAATGTAAAATGGTTAAATCTCTAGGTAATAACAAATTTGAGATGGCAGTTGATTCTGCAGAGGCAGTCCAAGAAACGCAAAATAAGTTGGACAGAATATGTTGTGTGCGGAACAATGGCAGATCAAATCTAGTAAAAAAAAAGTGTAACTATATCTTAATCAAGAGGATTCTGTCAGTGACTCCTCCACAGGGTACACTATTGAAATTCGCATCAATGGAAACCAATTAGAAATCACTGATTTGATGTGAACTTGCACTTTTTACATAATTGGTCTCTCTGCAAAAATCCTTTAAAAAGTTATGCCTTGTTGACTGAGGTATAACTGGGTTTCTAACTGTGTAAAAAGTCACAATTACTGCCGAACAACTTCACTGGCCCAGAAAAAATAATTTTGTATTTGTGGAATGTTAAATTTCACCATTCCATGATAAATATTGCATAGATTTTTAAAGTATTATTTTTTTCTAAAGTTTGTTTATGGTGTTTCAGCTCCTACCTTGATCCCATGTCTATGGTCCAACCTTCATTTCTGCATCTGTAAAATTATTTTTAAAAAGTGAATGATAAACCCTACTTGATACTTCCTGGTTTGCTGCCTGTAGAATGCTTCAATGTGATAGATGGCATCACATTTAGCTAGATATCAAAGATTACCAATAGCTGGGGCCAGAAAGAAATTAATGGTGGGAAAGGTGAAATCCATGCCACAGAGATCACGCAATCTTAGCAAGCAGTTATCCACGAGGTAAGCGGCAAGCACCACCACTTCATCATTAGCAGAAAATCTTGGCTGATGCCCTCATTTTTGTTAACAACAGGATAAGGATTCTTATTTTATCTTATGCCTTTCAGTGATTAGTTAAAACAATAATTTTGAGAATTTAGTCTTTGAGCAGTTCATCTAAGTTCACTAAGAATTCGTAATACTTGTCTGTCATACTGAAAAAGATCATTGCAATGCTGACTACATTGCTTAGAATCAATTTGATGGACTGGCCACTTTGTCCAGATAGCTGAAAACCCTATCCCCGCCGGCCATGTTTTACAAACATACGAACGTACGAAATAGGAGCAGAAGTAGGTCATTCAGCCCCTCGAGCCTACTCCGCTATTCAACAAGATCATGGCTGATCTTTTTGTGTTTTGAGTTCTACGTTCCCATCTACCCCTGATAACCTTTGATTCCCTTGCCTAACAAGACCCTATCTACCTCTGCCTTACAAGTATTCAGTGACCCCACTTCTACTACCTTCTGAGGCAGAGAGTTCCAAAGTTGCACAACCCACTGAAAGAAAAAATTTCTCCTCATCTCTGTCATCTAAGGGCAACCCCTAATTTTAAAACAGTGGCCCCTAGTTCTGGACTCACCCACAAGAGGAAACATCTTTTCCATGTCCACTTTGTCAAGACCATTCAGGATCTTATATACTTCAATCAAGTCACCCCTCACTCTTCTAAACTTCAGTGGAAACAAGTCCAGCCTGTCCAATCTTTCCTCATAAGACAACCTACTCATTCCAGGTATCAATCTAGTAAACCTCTCTGACCCGCCTCCAACGTATTTACATCCTTCCTTAAATAAGGAGACCAAAACTGCACACAATATTCACAATGTAGTCTCAACAATGCCCTATGTAACTGAAGCATTAACATCCTTACTTTTATGTTCAATTCCTCTTGTAATAAAGGATAGCATTCCATTACCCTTCTTAATTACTTGCTGTACCTGCATACTAACTTTTTGTAACTCATGCATGAGAACACCTAGATCCCTCTACACCTTGGAATTTTGCAGTCCTTCTCCATTTAAGTAATACTCTGCTTTTTATTCTTCCTGTTGAAGAGAATAACTTCACATTTTCCCGCTTTATACTCCATCTGCCTGATTTTTGCCCATTCACTCAACTTATCTATATCCATCTGCAAACTCTTTATGTCTTCTTCACAGTATACTTTCCTACCTATCTTTGTTGTCATCTGCAAATTTAGCTACCATGCCTTTGCTCCCCTCATCTAAGTCATTGATGTAAATTGGCTTCAGCACACGTCCCTGAGGGATCCCACTAGTCACATACTACCAATCAGACAAAGATCCATTTTTGCATACTCTCTGCTTTCTACCAGCCAGCCAATCCACATCCAGGCTATTATGTTACCCCCTACTCCATTTTCTGCAATAACCTTTGATATGGCACCTTATCAAATGCCTTCTGTAAATCCAAGTACAGTACATCTACAAGGGCTCCCCTTTATCCACATCGCATGTTACTCCTTAAAAGAACTCCAATAAATTAATTAAACATGATTTCCCTTTCACAAAACCATGATGACTCTCCCTAATTACCTTGTGTTTTTCTAAGTGCCCAGCTATAACCTCTTTAATAATTGACTCTAACATCTTTCCCACGAGAGACATCAAACTAACTGGCTTATAGTTTCCTGTTTTTTGCCTCCCCCCCTTCTTGAATAGATGGGTTATATTTGCTACTTTCCAGTCTGATGGAACCTTTCCTTTCCCAACTCTCACATGGCTAACATTCTAGGGGAGGACAAAGAGAATGCTTCAAAGACACTCTGAAGCTTTCCTTGAAGCGCGACAACTATGACATTAATGACTTATGATTGCTACAACCACACCAACCCCCTCCACCTCTCTGTCTCTCTATCTCTCCGCCCCCCACACACACACCTTAAACCAGCTTATATTTCAGCTCTTTCCTGGACTCGAACTCAAGTTCTGTCGAAGGGTCATGAGGACTCGAAACGTCAACTCTTTTCTTCTCCGCCGATGCTGCCAGACCTGCTGAGTTTTTCCAGGTAATTCTGTTTATGTTTTGGATTTCCAGCATCCGCAGTTTTTTTTGTTTTTAATGACTGGGAGGAGCTTGCTACCAATCATTTAGGATGGAGACAACTTGTCCATCAAGCTGCATCACTGCATCACACTTTGGGTCAAAACATCTTAATGATGAAGCAAAGCAGCAGCAGCAGAGGAGGAAATAAGTGGAAGCAAATCCTGAACCCTGGATCCCCTACCACTATCCTGTCCCATGTGCCCAAAGATCTGTGGGTTGAGAATTGGCCCGTTCAGTCACGTGAAACCTCTATTAGAAAGTTACGAACCTGAGCAGACGTCATCCACAAATCGAGGGACAGCTGACGACAATGGCTTAGAATCGCAGCAAAGATTTTTATTTGTTATGACAGCAAAATCCCAAAGGTTTTTCCTTCTCTGAAATCTTAGTAAAATGCTCCAGGTAAAATAACAGGCAAGAACCTCATAAAGATCAGTAGCAATCCTTCCAAATAAATGTAAGGACGATTCCTGTAGGTAGTGGTTGGGTAAACAACAGTGCTAAGACATCTATCAATTTGTTTCATTGTTTTATTGGATCACTGTCTAAAACCCTTTGAATTTTTCAGATTTTTGACCTTTTGAAGTTTTCAGATTTCTGGAGGAATAATTAATAATTTAGGTACAATTTCTAACCTATGTTTCTCAAATGGCATTATTAGATTTATGATGATACTTTTTTAAAAAAAAGACAATGCAAGTTAGCAGTGCAAAGAAACAGTTGGGTGCACATCACCCAAAGAGAAAATGCCTGGACCATTAGCTCCACCAATTTACATCCTTAAGCCAGGTAGACCCGCAAGAAAAATTTGCAGAATTTTATCATACTAGATCTCCGCTAACTTTACATCATACAAAATGTCCCACTCGCAGGCATTCCTGACAGGGGAAGTGTCCCCTTCAAACAAGCACAGGCTTAACTTAAATATCAATTTGGGGGTTGGGGACTTCCTGAACATTATTTATTAACCTCCTGGTGGGCAGGATTTTGGTTCCGAAGGATACCCATGTGATACACAGGATACACAGGGTTTCTAGGACATCAGCTCTAATCAGTATTTAGAATGTGAAAACTCACTACCTCATGAATGTATTTAAGAAGAAATTGGATAAGTTTATGATGGAGGAAGGAATAGAAGGAAATGCTGATGGGATTGGATGAAATAAGGCAGGAAGAGGTTCATGTGGTGCATAAACACCAGCATAGATCTGTGGAGCTGAACATCCTCCTGTCCTGTAAATAACTGTGTAATATAATGTAAATTGATTCTACAGTTTGAAAGCTTCTTTCTAAAACCATTAATTTTTCTGTCCGTGAAGGCACATTGGCTATCATGACACCTCATGCCAATTTTTTTTATTGTTTGTTGTCTGCTAGCCGTCCTATTCCTGGCAATGCTCCTAGTCCTCACTGGGAATTTGGCTGCCTGATACATTTGGATTAGCAAGGGGACCAATGGAGAAATGCCAGGCAGGTCCAGATGCACAACAGCTGCTCTGTGCCCAGCCACCAGTACCTGTACACCCTTAGCTGCAGACAGAGATTGCCTGGTACCTGCGGAAACTCCTGCGGGAGCTGTGATTGTGCCCTAAAAGTTACTAGGGCATGTGAATCCTCAGAAGCTGTTCGGTGCGCAGTCATGCTTTAAATGGCAGCTCATCAAATTGGATTGCCAGGGTGCGCTGCAGCTGACATATCCTGATTGGTCATACCTGCCAATAAGCTGTCAGCCTGGCACACTTACCTGGCAAATAACATTGGGAAACTGTCTTCACACACTGCCTTCTGCGTCAAGGACATCTACAGCTACCCTGCAGCACAGGATTGGCACATGCAGGTATGTTGGACCTCAGCTGCTGTCTGAAACCTGACTTTGCCTCCTTGTACACCTACTGCAGTGTTAATCCACAGGAGAATAAAACTTAAAAGAGAACCTTTACCATGGTTAACACTTTCTCTAGCGATTTACCTTCCAATGTTCAGAACATGGTTGACAAACTGGCTAGTGTTACATAAAGTAAGCAGCAGCATCAAACGTCTAATCACATGGAGACTGAGACTTCTTGGAGCTGATATTCACTTACTCCCTGAGTATAAAGCCGGACATGACATGGCTGGCTGCCCGTTAAACACTCCACCTGATTTTTCTTTACAGCAACTTCAACCAAAAGGAAACTTACAGCAGGTGCAAAATGAGCAGCCAATTCATGGCTGATGGTTTCCTGCCTTTAACGAAAGTGTAAGTTAACCCTGTTGCATTCCTCAAAAAGAAATGTTATTTTCTACAATATTAAGGCTTCTGCTCAAGAATTCCACAGGAGATGATTCAAAAAGTGTGCAATCAAACTTTTCCTCTGCTATGAAACTTACCCTCAGGTTGTTGTAGTGAGACAAGTGGCTTGTCATTTGGAATCTGATACCGTTCCTTAAATGAATTGGGCAGAATGCAGAATAAGCTGTCAATTCATTATTCAAATACCATTTTTCAATGTGGCTAAACACCAATTTCATCCCCATTATTCATCACATTCCATTATGCAATGTTATGCTGATACTAAAAATAATATGAATCACTTTAGCATGGACTATTCTTTATATGATGCTTACTAAGGATAATTGAGCAATTACTGTCTTCACTGAATGTATATATATTTATGTCTATCTAATGCCTTTACCACTACTGCACTGGAATGTTGGTTTTGATTTTTGTGTTCAAGTGCTGGACTGGGACTTGAGCCCATAACTTTCTGACTCAGAGGTGAGAGTGCTACCAACTGAGACATAACTGGCACAAATAGTGCAGCACAAGGCTACCCATAGTCCAATAAATAAATGGATACAAATAGAATAATCCTTATAATTGAGTCATGTAACTCTGTGGAGGGGAAACTATGGTATGAAACAGGGAACTGTTACAAATCTGTTGAGAGATAACAAGGCCTGGAAAACTATAAACGTAGTGGTACTTATGTTGCTTTCCAAAGTACATTGGTATCACAGCTTTTGATGGCATGTTGATGTGTAGGTGGAGAGGGCAGTACTAATGTAGCTTAGGAAGTATTGCAATCATTACTCTATTCAGTTTTCCACTGTATATTTGTATCAGTTCTGCACTGGAGCCATATCCACACTGGACACAACACAGCATTGACGATGATGTACAACACAGAAAGAATATTAACATACAGCTCACTGGTCTGAAAGGAGCATTGGCGGTCACTGACTCACATGCCATTCTATTTCATGCTGCGCATCTAGAGGGAAAAAAAACACATTGAATTTTCTTTACTGCAAAAGGCATTTTCCCACCAGCATTCATGTCTAATGGTGATCACCACTAATAGATTTATATTAAGTCACCAGTATTTCTTCCCTGATGTTAAGATGTAAACTGTGATGGTGAGAAAAGATGTACTTACCAATGTCTAACGCCATTTCTCATTTTGATTTTGATGATCTTTGGAAGCAGCCAAGAGAAAGTCTGGTGGAAACATCAACATGTGGAACCACCCTGCAACAGCAGCCAATCAGTTACAGCTCATGATGGAACAGTTACATTAGCTGTGATGCTTTGTGTGTGTGAATAACACAAATTCGTATTTTCACAATTAATTAAATAAAGATCTAATGCACCTTCATCATTACTAAACCAGTAATTAAACCAATTATTTACTAAAATAAACCAACCTTCAACTCCCTGAAACTTTTTTCTGTGTTATATCTGTGCTTTATGATTCACAAGCTTGCTATGCATGTAAATGCTACGAGTAATAGAACGATTCGGATTCATTGCAATTCACACAAAAGCAACAAAACAATGTCTATTTTTAAAAAGGAACAATGCTCTCCATGTTCAGGATCCTTCTTTCATTTCCATTTCCAAATTACAACACTTCAAAGGTGCTTCATTGGCCTTTTGGTCTGTCCTGAGATAATGAAAGGCACAACATAAATTTAATTTATTCTTTTTACCTAATTAATATAAAGTTAGGTCTATAAACCAATCTAATTAATACATGAAAGATGTTAGAGCATGGGGAGTGGGACCAGGGGAATTGTCAAATATGTTGGAAAAGGGCATCAAACCTAATCCCGTACTTACCAAAACAAAAATACCTGGAAAACCTCAGCAGGTCTGGCAGCATCTGCGGAGAGGAACACAGTTAACGTTTCAAGTCCATATAACTCTTCATCAGAACAAAGGAGATAGAGAAATGAGGTGAAATATAAGCTGGTAGAGGGGAGTGGGACAGGTAGAGCAGGATAGGGGGCCAATGATAGGTGGAGGCAAAGAAGAGATTACCGAAGATGTCATAGACAAAAGGACAAAGGGGTGTTGACGGTGGTGATATTATCTAAGGAATGTGCTAATGGGGACATTAAAGGTAGCAAGCAGGACAAGCTAGTGGCAGATGGCCCTAGTGGGAGTGGGGTTGGGGGGAAGGGATCAAAATGGGCTGAAAGGTGGAGATTGAAATAAATTTAAAAATAGGTGGGAAAAGAAAAATACATTTTTTCCAGTTCCCTTGCCCCAACCGCCTCCTCTTCACCATGGATGTCCAATCCCTCTACACCTCCAACCCCTACCGGGGTGGAGTGAGGGCTCTCCGCTTCTTCCTCGAACAGGGCCCCGAACAATCCCCATCCACCACTACTCTCCTCTGTCTGGCTGAACTTGTTCTCTCACTGAACAATTTCTCCTTAAACTCATCTCACTTCCTCCAAATAAAAGGTGTGGCTATGGGTACCCGCATGGGCCCCAGTTATGACTGTCTCTTTATGGTGTATGTGGAACATTCCTTGTTCCAGTCCTACTCAAGACCCCTCCCACAACTCTTTCTCCGGTACATCGGTGATTGCTTCAGTGTCGCTTCATGCTCTCGTCTGGATCTGGAAAAATTTATTGATTTTGCTTCCAATTTCCAGCCCTCCATCATTTTCACGTGGTCCATCACTGACACTTCCCTTCCCTTCCTTGACCTCTCAGTCTCAATTTCTGGTGATAGACTGTCCACCAATATTCATTACAAGTCTACCGACTCCCACAGCTACCTCAACCACAGCTCATCACACCCTGCTTCCTGTAAGGACTCCATCCCATTCTCTCAGTTCCTTCGCCTCCGTCACATCTATTCTGATGATGCCACTTCCAAAAACAGTTCCTCTGACATATCTTCCTTCTTCCCTAACCAAGGTTTTCCACTCATGATGGTTGACAGGGCCCTCAACTTTGTCCGGCCCATCTCCCGCGCATCCGCCCTCACACCTTCCTCTCCATCCCAGAACCATGATAGGGTCCCCCTTGACCTCACTTACCACCACACCAGCCTCCGCATTCAAAGGATCATCCTCCGCCATTTCCACCAACTCCAGCATGATGTCACCACCAAACACATCTTCCCTTCACCCCCCCCCCACCCCGGCGGCTTTCCACAGGGATTGTTCCTTCTGGGATACCCTGGCCCACTCCTCCATCACCCCCTACACCTCAAACCCCTCCCATGGCACCTTACCATGCAACCGCAGAAGGTGCAACACCTGCCCCTTTACTTCCCCCCTCCTCACCGTCCAAGGGCCCAAACACTCCTTTCAAGTGAAGCAGCATTTCACTTGCATTTCCCTCAATTTAGTCTACTGCATTCGCTGCTCCCAATGCGGTCTCCTCGACATTGGAGAGACCAAACTCAGACACCTTCGGTCTGTCTGCAAGCATGATCCAGACCTCCCTGTCACTTGCCGTTTCATCACACCACCCTGCTCTCATGCCCACATGTCCGTCCTTGGCCTGCTGCAATGTTCCAGTGAAGCTCAACGCAAACTGGAGGAACAGCACCTCATCTTCCGACTAGGCACTTTACAGCCTTCCGGACTTAATACTGAGTTCAACAATTTCAGATCATGAACTCTTTCCTGCATCCCCATGCCCTTTCCGATCCCCCTTTTTCCAATAATTTATCACTTTTTAAAAAATATATATATTTTTCGTCTCCCAGCTATTTTAAAATTTATTTCAATCTATTGTTTTATCTCCACCTTTCAGCCCATTGCGATCCCTCCCCCCCACCCCACCCCCACTAGGACCATCTGCCACTAGCTTGTCCTGCTTGCTACCCTTAATGTCCCCATTGGCACATTCCTTAGATAATACCACCACTGTCAACACCCCTTTGTCCTTTTGTCTATGACATCTCTGGCAATCCCTTCTTTGCCTCCACCTATCACTGGCCCCCTATCCAGCACTACCTGCCCCATCCCCCTCTACCAGCTTATATTTCACCTCATTTCTCTATCTCCTGATGAAGAGTCATATGGACTTGAAACGTCAACTGTGTTCCTCTCCACAGATGCTGTCAGACCTGCTGAACTTTTCCCAGGTATTTTTGTTTTTTTTTTTTCAGATTTCCAGCATCCACAGTATTTTGCTTTTATCCCATACTTGCCAAAATGTCTGCCCTTCCAGAAGGCAGAATGAGCTCCATTACCGTGTCCCATATCACTGGCTTGTGTAGCTCTGGGCCGAATCATGCAATGCATCTTCCCATACAACCATGAGGAAAATTTAATCATACTGAATCATAACAATTCCTCTCTTCCCAACATTAACAAAGAGCAGGAATTGAATAGGAAGTGGCCAGGTGAGTGTTACTCCTGGTCCCACAAACCCACCACTCCCAGACTCCATCAGTGTGAGTTCCTGGGTGATCCTGATTCACGCGCCTCATCTATACGCTGCTGGTCAGCTGCCTCGGCTGGGTGCAGAATATTGGCCAACATTGCGAGAATAGTTGATGGCAACAAGATAATGGGGAGGGAGCTCTGGAAGAGTCTGTGCCCTCCTGCTTCCACAAGGAAATTTGAAACAAAAAGGTTTTCAAAAGCTTACCTCCTGCCAGATCCTTGCCCCACTTTTTTCTCACAACAGTGAAGTAACAATAGCCTCCTGAGCTCCTCAGTTAAAATTGCAGTCAGGGCTCAATGTCATCACCAGACTCTGATCCATTTATTTAAAGATGAATATTGTCGACTTCAGACAGGCGTTTACCCCTCCAACTCAGAGAAGCAGGTTAAAATTGCAACAGTGCAAGCTGTGCGGGATACCAATGGGCAAGGCAGCCATTTTAACTGCCTCTAATTTAACTACAAAATTTCATATTCAGCAAACGTTACATGGAAGATGTATAATGAATCATTAGTCAAACAGAGCAGGAAACGTTAAACTCTATTAAATATGCCCTGCAGCACAAATGCTTAAACCACATGAAAAAAAATTTGCAAGAAATAGGGGTTTCATTCATTTTAGTCAAGTCCTTCTCTTAATCAGTAGTTTAGTCATTGTGCACTCCCTTATTACAACTGTTTCACTTGCTGAAAAAATGAAGATTGGGGTTAATTAAGGGGAAGGATCAATAACACACATAGGGTAATTTACGTCATCAAACACGTGTTGATACCAGCCTGTGTCGTGATTATGAAACACAAATTGTCACTCACTGGAAAATGCCTCTGTGAAAAGCACTGGAAACTGATCTTGTGTTAATTAGATTGGTTTACAAGGAAAACTAAAGTTACAATAAATTAAGTCAAGGGCTTTCCTTCAGATGTAAATGTGGAATTTCTTTTCAAATATAGTAACATTGCAGCTATACTTAAGGATAATTTCAGTGCCTAATGAGTGGAAATTGTTGCCCTTTAAATGCCATATCCTGGTTCAGTTGTGACAATGGGACAAAATGCCAGCCTGCTGTTCCTCAGCTCCTATAGGCAGCTGTTGTAGGGTGGCTGAGTTGTACTATTAATGATAGAGTTGATCTGCAGACGCTTGTTGGGTGGGAACATTAAGTTTTTTTACAATATACTCAGCAGCAACTACATGTGTGCTTTCAACTCCAACTCTAACGCTACACTGATCGCTGAGATAACCTGTGCTACTCTCCTGTTGGTTAGTACAGGCCGTGTGATCTTGCCTAACAAGTATTATTCTTAAAGGTATATTACCCACTAAATAAAACCATAATTCCTACATTCTTCCCCCTTTAACTCTGCTATACATATTATATGTACAAGTACATATTTTTCAATGCATAATATTTACACAGGGTAAGGAATTTACAAGTTCAGTCTTTCAGGTGGTTTCCTCATACTTGTGAAATGTCGCAGCTCCACAACTTCAGGTTCTTTGTCTGGAATCTCCTTTTCCGCAGTTGCCTGAACATCAGGTGCTTCAGTGGGCACTTGCAGTTCCGTATCCTCAACTCTTACACGAACATCAGACACGTCAGTCCTGGGTTGAGTATCCTCAACAGGAAAAGCAGGCCCGATCATGGTCACTGGTAGAGCCAAATCTTGGTGATTTGTCTCTCTCTTCCTAAATGGTCCACATGTTTACCTCCCACCTCCACATGGTGAGATAGAGGTCCAGTCACCGCACTTATTTCACCCTGTAATCATTTTGGTCTTTTCCCGAAATTTTTCAGGTATACCATCTCTCTCACGGTAAAATTCCCCTCACGACTATGCTAGTTGCGTCTAGTTTTCTGGCTTCCACCTCCTTTCCACCTTCCCCTCTAAATTCAGCATTATTAAACTCAATCTCGTTCTGAGATGGCGTTTCAACAATAATTTTGCAGGTGTGACACCTGTTGTTGTGTGAGAGGTAGTCCTGTGATGAAAAAAAAAGCGTGCTGGCTTGGTTGCCAAGGAATCACCAGTTAGCTTTCTCATGCCTGTTTTGAACGTTTGAACCACCCTTTCACCCAGTCCGTTTGAGGAAGGATGGTACAGAGCAGTTTTAACATGAGTGATACCGTTAACGTTGATAAACCGTTGAAACTCAGCACTAGTAAATGCCGTGCTGTTATCAGAAACGACCACGTCTGGTCGTCCATGAATGGCAAAACTCTGGCATAGTTTCTCAATTGTAGCGGCTAACGTTGGTGTCTTCACCTCATATGCACTCAACCATTTTGAATAGGCATCAACAATGAGCAGAAACATTGTTCCCAGGAAAGATCCAATGTGTAACCGCACCCAAGGTCTACCCGGTGACCCAAATAAATTACCTCCCTTGCTAGGAACATGCAATTTTCTTTTTTTAAATGCATTCCAGCTTGCAAGAATCACTTTAAGACTGCTTCTAAGTTTTCCAAATGCTCTTTTTCAGTGAATCCTGTTACCAATACATCGCCTAGTAGACTACAGCCCGGGGCAGTCCCTGCAGTGAGCTTTCCATTGTTCTCTGAAAGATGGCACAAGCAGAGGAGACACTGAAAGGCAATCATGTATATTGGTACAACCCTTTGTGGGTATTAATTGTGACAAATTCCTGGGAAGCATTATCCAATTCTAATTGATGATAAGCAAGGCTCATGTCGAGCTTTGTGTACGTTGTCCCTCCTGCCAGCTTGGCATACTGATCTTCGATTTTTGGAATGGGGTGCCTGTCTAGCTTAGCTACTTTATTAACCATCAGTTTGTAGTCTTCACAAATTCAGACGCTTTGGTCAGGTTTAAGGTTGGGGACAATGGATGCTGCCCATTCTGAGAATTGAACAGTTTGTATAATGCCCGGTTTCTCTAGTCTGTTCAGTTCAATGTCGACTTTTTGTCGCAGGGCATATTGTACTGGTCTCGCCTTCATGAAGTGAGGGGTTGCTTTCGGATCCACATTGATCTTGCCCTGCAGGCCCTGGATCTTCCCCAGTTTGTCCTTAAAGGTGGTGGTGTACTTTCTAAATAGCTCTGGTGGCCCACTTGCTCCCAGTTGGAAAATTTCAGTCTATTCTAACTTAATCTCCTTTAACTAATTTCAACCAGGAGGCTTGGCCCTTCACCTGCTACCACCATCTAGGGTAGCTTTACCGATTGTCTTCCATAATGGAGAGTTACTCTGTTAATGGGGAGAATTTTTGGCTCAGTGAGTGGGGGCGGGGTCCGCTCACCGAGGCATAAAATGATGCAGGGTGACATCAGGCGCACATCCCAACATCACTGCATGTCATTTCGATTTTCAGTTCGGCAGGCATCCCGAATCAGCTGCATGCCCGCCGAACTGTCAAAGGCCTTTTAAGGCCATTAATGAACTAACTAAGGCTATTGAGAAAGCTGCCCGTCCAACCTTAATGTTGGCGGGCAGACGAAGAGCCCAGGCAGCCTTCGCATTTTTCATAGAATCTCATCCACGGGTTTATAAATTAAATAAATTTTTTCATTAAAGTTCATTGACATGTCCCAATTCATGTGACACTGTCACTTGAGGGGATATGTCTCAAATGTTTTTCTCTTTATTAAAATTTTTAAAACTTAAAAAACGTAAGGCACCTCTGTGCCTTAGGGAGGTTTCGGGCTCTTGCGTGCACTCCTGACTCAGGGAACCACCCTTACCCCCTCCGCCTGCATAGGGAGCACACAGCGATTCCGGCTGTGAGTCACGCTGGGTGGGCTTTAATTGGCCCGCCCATGTAAAATGGCGGTTCAGACCCGATCGGGGGCGCTGATTGGGTCCGCACCCACCCGTGCCCATCCCCGCACAACACCCCCCCCCCCCCAACCCGACGGGGGTAACACTTTCTCCTATGTCTTTTACTTGAATGGCTTCAACATTATATGTTTTTAGCTTGGCGGCTGTTTCTTCTAAACTTAACCGATGTTCACCATTATTCAAATATCCATAGGTATGTTCCCCACACACTGTAGTGGAAGCTCCCGTGTCCACTTCCATTCTAACAGGTTTGCCATTTACTTTCACTGTGATAAATTGGTTCTGTCTTTCCAACTTTCAGCTTAAACAACGAGTAAATGTCTGAATTTGTTGGTTCAGGCTCTTCTACCTTGTAGGTTTCATTGGGCTTCTTCTTTTCTTTACAAGTCTGTTTGAATCTTTCCTTGCATTGCCCATTTCTATGACAATAGTAGCATTCGATTTTTTTGAGCTGCCAATCACTAAAAGACTGGTTGTTTCCACCTATATTAAAATTATTCTTCGATTTTGCTGCCAAGTTGTTTTTCTTTATTCTTCAGCTAGCGAGGGCTGTTACCTGCTTCTTGGCATAATCTCGTTTTTCACGCCTCTTTCAGCTGAGGTTGCCCACCCAACGTGGAGGATGATGCCATTTTGTGCACCCTGTATTGCTTTTGAATCTCTTACAGCACTTTCCATGGCCAGCACTATCTCTAGCGTCTTCTTAAAATCCAGATTCACTTCTTTTCTGAATAGCGTCCTCTTTCACACCATACACGAAATGATCTCCGAGCATGTCATTCAGAGTCGTACCAAACTCACAATGTTCCATTAGCTACTACAAATTTGCCACATAGCATGCAATTGTCTCACCTGGGGTTCTATTTCACAAATTAAACCAGTACCTCTGCGTCATGACTGAGGGCTTTGGTTGTAGGTGACCCTTCATGAGGTCAACCAATTCATTGAAATTCTTTGAATCTGGGGCGCTGGGTTCTATCAAACTTCACGTCAAACCATAGGTTTTGCTCCCACAAACATGCAAAAGGATTGCTCACCTCTTCTCATCCCCTGTAATCTTGTTTGCTTGATAAAAGAATGTGATGCATTCTACGTATTGAGACCAATCATCTGTGGCTGGTTCAAAAGGATCAGTTCTCCCAAATTGTGGCATTTTGAGAGGGGATAACTTCTTCAATTCTAACAGAGCTTGCTACTTACAACCACTGGACGAGGTATAGTGCCAATTTCTTTTTTACTTGAGTCCTTCTGTTCAAACTTGTTTTATCCTCATCGCCAGTTTGTTGTAGGGTGGCCAAATTATACTATTAGTGATAGAGTTGATCTATAGACACTTCTTGGGTTGAAACATTAAATTCATTTTCAATATACTCAGCAGCAACTACACATATCTTTTCAACTCCAACTCTAACTCTACACTGGCTGCTGAGATAGCCCACACTACTCTCCTATTGGTTACTACAGATCATGTAATCTTGCCTAACAAATATTATTCTTAAAGGTAAATTACACGTTAAATAAAACCATAATTACTACAACAACTATACTATGTTGCTGACAACTAATGCACTCTACAACTATAGAATCAAAGAAGCCATTCAGCCAATCTGTGTCTGTGTTCATTCTTAGCTAGGGCAACTCAATGCTAATCCCACTGCTCGGTGCTCTCCCCATAAGTCTTGTATTTTCCGCTGTTTCAAATCTTTCTTCATTCTTTCTTTCAAAGATGCAATGGCCTTTGTCTTACCCATTCTGGAAGCCCATACTGTAATAACTTGCTGCAATCAGAATCATTCAGCATTTACAAGAAGATCTACAATATCTTCTGAACCTTCTCTGATCCATGGAAATAGTCCCAGTATCTAAATACTCTCCTCCTGACTACAGCTTCCCATCCCTGATATTATTCTGGCTCACGGTTAAAGTTGTGCTGCTGATGTTCACCTTTTAGACACTCAGCACCATGAACAGTACTGCATGACGACAGCTCCCTCTACACTTAGAATCCAGAACATTTGAAACACTAATCGTCATTAGATGCACACAGAAGCATCAGCTGCCCAAGCACTGTGGACAGATGAACAATTAGATCATAATGAGTGCCAACCTTTGCAAATGGGATTTTCCTTTGTTACTTTCTTCATGTCAAGGTTCATGTTTAAAAGGTTTTTAACGTTGAGCCTAGCAAGAATCAGAAAATTTCTATTCTCACACAATGAGCGCAGGTGAGATCATTTTAATTATCAATAATTGTGTAAAATTGGTGTCAGAACAGATGCTCTACTCTCTCTCTCTCTCTTATACTCAATATACCCCAACACCATCTTCTGTCCCATAGAAAGAGGTGGAAGACAGGGGAGATGCACAGTGGGTGTGGTGCAAAGAGGGTGGGGTATATAGAAGGTGGGGTATATAGAGGGCACGGTATATAGTGGGTGAGGTATATAGAGGGTAGGGGAAAAAGAGTGTGGGCTATATGGAAGTTGGATATATCGAGGATTGCATATATAGTAGGTGGGGTATATAAAGGGTGGGGTATATAGTGAATGGGGTGGGGTGTAGAGTGGGTGGAGTTAACAGTGGGCTGGGTGTAGTGTGGATGGGTTTACAATGGGCAGGGTTTGCAGCGGGTGGCGTGTACAGCAGGCGGGGTGTTAACAGTGGGCGGTGTCTATAGTGGTTGGAGTGTGCAATGGGTGGGGTTTACAGTGGGTGGGTTTATAGTGGGTGGTGTGTACAGTAGGTGGTGTGTACAATGGGTGGGGTGTACAGTGGGTGTTGTGTATAAAGGGTGGGGTGCGTGTATGGTGGGTGAGGTGTATAGATGGCAGTGTTTGCATTGGGTGTTGTGTAATGTGAGTGGGGTATTTAGTGGGTGGGGTATACAGTGGATGAGCTTTAGTGGGCGGGGTGTAGAATGTGGTGTAGAATGGGTGGTGTGTACAGTGGGTGGGTTGTATAGAGGGCAGTGTTTGTAGTGGGTGGTGTATATGGTGGACAGGCTACACAATGGGTATGGTTTATAGTGGATGGGGTTTACAATGGGTGGGGTGTACAGTGGGTGGGGTGTAGAATGGGTGGGGTTTACTGTTGGTGGGTTTGCAGTGGGCAGCATTTGCAGTGGGTGTGTGTATAGATGATAGGCTATGCAATTGGTGAGTTATGTAGTGGATGGGTTTATAATGGGTGGGGTTTATAGTGGGTGATGTGGGATGTATAGTATGTGGGGCGTATAACGGGTGGGATGTGTAGTTAATTGAATCCAAATGGGTGGTGTGTAAAGTGACTGTGATACAAAGTGTGTGGGGTGTAATGTGGATGGGGTTACGTGGGTGGGGTGTATAGTGAGTGGGGTATAGAGTGGGTGGGGTATAGTGGGTGGGGTATAGTGAGTGGGACATAGAGTCAGCAGGGTGAAGTGGGTGGGGTATTTAGTGGATAGGGCATAGTGGGGCATAAAGTGGGTGGGGTGATGTCGGTAGGTTATAGTGGAAGGGGTGTAGAGTGAGTGGGGTATAGTGGATGAAGTGTTTAGTGGGTGGGATATAGTGGGTGGATGTAGAGTGGGTGGGGGTGAAGTGGGAGTGGAGTGGGTAGGGAATAGTGAGTGGGGTTTAGATTGAGTGGGGTATAGAGTGGGTGGGGTGTAGTGGGTGGGATAGTGGATCCAAAAAGCTGAGAGTGGAACCTGACCATGGTTAAAAGATGGGGGTGGGCGAGCAGTGGTAGGTACCAGCTGTTTGATATTTGTATCAAATCATAATTATAGCAGCAAGTCCTACAGTTCAGCTTCAATCTGATTTTTGTCATGAGCAGCAACATTTAGTGTTATAAAACGGTCTTAAATTCCGACAATTGTTTGCTCCCAGTTATTTATTTGCTAGAAGATAGCTGTCATTGGTCTTGTTGCAATAGTTTGGAAACCATCAGCTGCGATCAGTCCAAATAAATATTATCTTAAATTCAGTTTCTCCTGGATTATAATTCAAGTTGAGTAGTCACATTGAGATTCCTAAATAATGAGAACAGTACACCCAGTATCAGTTGCCTTTATTCCGTGCCTAAACCTCCGTGTGCATCAAAAGTGGCCCCACTTTATTCAATGGGATCAGCTAAATTTAATCAGTATTGAAACATTGGCCTAGATTCTGATGTAAGTGGTGAAGGAAGCACTTTCACTGTTCACCTCCTGTACAGTCATCCTCAGATCTTTAGTGGACTTGTCAGCAGAAATTTCTACTCCTTCTGCATCAGGTTATATTCAGCGCCCAACCTGTGGCCTCTGTGAGGAGAATAAGGAGCAGTGAAGCTGTTGAACCAATCAAACTGAAGAATCCTCACCAAGGTACTTGGGCAACAAAGCAGGAAGTATAAAACAGGAAGCATAAGTTACACTTAAATTAATGCCCTGGAAGCAAAATAAAGCATATTCACATAGGACTAAGGCAGATAGAAAAACAAAAAAAAAAATTAAAATGTTTTTAATTCTTATTTTTTTAAAGAAATCTGCAACATGAAATTTCTTCTGAAGAAATGTGACTCCACACTTGTAAAATTAAATTTTCATGGCCTTCAGCAGTATATATCGCTTATTATGTTGTTAAAAACTTTACAAGCTCTAACATGTACATTTTTCTTTAGAGTGTCATGATGATGCGACGTATGCATGTGTGATATTAATCTTTAGTTTCATCAGCTGATCAAATATATATTGAACTACTTTAGTAGGACTTCTATAAATCCAGCAAAAACACTGGCTTAAGATGGCCGTCACAAGTCATGTCTGGTATTACAAGTTGACCAGTTCCTGGAAGTTTCCAATTTGGAATACAATTAAGACACATCCAGACATCCTCCTACAGAATTTCATACCTGCTGATGTTGAACTACATCAAAAAATGAACTGAAACCGTAGGGCTCTTACCATTTGCATTCCTATGAGGCTGCTTGTCAAGCAGAGACAAAAAGTGGGGTGGGGGGTTAGCTCAATAAAAACTAACCCCTTTGTGTTTTAAATTCAAGAAAGCCTGTCAGATCGGTTTCTTTCCAATCAGCATGTAAATGGTTATCCACAGGCACTGAGTTAATAACTTCATCCTCATAAATTTGTAAAAAAAAACCCTGTTATGGTTGAACCTGGAGTGATAAAATAGGGTAGTCATTTCACTGCTCCTCGCATGGCTGTAACAAGAGTCAGAAAAGTAAGCAATTAGCCAAAGTTCACACCATTAGTTTTGTTGCGAATTCAATTGGCAAAGAGAGCTGCAGTGCAGACTATGGGAGAGCAGGGCAGCACAGATAGCAATTTATGGATTTCCACTGTTAACTGCGCACGTGGGCCGGAGGTTGCTGTCAGTTTAATCCTGTAATAACAGCGAGCACTGACAACTTCACTATCATTAGCACAGCAAAATCCAAGCCATTTTTTTATGTGTGTGGCAGTCGAACAGAATGACTAAACTTTTAATGAACCTCAATTTAATATAACTGAAGCATTATGTGAATGATGTTGCAATCTCAGGCACTGTGCCCAAATTTGCTTTGCATCCATCGTCTTAAACTCCAGATGACTGTTGTCACAACACAGAGATCTTCATGCACTTTGCCCTGGAACATCTAAACTGCCAAATGCTTCCTTGTGAAAGAACTATTTAATGAAGAAACTAGAAATAACAAAAGAAATGCCACGTCTTTTTAGAAACCTTGGTTATTTAACTCATTATTTGGTTAAACCTACTGTTGTAGAAAACCAAAGGCTTGCAAAATGATCTCTGAAATTTCCTGTGGTCATTGCATTGTCTATTGCATCACTTTCTCTGATGTCACCGATATTTCTTTCCTGACCTACCTTGGCTCACAGTCTGGCAATGCCCCAATCTTACTTGTTTTCAAATCTCTCCCTGGTCTCATCCCTTCCTATCTCCATAACCTCCTATATCCCTACAAACTTCCACCAGTTCTGGCCTTTTCTGCATCCTGGATGTTAATCACTCCACCATTGGTGGCACTGCCTTCAGCTGCCTGTGTCCTAAGCTCTGGTTTTCCATCGCTCAATGTTTCTGACACTCCAACTCTCTCTTTTCCTTAAGAAGCTCCTTAAAACCTATCCCTTTTACCAAAATTTTGATCATCTGCTCTACTGTCTCCACATGTGGTTAAGTGCATTAGGTTGTTTTAGTATGGTGAAGGCACTACATAAACACAAGTTGTTTTCTGCACATTTTGCTTCCTATTGTTAAGGTTTTGCCACAATTTATGAGATCCCTTTCCGAACAGTGTGTTTATTGGGTGATGGTGGCCAGGGCTTGATTTCCACCTGCTCACCCGAGTCAGAATGGTGCCAGAATCATTTCATTTAAATGCATCCAATTGGTGGTCAGAATGAAATGTACGCTTCATAGGTTACTCATCAATTGAATGGGCACAAAATACCCCCCATTCCCACTGTCTACTTCAGGTGAAGAAAACACCAGCAAAAGCACATAATAGTGGGAGATGGACATAGTGTTATTGAAGAGGAAGCATAGAGTGTGCAAGGGGTATCAGCTGGAACAGACTGGAAGATTAGCAGGCAGAATACTTCCCCTGAACTGAGTGGACCCGCGATAAAATGAAGATTGTTACAGAGGCATCACATTAGTGAGGAATCCTTTACGACCTTAAGCATGACAGTGAATGGTTGTGTGGGTAACATGAGGCTGTCCAACAACCAGATAACAACTGCCTTCTGCTACATGTCAATCAAGAACCATTGTCTGCCTGTATTCTGTTACTAATCACAAGACTACACCAGTGCTATCTAAGATGCAGTCATGGCTGCTTGTACTTGTTTGGAAAATGGTATCAAGCAAACAGGCCGGAAAGACCTAGTAAATTCTCACTGTTCTGCTCAAACATTGTGATGAGATACGCTGGAGCAGTGCCATGCATGTCTGGTGCAGCAGAGTAGCAGCTGCTTGCCACTTATGCCAATGGCCATTCTGAGTGATCACATATGCTACACAAGTAGCAATAGGTGACAGTAGTTGCTACGTCTGAAAAAAATGACCCCACAGGTACTCCATACAGAAGAGAATCTGGAAGACATGTCAGTGTCTGTTTCCAGTACATATGGTGGGCCTTAGTTCTGTACCGCCTGCAGTTAGCTGGCTGACAATGCAGTGACCCACACATGCTACTTCTTCAACCAGAGCAGAATTTAGTTGTAGAGATGTATAACCACAAACCAGAGAAGCTGATGACACACAAGGAACAAACACGAAAGCAAAACGTTGAACATGTGCACCACATGCAATGGAAAACATAAACACATTAACCTTTAATGTATCATTTAGCATTACATCTAGTTGAAATGTAATACCTTCACAGCAGTGCTAAAATGGAGAAAAGTCTGCATCATATTTATTTTTTATTTAATGGGATGTGTGTGTCACCAGCAAGGCCAACATTTGTTTTTCATCCCTAATTGCCCTTGAGAAGGTGGTGCTGAACAGCCTTCTTGAACTGGTGCAATCCATCTGGTATAAATTCACTCACACTCTGTTAAGATGAAAGTTCCAGGATTTTAACCCAACAACAGTGATGGAACAGTGATATAGTTCCAAGTCAGGATGGTGTGTGGTTTGTAGGGAAACTTGCAGGTGGTGGTGTTCCAATGAGTCTGCTGCCTTTGTCCTTCTAGGTGGTAGAAGTTGTGGGTTTGGAAGGTGCTATTGAAGGAGCTTTGGTGAGTCACTGCAGTACACCTTTTAGATGGTACACACTGCTGCTACTGTGCACCGGTGATGTAGGGAGTAAATGTTTAAGGTAGTGGACTGAATGTTAATCAAGTGCGCTGCTTTGTCCTGGATGGTGTTGTGTTCCTTGGGTGTTGTTGGAGCTGCACTCAACCAGGCAAGTGGAGAGTACTCCAGCACACTCCTGACTTGTGCCTAGTCGATGGTGGACAGGCTTTGGGAAGTCAGGAGGTGAGTTACTCACCGTAGAGTTCTCAGCCTCTGACCTGGTCTTGTAGCCACAGTGTTTATTTGGCTGGTCCAGTTCAGTTTCTGGTCAATGTAACCCCCAGGATATTGGTGGAGGCGATTTCAGTGATGGCTATTGCCATTGAATGTCAAGGGAAGATGGTTGGATTCTCTGTTATTGGAGATGGTCATTGCCTCACAGTGGGCTAGTAATCCAGAGGCCCTGTAGGGACACGAGTTAAAATCCCACCAGGGCAACTGGTGGAATTTAAATTCAATAAAATCTTGAATATAAGACTAATGTCAATAATAGTAACCATGACAATGATCATTGATTGTTGTAAAAACCCATCTGGTTCACTAATGTCCTTTAGGGGAGGAAATCTGCCTTCCTTACTGGTCTGACCTACATGTGACTCCAGATGCACAGCAACATGGTTGATTCTTAACTGCCTTATGAGGTGAGGTAGTGGCATAGTAGTATTATCACTGGACCAGCACTCCAGATACCCAGGGTAATGCTCTGGGGACTTGGGTTTGAATCCCACAACAGCAGATGGTGGAATTTGAATTCAATAAAACATCTGGAACTATAAGTCTAATAATGACCATGAAACCATTGTCATAAAAACCCATCTGGTTCACTAATGCCCTGACCTGGCCTATGTGTGACTCTTAAAGCCACTCAGTTCTCAATGGCAATTAGGAATGGGCAATAAATGCTGACATAGTGACATCCATGTTCAATGAATGAAAAAAGCACTTAGTTCAAGGGATGGGCAACAAATTCTGGCCTTGATGATGCCAGAGATGCCAACATCCTGTGAAAGAATAAAGGAAAAAAAAACAAGCTGTTGTCCAGGGCCTTGCTCCATGGAGTGCTTCAGTTTCTGAAGAGTTGTGAATGGAACTGAACATTGTGCAATCATCAGTCAATATCCAAAACTTCTGACCTTATGATGGAGGGAAGGTCATGAATGAAGCAACTAAACATGGCCCGAGGAGCTCCTGCAGGATTAGAATTTCCACAGTGATTCTCCAGCTCTTCCACCAGAGTTATGATCTCATGGAAGTTTTAACTCGAGTTGTCAGTGATAGTGCAATGTCAGAAATTCTAACCCTGGTTGTTACTGACACAAAAATGTCAGACTGGTTTGTTTCTGTCCGGTTGCACCAACATGCCAGTTGACTTTGGTATATGTATTCGAGGAGTCAAAAGGTCTTGAAAATGTTACGATTTTACTGGTAATTTCTAGTGCATATGATTTAGAATAGAGAACAGTGTGACAGCTCCAGTCCTGATGACTGCCTTACTGAATAGAAATATTTTTAATTATCATCTCCAAATTATAACATGCAGAAATAGAAAAAAAGTAGAAAGTTTAAGCTGCCCCACTCAAAGACTAGAATATTTGGTTCAACACCAAATCAATAACAGTGCTAGTTAAATGTCTGAACTGAAAATATTCGGCCTCTTCTTCACTCTCATTTTCTATGCCATACTTTCTCTTACTTGGGCCAATATAGTTAACATATTCTTCTTTGGACAGAAGGTCTTGAGAAGTGGTCCACTTAAAAATGTATCCAGGCTTTGGAGCTCTGTGCTCATAAAAATACCTCAGATAATCCTGTTGTATGATGTTGCATGTGCCTGCATGCCATTGCAATGTAAAGGTGTTCAGCAGAGCAAGGGTTAATGTGAAACTGGAGAATAGCACTGCCCATGGTATGATGTATAGAGTCACATGGTAATAGACTGATAGATCATTCTAAAGAGAACACCCTGGAACCAGCCTGCATGGAGTAGCAGCGCCATGTGTGACAGTAACCTGGGATCTGTAAGTAGTTAAAGGTTAACAATAAAAGGTTCATGTTTAAATATACAAGTCTCAAGATCTGAGACATATGAAGAACCCCTAATACAACAGGTCCTGCTACTGACAACTCAAATTGTTCAAATCCCAAGAATTTCTAACACTTTCTGTCTCTCTAACACTAGAACTTTTCGAAAAGCTAACTTTTATTTATATATTATTCAGTTACTCTTTAAATTTCTCATACAAGATAACAGATCCCTCTAATGGGAGGAAAGGCAATAAGCTAGGAATTAGATTATCAATAGATGTACTTTTTAAAATTTATTCCTTCATGGGATGCCGGCATCACTGGCAAAGCCAGCATTTGTTGTCCATCCTTAATTCCCTTGAACTGAATGGCTTGTTGGACCATTTCAGAGGGCATCTAAGAGTCAACCATGATTCTGCAGGTCTGGAGTCACATGTAGACCAGACCAGGTAAGGATGGCCGATTCCCTTCCCTAAAGGATATTGGTGAACCAGATGGGTTTTTACCACAATTGATGATGGTGTCATGACCACCATTACTGGGACTAGCTTTATAATTCCACATTTTATTAACTGAATTTAAATTCCACCAGCTGCCATGGTGGGATTCAAACCCATTTCCCCAGAGCCTTAGTCTGGGCCTCTGGGATTACTTGTTCGGTAGTACTATCACTACACCACCATATATATTCTTCATGTTTGTGTGTGTCTGTGGTAAGTATTTCTAGGAAACATTGAAATGTCCACTCTTAAATAATTTTTATCCCTTTCCACTTCAGTACACCACCTGCCTCAAACCTTTGCCTCCAGATCCTACCAGGTTGCAACAGGGCACATCAGCTAGTCTGCAGCCCATGCCTGCACAGGGAGGTGACAGATGCCTTGTTAATGAGAGCTGGCACAATCATCACTTTCCCCATGGACAATCAGAAGAATAGCGCTCTGGGGTCTGCCCAATTTGCAGGATTCCCCCAAGTTCAAGGCATCAACACATCACCCTGCAAGTCCCCTCATTGGCACAGACATAAACCCAGTGAATGAATTCACTCTCTGAATGTCCAACTGATGCTTGATGGTAAGCCGCACATCATTCAGATCGATGCCCACCATCCTGACATACAGCACCAGTCCTCCTTTGCCCCAGTTTTTAACCTTCTTCAAGTTGCTGGCTGCTTGGGGATGAGGAACTGTCCACTGCATATACAGTTCATGGCTCCATAATCACCAGCAGAAATATGGTACAACTAGATCCATGTATCCACAACAAAGCATCCACTAAGCCCTGCATTGTGTTTTGTTGGATGCAAGATATTTCCAACATGTCTAGAAATGAAAGGTGGAGACAGTTGGATTATTTATTGACTGGTAAATGCTAAAAAAAAAACTCACATTTTATTGAACCTGTACCTGTTTTTGCATGAGTCTAGAAGACACAAGGGGCTTGATCTTGATTTTTTGTGACAGTGCAAAGTAGCTGCTAGTGAATCTGAAGCCTGACTTACACCTCTCCTGAGTTTCGTTCCCACTGATGTCAATGCAAATAAAAATCGACAGAGATGTAAGATGGGCTTTGAACTGCTTTATACAATCATGCAGTTTCAAGATCCATGCACGGCCCTTTAGGTGAGGAATGTTACTGTATCAGACTGGATTTCCTCTTCCTAGGGAACCAAAGCTTTCATTTCTTGGAGGTAATTTTTATTTTGGATGATTGTGTAAAATGAATGATATCAGATTCCCTGCTTATATTTCCCAACTTTTATTTTCCATCATATATTACCCATTAATCTCAATCTAACGTTATACAATCCCTTTGTTACCATGACCCCAGTACCTGGCATTATTGCTTGGTGTTTCATTAAACACCCAAGCATGGAATAATTAGAGAGAGCAGTTTGTGAGGGGTAGAGGATATACTTCACTGATGATAACAAACATCCAGGATAAGTGGAAGCAGATGTACGCTCATGTGTCTATCATTCGTGCTGTCCTGAGACAATGAATAAAAGCTGTAGCTAACTATTGAAACCCTCAGAATCACATGAGAAAGACAATGGCTTGTGGATGATGAAGGATATGTTTAAGCACTTGAGACAGAACAATTAGGCTTCAATTCAAAAGAAAAAATATTCTTCCACCTTTTGAGAAAATTGTAAATAACCAATGTCTATCATAGAATTTAATTGCTATTTGCAATGCTTAACAAACCATGACACCAAGTGTAAAATGAGAGGTCCCTTTTATAGGAAACGTGATCGATTTATCTCAAAACACAGTTAGTGATATTTTGTGTCAATTCCTTCCTAAACAGGCAACTATCACTGTGAATCAGCAGGCAGCCAAATGAGGCCTATTCAGGTGCTGTTCTGAAATCAATTGGGATTTCCACCAACTCCAAGCTCCCTGCTATCCCCACACCCACCTCACCCCCCCCACCCCTACCCACCCCACCCAAGTCTTCCCCACCCCAACCCATTTCTGGTCCCCGTCTTGATTAAAAATCCAGCCCTTTCTGCCCACCAGGCAGTAGGAAGATATTCAGGCAAGAAGTAGGAGAGCTTGTCAGTGCCAGCAAGAATGCCTCCGGGGCATGGCTGAAATGTCAAATAGAATGCAATAACCTTACAACATAACCAAGGTAATTCTCTAATCTAATATCTCCCAGCACTCTCTGCTTCCCCTTGCACTACCTGTTGCCCCAGCACTCACAACTCTCTCTTACACCAGCACATACCTCCAATCACTGCAGCACACTGCCTCCTTTTGCTCCTTCCGTAGTATTATGAGCCTGCCACTCTTGTCAATGTTATGTCCTTCAGCTCCTCACACCTCTGCCATCTGTCTGATACCAGCAAAATCATTCAGCCCTCACATGCGCACCCTTGAAAGCTTTCTCTCCTCTAACACTGACATGCTCCCTCCCTCTGTATGCAATAACAGGAAGCAGGCAACCCCCGGAAGGATTACCGTGATTCATTTATGTGCCATCCCCATTTAAAGAGCAGCTGATGGACATTGTGGGCAGATCCCCCTGCCCTCCTTCCCTTCTCACTTCAATTTCATCCTTACACATGATGTATGACAAATATCTGCTGCTCCCAGATGCCAACCATCTATCCCTACTTGCTAATGTCATTAAATACTAACCTTACTGAATTTGACACTCATGATACCCATTTTGGACCCTGGAATCATGTGGTAAGAATCAGGATCTTACCCAACCACCACCCCCCCACCCCGCCCACTCCCCGAAATTCCTGCGTGACACTCTCCACATTAGCATCGCCAAATTCAATTTTTCCTTTCAGAAACTAGGAACTGATGAAAAAAACTTTAAACTCATTTAATATGTACAATGAAACAGTCCATGAAAATGTCCCGCTGCTTCCTCCATTTTACCTGTAAATTTACTAAATCATTCCTTTCTCACAAGCTCTCCTGCTGATGACTGGAACAGAAACATTCACTTTTAAGAAGGAAGACCACCTGCAACAAATTAAATTTCAGGCCCATTACTGCTCGGCCTGGCATATTAAAGGCTTTTGAGCATCTGTGCGGTAATTATATGAACATTTTATTGAAAAATTTTATCCTGATACGACCAGTTTCCAAAAGGGCCCCTGATGCAGAATGCTTATTTCTGGAATTATCTAAGTGCTGTCAAAAGCTACTTTGACGATCTTATCAAGCCTCTTCACTGACCTCATTGAAGTGCTTGATTGTCTTAATGATCATATACTACTAGTGAAGATCACTGCTTACAACCCTCTTTCACCCATGGGCTATTTGCACAATGCACAGCCAAAGCACACTTTATCTGAAGCTCAAAGTTTAAAATGCTGTGGTCCACCAAGATTTGACCCTAATACTGTACCGTGACATCTTGTGAACAAATTAATTATCTCAAAATATCAGGCAGTCGACATATACATTCTCTGCTGTCAAAGTGATGCTGTTCTGTGACACAGATGTCACTGCACCTCTTGTCCTTTTCAGATGCAAGCAAGGAGAAGGTTGTCAGCCACCTTTTTTCTCCACAGCATTTTCTGCACTGTGAAACATCTGGATAAACTGGATAGCTCCAATAAGCAGGTGTGGGGATCGTGATGAGCAATTAATCCATGCCATTGACTGCAAAATGCAGGCAGCATGCCCACTTCTCACAGCCTGCTCATTTGAATGTTCTCTCTTTGTGTAACCAGAATGAACCACGCTGTTGACTGGTCAGACACTTCAGTTGGGGGCCAATTTCAGGAGTGGCTGGCACTATTTAAAGCCAGCATACACCTCTTAATGCCAACCTGGGGAGGGGGTAGGGCGGGGGGGGAGGGGGGGGGGGGTGGGTGGTGCGGGTTCTATTTTGACCTTTGGCAGGGAGGCAAATTGATGCCCTGGAATTTTGAGGCCTGACCTCACCCATATTTGTCAGATGAGCTGCATGTGGGCTGCCAAATGAGCATCTCAACCATCAGCTCACCAAAATTGGCATTAACGGAAAGGCAATCATGCAGGAAGAGGATCCCTGGGCACCAGATGATTATTAACTAATCCAGGAATGCACCTCTGGGGCCCCCAAAAAGGATAATTCAGCCTTACCTTTGGCATATGCAGCACGTGTGAGCCACCAGCTCACACCTAAAATGGCAATCTGGGCCCTATTTACATCATAGGATTTAACCTTATGTCATATTAAAAGGTTCCTATGGCCTGAATTGGGCGCATGCTTTGGGAACCCTGCTGTTAGGCCGTTTTGAAAATGGTTGTTGCTGCTTTGCTTACCCCCTTCCATCTTTAGGTTGTTACAACCATGTTGGTGATAGGTAAAGGGAGTCAAAATCAATCCCATGCACTTTCAGCAGGAGCCCTGATTGATTTTTCCCCTTGCCTAGCTCAGGAATACTGCACTTCCTTACTACTACCTTACCTGAGACCAGCTACTTCCACTCAAATGTGGCTCTCCCTCATCTAATTTGTTCAATACCATAACAGTTGTTTTTGTGGATGAAAGAGCAACCTGGCCTGGTTTGCTCTCAGTCTTCACTCAGAGGGAGCACATTAGCCTCTACTCAGTGCCTGTCCTGATGGAATACACATGATCAAATAGAAACTTACATTTATATAGCACCTTTAATGTATTAAAACATCCCACTTCACAGGACTGTGACCGAGCTGAATTTGAGACTGAGCCACATAAGGAAATATTAGGACAGGTGACCAAAAGTGCAATGGAAATAGGCTTTTACGCAGCGTCTTAAAGGGAGGAGAGAGAGCTTGAAAGGTGAAGTGATTTAGGCTGGGAATCCCAGAATTAGGGCCTAAGCAACTGAAACCACAGTTGGCAAAGGTGTAGGGATGAAATTCAGGGATGCGTAAAAGGCCAAAGCTGGAGATCTGCAGATCTCGCAAGGTTGTAGGGTTGTAGGAGGTTACAGACATAGGCAAGGTGGAGACCATGGAGGGCTTGGAAAATCAATCCTCACCATGAGGGAAATTGAGGGAACAAATCCATTCTTACAACCCCATGGCACAGTGCAGGCCATGGCAACCCAACATTGCACATGGCTGCAAAATGATAAATGCAGACTTATTAGGTTATGATGCGACTTCCCAGTTGCAGGTGTGAAAGGTAATAAATCTTCACTGTAAACGTTGTTTCTTCAGTGAGGAAGCAACTGAAGGATAATGTGAAACCCTGCTGCATAAACATTAAAATTCAGCTACTCAATTCCTTCCAGTGGGAATGTGTCTGGAAGAGTTTTAGTTTGGAAGGATATGACAGTGAAATCTATCAAGTGAGCCATGTATCACTTATATTGCTTTGCACTCTATGGGCTGTTATTTTATATATACAACTTTTTTAAACAAAACTTTTTGATTTGTGGTTTCATTTCCTTATACGGCCGATAACCTTTTGTAGAAAATAATCAAGATAGGTCAAGCTGACTGCTACTTTAAACACCAATTAGATGGCCAACGATACTGCTAATTGTGCACGCAGGTAGCTTTAACGTTGTCAAAATGTTTACAGTGCTGCCAAGCAGATGGAGAATAAATTGAGAGTGCCACAACCAAGGGGCTGTACAAGTGTATCAGAGAGATTGAATCAGCAGAGGCCTGGACAGGATTCACCTCTGTGGCCCCAGAAAAATCAGCCAAAATCAGACAGTGAGGCTGACTGCCACCTCACTGCCCTGGCTTCAATTTCTCTCCCCCACCCACAATGGGATATGAAGGCATTAGAAAGGATGCAGAAAAGATTCACGAGAGCAGCTCCAGGGATGAGAACTTCAGTTATGTAGATAGATTGGAGAAGTTGGGACTGTTTTCCTTGGAGAAGAGAATGTTAAGAGGAGGTTTGATAGAGGTATTCAAAACTGTGAGGGGTTTGGACAGGGTAGGTGGCAAAAATCTGTTGCCATTGGTGGAAGGATCAAGAAAAAAAGGCACAGATTTAAAGTAATTAGAAAAAGAAGCAATGGCAACATGAGGAGAAACTTTTTCAGTCAGCAAGTTGTTAAGGTGTGGAATGCGCTGCCTGAGAGTGTGGTGGAGGCAGGTTCAATCGAGTGTTCAAGAGCAAATTGGATTATTATCTGAAAAGGAAGAATGTGCAGGGCCACAAGGAGAAGGTGGGAGAATGGCACTAGGTGAATTGCTCATTCGGAGGGCTGACATAGAAATGACAGGCTGAATGGCTTCTTTCTGTGCTATAACAATTCTGTGATTCTGGGACCACTAACATCTGCCCAGCAGAATGAAACAGGAGACTCATGGGAGTGGAGTTAATGGCCCCGGGCCAGAGAATGAAAGTAAGTGGCTTAATTGACACCTGCCCCACACCACCCTCCACTCCTACCCCCCCCCACCCCCTCCCCCCCCCCCACCCCGCACCCCCATCCCCACCACCACCTACTCCATTTAAGCTGCCAATTACTTACTATGGAGATCTTGGATCTGCCAACATCCACAAGGGTGCTCTTCCCTTCATATTAGGGATCTTTTTCCTTTTTAAATGTTCAACTGTCATTTCTGCTGGCACTGGGCAGCAACACTGCCGGGACTTTGCACCAGGCAGTGGTGGGCTTCTTCCTGGTAATGGGAATCCTGCCGATGGTCCATAATTAATGACCCTGGCCCCGGACAATGGGTGTGAGGAGAAGTGGACATCCTCTGCCACTGCTGTTCCACGCCAGAGAGATGAATCCAGCGTGCAGATTCCACCTGAGGCTGAACAAGTGTGTCGTTTGGATCCCCATTCAGGAAGCCTGCATGACACAATCAGCCGCACAACTGCTATAGCAACAACTGACATTTTCCCAGCACACCTCATGAGCAACTCTCCAAGTGATGTACAGAAGGTAAAGACAACAGAGGTGTGCAATGTTGGGATGAAGGCTGGACCAAAAACATCAGGTTCATAAGAGGCTTTAAAAAAGAAAGAACCACCTAGCTGGTGAAGAGATTTTCGGACAGAGTCCCAAAGAATAGTGACTGAAAGAACGGCTGCTGATGGTGACACAAACTATTAGATAGAGAGGCAATCAATAGGAAAATCAGACTATGGCTCTCTGTCTGGGTACCACAAAGAACAGAATGCCACAATTCGATCACTTTTCCAGTACCTGCCACCAAACATCACATCTTGAGCAGAGGGCAACAGGCAGGATGTTGTCAGTAGCATTTGTTGTGTATTAACTATTGATTTTGGAGTCCCATCTTAATTTGTCTAAATTTTTTAGGCAGCATACGTATGGTAAGGGTTAAGTTCTTTACCTTATCAATAGCATTGCATCCAGTCATTTTCAGTGATCTCCTGGAGATTTCGGTCTCCTTATCTAAGGAAAGAAATGCTTGCCATAAAGGGAGTGTAACGAAAATTCACCAAACTAATTCCTGAGATGGAGGGATTCCCTTATGAGGAAAGATTAAATAGACTGTACCTTTGTTCTCTGGAGTTTAGAAGAATGAGAGGTGATCTCATTCAAATATACAAAATTCTTACAGGGCTCAAGAGGGTAGATGCAGGAAGGATGTTCCCCCTGGCTGAGGGGCTTAGAACCAGGAGATGCACTCTCAGAATAAGGGTCAGGCCATTTAGGAGGAATTTCTTTACTCAAAAGGATGGTGAATCTTTGGAATTCTCTGCCCCGGAGGGCTGTGGAGACTCAGTCATTGAATATGTTCAAGACTGAGATCAATAGATTTCTACTTACTAAAAACCTCAAAGGTTACAGGGATAGTGCAGGAAAATTGTGTTGAAGTAGAAGATCAGCCATGACCTCACTGAATAGCGAAGCAGGCTAGAAGGGCTGAATGGCCTACTCCTGCTCCTATTTCTTATGTTTTATGTTCTTATCCTCCAAAGTATAACAACATTACTTTTAATTTAATGAATACGCTTATCAATTCAGTATATGATCATTCTACTAATATGTATTTCCATGCTACTTGTTAAATTAAAATACAGTTGCCAAATAGACATCTTTCTTTGTCTAATGCACTCATGTTGTGGTGTTATTACTTAAATAAAGATCAGTAGTAATCATTCTGTAAATTAACTCCTTATAAAAATCATCAAAATAACTAGAAGTGAAAACAAAGGCGTTAAAACAGGATATTCATAGTTATCTGCAGCCTCTCACTATTCAATTCACTCAAGGATCATAGTAGCCTTGATGCTCCATACAGAGTCTAACCCATTTAGTTTTATTTCCTTTACCTGAATTCCAATACTACCTAAATATATTCTCCAGCAGATTAATTACTGATTTGCTACCAATGTTAGATGCAAGATTATCCTGTGCAAATATTAATGAATTTAGGCATTTGTAATAGTATTAAAGACAAAATATGTCCTGGGCTAAAACATTATTATCAATATTTATATAGCACCTTTATCATTGAAAACCATTCCAAAGGCATCATTTTTAAATATGGATGTCAGACTAAAAATGGCAGTATGAGGGGCTGGGTGGGTGCTGGTGTCAAAACCTTGGTCAAAGAGGTTGGCTTTAAGGAGGATCTTAAAAGAGGAGAAGGAGGGTGGAAGGACTTAAGAAGAGAATTCCAGAGTGTGAAAACTAGGTGGCTGAAGGCACAGCTACCAATGATGGGATGAAGGAAGTTGCACAAGAGAGGAATTCACTTAAGATGCCAGAAACCTGTGTTATGATATGGCAGATGGTATTTGTCAAACTGACCAAATCCAAAAGGGAAACTTGGCCATGTTATCACAATGGTTTTGCTATTTGTATTTATTACGAGAAGGTTTGGACACTGAATTCAGAAGTAATGAGTCCACTAACACCTACAGAGATTTTAAAAATTAAATTAAAACATTTATTAACAAAAGAAAAGAATTAAAACACATACACAAGATTATAGTTATGCCATCACTTAATATTATAACAAATCCCAAAATTCCTAATTACCCTGACTCCCAACTACATACCCACTTTAAGGCAACAGTCCAAAAATAGATTTTAAATTTAGATAGGCAATCTAGTGACATTACCACAACACCACAGTGGAATTCCGAAAGCTTTTAACACAACTTTGGTTACTGAAGCAGCAGACATCTGAAAAATGGCTAGAGGCTGTTTTCCCAAGTCTGTTTCACACAATGTATCACTTAGATCTTACACGGCCACCCATGTTACAAATGTCCATCTTTCTTCAAATATGTTTCTCTCTCTTCAATCTGTAAATCCCATTGTTCCCATAGGTCTTTGGAATTTACTTTTCCCGTAATATAAAAATCTATCAGGTTGTCAAAATAGCCTTTTCCTCTTGGACCTATTTATCCTGCCAATTGTAAAATTTTATCATGTTTCTTTGAAAACCAACCACCTGTCCTATCTTAAAATACAAATTTCATTCACACCCTATCTGCTGAGACTTTTACCCTAGCTCATTCAGTAGCATTTCAAAAACCTAACTATTTGGATAATTTTAACCTTGTAGTCTATCCGACTAATTCAATTAAATCAGCCATGCACAGACAGAACCATCCACACACACACACATATGAGTCTACTTTACAATACCCCAAAATAATTTTATGAAAAATATGGTAGTTTCATGACACCTGAACTAAAAATGGAAAATCCTGAAAATAGACAGTTGACATTTGGAAGGAGAAAAGATATGTTAATGATTCCGGTGAAGTCATTTTGTCAGGACTCAGAGTCAGGGCTAGTAAACTTTTTGAAGGGGAAGGGCTTTTACTGAATTGTCACATAAAGCTAACTATTATAACAGAGAGCTGTGAAATTGATGAGAACAGTGGCTTCAATAAACACTCTCCATCCTTGATGCCACTAAAATTTTAAAAATTATGTGTTACACCAATTAGCAATTAAACCAAGAAAACAAGGTGACTAAAGGTGATCAGATAATCTTGCAGGCAACAGAAGTTTTCTGAAGAAGAGTCATGCGGACTTGAAACGTCAACTCTGTCTTTCTCTCCACCGATGCTGTTAGACCTGCTGAGTTTTTCCAGCATTTTCTGTTTTTGTTTCAGATTTCCAGCATCAGCAGTATTTTGCTTTTATTTAAGAAGTTTTCTTTTATAAGTCGTACATTCTGCCGCTACTCAGCTGGAGTGCGTGTTGCCACTTGAGCCAAGGAGGAAATGGGAAAAGACTAAGCTGTAAATCTGACTCCAGTCTTCAGTGAGCTGTAGTCTGCTGGATCAGGAGATCGATGACATTGTAAAGAAAGACCAGGAGAATGGGAGTGCAGGAGAATTTATTTTGGTGGACAAAAATTACAGGATATATGTCAGAGAGCAGACAAAAGCAAACTTTGCATGTTATATCACTCAAGAGGAACAAACTCTGAATCCTGGCCTCTACTTTCCTGTGAATAAGCAATTTTCACCAATGTCACTTAACATTGCACACATGCACTTTAGGGATGTTTCAGATTACTGTATCCACCATGGCAACTCATCAGATTCAACTCATGGAAATATATTTTCATCCAAATGGAAGTCAGTATAACTGATATAGAAGGTACTTTTCATCCTGAATGCAGATGTAGGAAGATAGCTGCTGGATCTGTTACCAGAGTGCAGAGGTGGGCTGGTTAGAAGGCATATCTCTATTCTCAGAGACAGCAGCCTAAATCTAAACATTGTTTAAAGGCCCCTAGACTTCACCCTTCACCCCTTCATACCTCCACCTGCCCATCATGTCATCCCATGTTATCTACATGCCCCCTCAGATCCCCATGCCACCTCCATGTCACCTCAGATTTCCCTATGTCCCGTCAGATCACCCAGGTCAACCCATTCCACCTCCATGCCACCTCCGTGCCCCCTCATGACCTCCATAGCCAATCATCCAGTATCCATATACGAGCAGTCTTCATCAGCTATGCAATTGCAATGGAAATTATTTTAAATACAGTTGGTATACATGACAATGTAATGAAACTCTCATTTAAAAGTCTATCATTGATACTGTAAAAAACTCTTCTTCATAGAAAAAGTTAATCATTTAAGTGATCATTATGTTGTCTCAACAAACAAGCACGTTCGCTAAATCCACATCATAGGCATATTATGTTATTACAACCTCATAAAACTGTCAGTCATTCCCCTAAACAGCTGTGTTAATAGAGCTGAGTATTGCAACAGATTTAGGAACTCAGCCAAGCATTCATAATAGCCACAGCTATCTAAAAATTAGCTTCTAACTGCAAAGACTGAAATCAAAAGAACGGATGGTGTATTCTTATTTCAAATCAGATTGTTTGTCAATCAATGGAAGGGAGCAGCTGTTTAGTTTTTTTCTACCTTTTAAAAGGAGGGCATTTTTTTCAGTCTGTACATTTAAATAACAGTATGAAACATGACAAGGAGAGTTTACCAACATATTTTCTACATTTTAAATTGATTATGCCACTTTCTCCACTGGAAAAAGTGCTATAATGCATCTCAATACTTACACAGTGGTGGTTAATGTAATAGTTAACTTAATTTTTCAGGACAGAGCCCCATGATGAATTACTCATTAAAAACACATCTACATTACAACAAATCATGTAATAGTGACATTTGACTATGTCAAAAACATTTTACACTTACCTTCAGAATGCTCCCAACTCCTCAGCAGACTTTCCTACTAGCCATGAGCTCACCAAAGAAGTACATTTTTTAGGGTTCACAAAACCCACACTAACATATGAAAATAGCATGCGGGAAGAAATACAATCGTCCTGAGATCCTTGCAGTGAGGACCCTGACCTTGGAAGAGGTGAATGTGTGTTTTGGACTCAAGGCCTTCTTGACTCGCAAAAGGGCCATACAAAAATGGTGCGGTGTTGGGAAGGCTGAGAAAAATTGTTTTTCCGACAAGAAAAAGCCAAGTTCAGCATATTACGGCCTGTTTCGCACCTCCATTGGGAGACAAAAATCTGGCTCAATAGGTGGTTCAGAGTGATGAGTTCCAAAATATTAGTAGAGGCAGAGTTGGTAGAGGCAATGGATGAGGAGATGATGGTGTAGTGGCAATATCACTGGACTAGTAATCCAATGACCCAGCCAAATGCTCTGAGGTCATGGGTTCAAATCCCACCATGACAGCTGGTGGAATTTAAATGCAATTAATAAATCTGGAATTAAAAGCTAGCCTCAGTAATCTGACCATGAAACTATCATTGATTCTTATCTGGTCTGGCCTACATGTGACTCCAGACCCACAACAATACAGTTGACTCTTAACTGCCCTATGAAATGGCCTAGCAAGCCACTCAGTTTAAAGGTAATTAGAGATGGGCAACAAATGCACACACCCATAAAAGAATAAAGTAAAAAAAGAGTGACATGATGTACTGGAAAGCTGGCTATTCTTAGAGTGGTAAGTTGCCTGGTCCACATTGTTAAAGAAAGTTGGGAGGAGATACTCCAAGGGCTTGCCATAATCTTCTAACCTTCCCTAGATATGGGGGAGGTGCTGGAGGATTGGAAGTGGCAAAGGTTATTCAAGAAATGGTGTAAGTGACAGTCCTAACAGCTGCAGGCCAGTTAGTTTCACATCAGTGGTGAGAAAGGATTTAGAAACAATAATCAGGGGGGAAAAAATCAATGGACACTTGGACAGGTTTGAGTTAATTCAGGAGATCAAGCGTGGACTTGTAAAAGACAGATTGTGCTTGATTAATCTAATTGAATTTTCTGATGGAGCAACAGAGATGGTTGTTGAAGGGAATGCAATGGATGCTGTTAATATGGATTTTGAGAAAGTGTTTGACAAAGTGCCACATAAAAGGCTGGTTAACAAAATTGTCACTCATGGAATAGAAGGCCGGTGTCAACTTGAATAATAAGTTAAGGGCAGCAAATAACAAATCATGGGAAATGGTTATTTCTTAGGCTGGATGATGGTAGACAGATGTGTTCCCTAAGGATCAGTGCTAGAACCACTGTTTTATTGATATATGTAAATGACCTGGATATTTAATACAGAGTAAAAGTTCAATAAATTTGCTGATAATACCAAACTTGGAGGTATGGCAAGCAGTGAGAATGATACAAATTGATTGTAAAAAGGCATAGATAAACTAGTAGAATAGGCAGACAAAGGCAGATGGAATTTAATATAGAGGAGTTGTAGTGTGACTGAGTTGTACTATTAATGATAGCGTTGATCTGCAGATACTTCTTGGGTGGAAACATTAAGTTTATTCACAATATACTCAGCAGCAACAACACAAGTGCTTTCAACGCCAACTCTATCTCTACGCTGAGGTAGCCTGAGCTACTCTCCTATTGGTTACTATAGATCATGTGATCTTGCCTAACAAGTATTATTCGTAAAGGTACATTGCACAGTAAATAAAACCATAACACGACATTCGTTCCCCCTTTTACTCGGTTATACATATACTTACAAGAAGATATTTTTCAAGACAACATAATATACTAACATAATAACACTGGGTAAGGAATTTAAAAGTTCAATCTTTCAGGTGGTTTCCTGATAGTGTGGAACGTCGCAGCTCTTCAACTTCAGATTCTTTGTCTGGAATCTCAATTTCCGGAGTTGCCTGAACATCAGGTGCTTCAGTGGGTACTTGCAGCTCTGTATCCCCAACTCTTATGGGAACATCAGATATGTCAGTCCTGGGTTGAGTACTCTCAACAGGAAATGCAGACCTGGTCATAATCACTGATGGAACCAAATCCTGGTGATTTGCCTCTCGCTACCTTAAATGGTCCACATGTTTATGGATGATCCGGCCTTCCACCTCCATGTGGTAAGATAGATGTCCGGTCACCACATTTATTTCATCCGGTAACCACTTTGGTCCTTCCCCAAAATTTTTCATGTATACCAGCTCCCCCACGGTAAATTTCGTCTTGTGACTGTGCCAGTCATGTCTAGTTCTCTGGCTTCCCTCACTCCTTTCTACCTTCCCCTCTAAATTCTGCATCCCACAAGTACTCAAGAGGATTGCTTGCCTCTTCTCTTCTACCATAATCTCATTCGCTTAAAAAAAGATCATGAGGCGTTCAATGTATTGAGCCCAATAGTCTGTGGCTGGCTCAAAAGGACCAGTTCTCCAAAATTGTGATATCTTGAGAGGGGATAACTTCTTCTATTTTAACAATTCTAACAGAGCTTAAAATCACTGGGCGAGGTACAGTGCTGATTTCTTTTTAACATGATTTTTTCCGTTCAATCCTGTTTAATCCATGTCACCAGTTTGCTGTAGGGTGGCCGAGTTGTTCTATTAGTGATAGAGTTGATCTGCAGACTCTAAGTTTATTTACAATATACTCAGCAGCAACTACATATGTGCTTTCAACTCCAACTCTAACTCTACACTGACAGCTGAGGTAGCCCGCACTACTCTCCTATTGGTTACTACAGATCATGTGGTCTTGTCTAACAAGTATTATTCTTAAAAGTACATTGCATATTTGTACAACTGAACAAATAAAATCATAATTACTACAAGAAATGTCAGGTTTGCATTTTGGAAGAAGCAATGGGGAGATGCAATATAGACTTAATGATACAGTTCTAAAGCATTTTCAGGGACAGAGGTACATGGGGGTGCATGTGCCTAGATCTTTGACGGTGGCAGGACGTATTGAGAGAATGTTGGCAAAGCATATTCAGCGTCATAAATAGAGGTATTGAGGTACAGGAGCAAGGAAGTTATTTTGAAGCTTTATAAAGCTCTGGTTAAGCCACAACTAGAGTATTGTGCCCAGTTTTGGTCACCACACTTTATAAAGGATCTGAAGATCATTGAGAGGGTATAGAGGAGATTTACAAGAATGGTTCCAGGAATGGGGGATTTTAGCTACACAGTTAGGTTGGAGAAGCAATGTTATACTGATCACAGATTATAAATGTTATCGACTTCAAGGGAAAGGAAAGTCAGCAGATGTACATACCGGGCAGCATTGCCTGCTTTACACTATTGAAAGAAGTTACGTCCACATTGTGAACATGCACAGGAATAAATGATTATTAACACAATTCAAATAGGAGCAGGATCTATTGGAAATGCATAGAGGTCAGTCAGCATCAGAAAACAAGACTTTAGCATTTTGGATAGGGCCTTTAATCACAGTTGAACCGAAATATTAACCTATCTTTCTCTTTCAGATGCTGCTGCGTCTGCTGTTCACTTCCAGTGTTGGCAGTTTTTCTTTTTATCCCTTTTAATAATGTGAGCTGAATCATCTGGGGACCACTCCAAGCACAAACAACAGTGATCCCTAGAGGGGGAATGCAAAAACTGAATGGTAATTTAGCCTGCATTGCTTTTACATGGCCCTCATGGGTGGTCAATCAATGGTATAGGAGCAGCCATGCAAATAGGCCACTCGCTTACCATCTTAGAAGAAAAGTTCAAGAGGGTCTAAATAAACGGGAGGAAATAACTTACAAAGATAAAGATTCAAAGTACATAGAGTAATTAAAGTAAGCCAAAGAAGAGCTTGCATATAAATCATAGAATCATAGAATGATACCACACAGGAGACCATTTGGCTCATCGAGTCTGAGCTGGCTCTTTCAAAGAGAAACCCAGTTAGTCCTGCTCCCTCACTCTTTCCCTATAATTCTTTTTGCCATCAAGTATTTATTGAATTCTCTTTTGAAAGCTACAATTGAATCTGTATCCACCACCCTTTCATAGAAAGTTTACAGCGCAGAAAGATGCCATTTGGCCCATCATGTCTGCGCCAGCAATCAGGTAGTTCATTCCAAATCCTAATCGCCCATTACGTAAAAAAGTTCTACCTCATATGTGATTCTTTAATCACTTTAAATCTGTTCCCTTTGGTTATTGAGCCCTCAGCCACTGGAAACAGTTTCTCTTTATTTACTCTATCTAAATCCTTCATGATTTTAAAGACCTCAATCAAATCCCCTCTTAACCATTTCTGCTCTATAGCAAATAACCCCAGCATCTCCAGTGTATCCATATAAAACTGTAATCCTCCGTCCACGGAAATCTCTTAAATCTTTCCTGTATCAACTCCAAAGCTTTTGCAGCCTTTCTAGAGTGCACCATTCAGAATGTGACACAATACTCCTGCTGGAGCTGAAATTGTGTTTTATACAGGTTTAGCATAACTTCCTTATTCTTTTACTCTTTGCCTCTACTTATAAGGCCCAGGAAACATATGCTTTATTAACTGTGTTGTTAACCCATCCTGTCACCTTCGAAGATTTGTACACAAGCTCCTTCAGGGCTCTCTCTTCATGCATCCCCCTTCAAAATTGTACTAATTACAATGCATTGTCACTGCTCATTCTTCCTCCTTCACACTTTTCTGTGTTAAGTTTCATTTGCAATGTGTCCACCCATTCCACCAGCCCGTCTATGTCCTCTTGAAGTCTATTACTATATTCTTCACTGTGTATTACACTTCCAAGTTTCATGTCCTCTCCAAGTCCTCTCCAATTCCTCTCCAAGTTTCATAATTGTGCCCTGTAGACCCAAGCCCAATTAATTAATGAATATCATAAAAAAATAGTGATTCTATAACTCAACCTTGGAGAACTCCACTGTATACCTCTCCATAGTCTGAAGAACAGCCACTTACCACATCTCTTTTTATCTATGCCTCAGAAAATTTTGAACCATATTGCCACTCCTCCTTTGATCCCAAGGGCTTCAATTTTGCTAATAAGCCTAATAGGTGGTACTTTTGAAGTCCGTATACACCACATCAACTGCACTGCCCTCATTCACCCTTTCTGTACCTCATCAAAAAGCTAATTTTAACAAATCTCCAGTATTAGCTCATGCTAGCTGTTAATTTTCTCCTGTGTTATTATTTCTAAAAACTTTCCCACCACAGATCTTAAACTCACTGACCTGTAAATGCCAGGTCTTTCCTTCTCTCCTTTTTTGAACAAGGGTGTAACACTTGCAATTTCCCAGCCCTTTGGCATCAACTAATCATGTTCCCTAAATGTCGCAAAGGTCTTCATGTACAATGGATCATGCTTAAGAGTAGATGCTGCTATGAATGCAAAAGTGGCAGTTACCTTGCACACATCAAGGTCCCATAACCAGAAAGTGATACCAATGCATCACAATTTCATGGAGTTGGCTGAGGGTGAAATGTTAGCTGTAATATCAGGGAACACCTTGCTCTTCTTTAAATAGAGTTATAGGTTATTTTATGTGCAACAGAACAAGCAAACAATAGCCTCACTTTAATGATTATTCCTAAACAGATCAAATGGCTGTGTTGAAATTAGTCCAAAACAAGAAATTTGAAGTCAGCTGATAAGGGGTTAAGCAGCGAAAGCAATCAGATGAGATCCTTGGAAAGGTTCCTTTCTGCACTTGGAATAAAACAAACATTTTTCAAGAAGGAGTAGTCTGTTCCTTAGCAAAGTAGCAGATCACAGCTTTCCCAGGATGTGGGTAGGTGGTTGCCAATAGAGCTGTCTTCCATCCTGTGCCCCATGGCCAGAAAGAACCATACTGCTGATATATGAAATACCCAGGCACTGGTAACATGTGGTGTCTAAATTGAAATTTAAATGCGCAACATCTGTGTTTTGGGGCATTGATGCAATCTGATGAGACCTGGATGAAAGCAGGCAGCCTTCCTGATTAGATTAGTGATTGTTTCTGGTGATGCATTCATATTAATGACTTTGCAAGCAAAATAATTGCATATTAAGGATACTTTGTTCCCAACATAGTTCCCATCGACATTTCAGGTGCAATTATCCGAATTCACAATCACAACAGGGCGCTCTGCACACTGACAGCACATGTTGAAACATTGGGCACTCAGTGTGCATATTTTCCAACTATTTACATAAATGATCAGACATCATGTGCTGCGTGTGCCTTAATGTCCAATGTGTGCTCCCAGCAGGTGAGGCTCCCTGCTGGGAGTGTAAAGTCAAAACTAGCTCCTCTCAAACCAATATGTTAATTTTTACAGGGATGTGTAACTTATTTTGAGAATTATATGTTTTAACCTAGGAAAGACAAAATAGAGAATACAATTTGTTCAGTACATTCTAACCAATTAGGAGTGCCCAGAATATTTCACTATGTGTGTGTCTGTGTGAGATTGTAGGGCGCAAGAATTTTATACAACCCATGAAAACCTTATGTTACAATGCCAAAAAAGGATTGAAATGTATTTAAATGTATTCTGACCAGTAGGGATCTCCTAAATGGTAATGTTCTGACTTCATTCTGTTAATGAAGTGCTTAGTCCATGTACTAACAATTTAGCTGCGTTCTCTGCGTAATTTTACAAATATTTAAATTAATGGTCAGGAAATTGTGCATTGTAGATGGCTAAGTTCCTGATGTGTGCTCCCAGCAGAGAGTTGAAAAATTAGCTGCTTGAATGCAGCTGAGTATCTTGTCCCATTGAAAGTGCTTCTAATAGGATTATGATATTGCTGTATCTGTTGTAGATTCCCTGCCTGACCCACTCATCCAACCAGATTAGCTCATTTTATTTCCAATATGCAACGCTAAATAGTTGGGCAGGAGCATAAGAATTCCTACCGATGGGGCTACCTATGTCACTGTTACATGACAAGTATAAAGTTACATAAACCCTCAAAATATTTAAGTGTAATGCAATTTCGCAATGTGATGACTTAGATTATTCACTGCTAAGTGAATAGAATCAGAGAATAGCATAGCACAGGAGAAGACCATCAGCCCGTCAAGTTTGCACTGGTTCATTCACAGATCAATCCAGCTATATCCACTCCCTGGCTGTTTCTCCATATCCCCATTATATGAAGGATAATATATGAGAAAATAGTTAACTATATAAAAAAAATCTGGATTTCAATCCACAACCATGCAAGTAGAAATGCTGCAGAATTTGAGTCTAAGAAGCAGCATTGAATAATATTAATATACTTCTGGTCCTAGTGATGCTTCTAGTGAAGCTATTTCTGCACCTATGTTTAAGTACAGTCTCAACTTATTCAATATATTCCGATCAATTAGGAGTGCCCAGAATATTTCATTCTGGTGCCCACTTGCTTATGCACAGCACCATGGCTAAATGTTCATCTGTCATTTGGTCCAACTCTGTCCCCTAGCTACCTACTACACTCCTCTGCCTGGTAATTAGCTGAGACTGAGCCAGTCTGTTCACAAAACTGGTGTAATATTTGACCCTGAAATGAGCTTCCGACTTCATATTTGTGCCAATACCCACCTCTGTAATATCGCCCAACTTCACCCCTGCCTCGGCTCATCTGTTCCTAAGGCCATCATTCATGCCTTTGTTGCCTCTAGATTTGAGCATTCCAACACACTCCTGGCCGGCCTCCTACATCCTACGCTCCTTAAACTTGAAATCATTCAAAACTTTGCTGCCCATGTCCTTACCTGCAGCAAGTCCCATTCATCTATTATCCTTCGGCTCAATGACTTACATTGGCTCCCAATTAAGCAGCACATGATTTTAAAATTCTCATTCTTGTTTTTAAATCTCTCCACAACTAGGCCCATCCCTCTGTAATCCTTCCAGCCCCACAAATCTCCAAGATATCTGTGCTCATCTCATTGAGGATTCCTGACTTTAACTGCTTTACCATTGGTGGGTGTGCCTTCAGCTGCTAAGGTCTGGAATTCCTTCCGTAAACATCCACTTCCTTTTCTTCCTTTAAGACACCCCATAAAACCTATCTCTTTGACCAAGCCTTTTGGCCATTTGCCCTAGTTTATATCTCCATATGTGGATCTGTGCCGAATTTTGCTTTATAACATTCCTGTGAAGAACTTTGAGACATTTTATTATGTTAAAGGCACTACATAAATATAAGCGGTTGTAGATCTCAGCTTTGGCTATTCCTGTGCTTTAAAATGGATGGTTATTGGTTGCACTTTTGTAGACATTGCTTCCACAGGAGTAGGGTTATCTATGAGAAGAAAATTGGGAGTTATACTCCAAACTATGTCCATTCATTGACCCATTTTGCCAACATCTATTTACGCCAAATTTCTTGCCAATCACATGCATCCTTTGTAAAGTTGGGTGTAAGCAAGCAGAAATCAACATAAAAAATTGCAGTCCAAGGAAAGCACTAAACTCACACTATATATTCCTGTTTAAGCATGAAAATTAAAACTTTAGATCGAGCCATCTAATTATAATTCATGCACTTTAGGCACAATGTGATTAAGAACCTGCAATTCAGGAGGCTCTTGCATTTTTAATATAACTTATTCAGATGCCATAAAAACACATTCAAAGAAAAATATATTGTATGTCTCAGTGAGGATGATCTACAACAAAACTTGCTCCAAACCTGTAAGTAAGCTTCAGCTAAATGATTTGGTTCCCTGCAGTGTCCAGAATTCTGGTTTCAATTTTACACTCATTTTAAGTCAGTGTAATTGCGTGAAATTTGGTCATACATCTCTTTAGCCTGGGGTGGGGACAGCTGTTTTAATGAATTGAGATTTGTTTGGGTGCAAGGATTGATGGGACAAGGGAATTTAGGTGTAGCACATGTGCATAACAAAGTAGGGCCTGAGTTTCCTCAATCACTTCCACAGGATATTTGTTTTGTGCCCTAATTCCACAAGTCTCTGGATGCAAATATAGAGGAAATCTCACCTCATGTCTTCTTTTCAATGAATGTTATCAATTTCACATTTTATTATCGTCAATCACCTTGATTTCTAAAACTCATTTGTGATATGGACATCACTAACAAGGCCAATATTTATCATTCCTGAAGTCTGACGGGTTGGCTGAAAGGCTTGCTTGGCACCACATTAGTGTTGTTTTGGAATCTCATTCAGGTCAGATAGGTGAGGTGGTGGGGGGTGGGGACGAGATTTTGATTAATTCAAAACCCACCCAATTGCACAGAGTTAGAATCAGGAGAATCCATTCTGCTATCCTACTTTTAAGCCACTGTCAGCACCTTCTTTAGTCTTTAACACTACCATTAATGCTCCCTTTTTCCTGTCATGTCCATGACATCTTTGTCCAATTTATCCTTAGCTGTCACCTATCCCTGACCTTCTATTTTGTTCCACCTGCTCCACCCCCTCTTAAAAACTGTATTAAATCCATCACATTCCTACTTCTCTTTACCTCTGAAGAAGAGTCATACGGACTTGAAACCTTAACCCTGTTTCTCTCTCCTGCTGAAATTTTTCAGCATTTTCTGTTTTTATTTCAAATTTCCGGCTTCTGTAATATTTTGCTTTTCCCTTTGAGTTAGAATCGGCGTTTTCATGATAACCAAACAGTTCCCATAATCACGTTAATTGATACAATCTCATTTTCATTTCCATATTTTAAAAAAATCTGAATTCCAAATTCCAAACAGCTAGGGTAGAATTTGAACTCACTCTCTGGAATATTGCCTATGGATTACTTAGTCCACTCACATAAGCTACCATACCACACTGTGCTACCATATTATACTGGTTTGAGGAACTAATAAAGAATGCCCCTAATTGGTTCTTAATTTGGTCTAAGTTACAAATTCCAATTTAGCCTCCTTTAAATTGGTTTGGGTGGAAACTTTTTAATATCTAGTAAAGCTTCTGAATATCCTCCCATACAATGTTAGCGCACATATTATATAAGGTGATTTATTGGAATTCTACCTCTTATCAAACCATCTTTAATTGACAATCAGCTAATATTTTGCATTCTAGCTTTCATTATTTAATTACTGCCCCCAACCATGAATTGCTTTGTGTTTCAATAATGAAGTTCAGGACAATTTCTTCAAGCCAGACTTCTGTGGTTCAACAAGCATTTGGTGATGGAGTGATTCATTATCCCCTCTGGCATTTTGATTCTAACCAATTTTGAAAGAGCAGATTGTGTAACCTTGTCTGTGTCCTTCTGAATCCATGTTGGTTTCACAGTTTTCTGAGTGCCCAGCCAATTCATCATTTGTTTAAACTGATAAACTAGATATTAGAAGTGTATATTGGACAAGACTAAGCCCCCAGGGTCTGTGGGAAAAGCTTAACAAACTTAGTGTCAGCAGTTTCTCTGTTTACCAAAGATAGACTGTTCAAAGTTTAAATTGGTCTCCTAGAGGTGGGAGTGTTATCATTCTAAACAAGAAAATTTTGCATTTTGATATCGTTTACTTAAAGTAATCTACTCTGCCCAACAAGGAAGAGGACAATAAATCAGTTCACATTTTGGTCAGTTCTGAATTGTGCTGGAAGCGATCTGGATCGAATTTCAAGCTACTGAACAAGATAGAAAAGGGGAGTAGTCCGTGTTAAAATTCCCATTTCAAGATTTCATAAAGAAGAGCAGTTTGTGAATACTGTAAGTATACTACTTGTACTGAACACAGCTCATTTATCTGTTTAAAGTTGATTGAATTTACCACGAGTTTATAGCCTGAATGTCAGCTGTGAGTCTGTTTTTTTTTCAGTGGGTTATGGGTGTTGCTGGCTAGACCAGCATTTATTGCCCATCACTAAGTGCCCTTGAGAACGTGCGTGGTGGTGAGCCGCTGTCTTAAATCACTGCAGTCCATATGGTGTAGGTACACCCACAGTGCTGTTAGGAAGGGAGTCCTAGGATCTTAACCCAGTGGTAGTGAAGGAACAGCAATACAGTTCCAAGTCAGGATGGTGTATGGCTTGGAGGGAAACTTGAAGTGGTGGTGTCCCCATGTATCTGCCACCCTAGTCCTTCTAGGTAGTAGAAGTTGTGGGTTTGGAAGGTGCTGTTAAAGGATGTCATACTCTCATCTCTGAACCACAAAGTCCTGCCTTCAATAACTTTGGCACACAAAAAAAAATGTCAACACTCTAGCGTGGTACTGAGGAGGTGCTGCACTATTTGAGGTGCTGTCTTTTGGATAAGATGTCTTGTCCTATCAGGTGAATGGAAAAAAATCCCATGGCACCATTTCAATGTGCAGGGGTGTTATCCCTGGTGTCCTGGCCCGTATTCATCCGTCCACCAACATCACAACAGGCAGATTTTCAGGTCATTATCACATTGCCGTTTGTGGGAGTTTGCTGTGCGCAAAATAGCTGCCACATTTCCAACATTACACCCTTCAAAAATAGTATTTAATTGGTTGTAAAGTGTTTTAGAAAATCCAGTGAAAGGTACTATATAAATGCAAGTTTTTTTTTGAAGGAATGTATCTTTTGCCTTCAAAATGATGGTGGCCACGACTGGGTTTTCCATACCCGCTGACATCAGGCATGTTCGGTGGCATGAGCGGACAATTTGGTGTGATTGGTTTCACGATGGCGTCAAACCAGTTCACAATTGTCTGTTCAGCCCTCTCTTCGGACAATGGGAACCTCACTGTAATACATCAGCATGTTATTGTTAGGCCTGCCCGCCAGATTCATTCCCCCACCACTGGGTCAATCCGCCCACACACCAGCGTAGAACAGATCTTGACAAGTGTGACGTGCAGAAGTCAGGCCTTCGCTGCCAGGGCCTTGCTCACATTGCGGACATCTGAGGAGCAGAAGATGCTGGAGCCCAACTACATCGGCACACTGGAGGAATGTCTATGGTATGCTGGGTGAATTCTCCTGGACATGGGTCTGCTGCGAAGCAGCTCACGGAAGTTGGAATGTCACTTTTGATGCTCACAACAGATGATGGTCAAGGGGGTGGGAGAGGAAGGCCTAGGATTGGCTGGGAGAGGAAGAGGTGTCGGGTGTGGGGGGAGGGGGAGGATGGGGGGTGAGGTTGGGAGGAGGGAATGAAGGTATTGGGGGGTTGACGTTGAGAGGAGGCAATGAAGGTGTCGGGGTGGAGTTTGGAGGGAAGGAAGAATGAGGGGAGGAGAGGGAAATGGGGAGAAGACGACAACAGCGGAGGTAGGTGTAAGGGGGGTGGAAGGTGTAAGGGAAGGATTGCGGGGAGGGGAAGGAGTGCAGAGAGGGGAGGGTGTCCAGGGGAAGGAAGGGAAGAGAAGCGAAGGGGTAAGGGTGGAGAAAGAAGTGAAGCTGGAGCCTGGAGGAAGAGGTAAGGCTGGAGGAAGGAGTCAGAAGGGGGGGAGGGACTAGGGTGGTGGAAGAAGTCAGGAAGGAGGAGAGACTAAGTGGAGGGGGGGGAGTCTGGGGGAATAGGAGGACTGGTGGGGTGGGAAGGGGTTTCATGGGTTCCAGGGGGTGAAGAGGTCCCGAGGGGAAGGGATGTGCAGAAGGGAATGGGTGTGAAATGGGGAAGGGGTGTGAAAGGGGAAGGGATGAGGAGAGGGAGGGATGCACAGGTGAACGCGCATGGAAGGGGTGGGATAGGTCCAAGTTTGCCGCCTGGGGAGCGAACTGAGGTTGGGCATGGTATGGAGGAAGGGTGAGAATGACCAAGGGCGGAGTGAGGCAGTAGGTGGGAGGGTGGGAGTTCAACGGTGGCAATAGCAGGGACGGCAAGGGTGGTTGGTGGGGACCAGGAGGCTAGCATGGACCCTTGCGATGGGAAGGAGGTGGTCAGGGAGGTGAATGTGAATGGGAGTGAGATTTTCGGGAAGGAAGGGGAATGTGCACCTTCACCAGGACATCCCCAGAGAAAATGGTTGAGGCTGGTAGGTCACGGAGGGGAGGTGGAAGGTGATGCCGAGGATGGAGTGGGAGGTGTCCCTATAGTGGGGGAAAGGAAATGGGTGACCGGGGAAGGGGAAAAGATGGGGGAGTGCACAATGCGGTGAAACCAGACCATGCTTGCCAAATCGAAAGTGTAATGACAGTCGTGGTGGGCGAGATCAGGTGCTGCATGGGAGTGTGATCATTGGGTGGGTGGAGATGAAGGTCGGCTCAGATGGACAACTGAAAATGAATCCCAGCAGGCAGCATTCAAAATGCTCAGGACATTGAGATGAGTGTGAAACATGGGATCCTCGTGGGTGGGAGATTCCGAAAGGCCCTGCCACACGTACACTTTTCCCTTCAGAATCACTCGTGGGTCGGCTGTTCCCTCTGTGGTGACAGAGGATGAGGTTGAGGGGCTCACAGGCAAAGGGGACTCGGAGGGAGAGACCAGCCTCTGAGATTCCTCGGTGGATGACCCAGGGGTATCCAGTGTCACCCCTCCTCCCCTTGGGTGCCTGAGGGCCCTGGCCTGACTCCCTGTGGGGAAGGAGCAACTGGAGGGACATCGAGGTGCCCCATTTCTCTCTTGCATTGCCAATGCAGGAACTCACCCATGGCTCCCGCAATGGAATGCAGGTCTGCACACATTTTCTCATTCTGCTGGACCAGGTTCTCCATGGCTTTCACCATCCTCACCATGGAGACCTCCAAGCGCGCACATGTGGGCACCACTGCAGCAGAGAACAGGCAGATGCACTCCTCCATTGAGGGCTTTCAACAGCTCTGTGTGATGTTCCCCCACCTTCTGCTGACTCCAGGATGAGTTGGAAAGCCAAATCCAGAGGTTCATCATCTGACTCAGACCTCACAGATGCCTCGTCTCCAGCAGCCCTCCGAGTGCTGGGGAGCTTGGCTGAACCTGCCTCCTCCTGCTGCAGACAGGTGCCGTGCGGTGACCACAAGGTTATGAACCCAAGTCTGCTTTAGGTCTAGGTCTCACCGAGATGTGTGTCTCTGCACTGGTGCAGGGTGTGAGTAAGCACTATGACAGATCTTCCAGGCTGATTATTTTCGCCTCTTCACTGGAGGAGGTGTCCTCTTGGCTGCAGATGAGAACATGGATGGAGCTGAGAGACTGGCTGGCTGAGGGTGTTGGTCCCTTGGCAGAGCTCCCATTGAACCAACGTAGAGATAATGAGTGCATGGCAGCAGAGTCAAAGGCAGGAGAGAAGCACTCACAGTTGCATTGAGGGAGGGATGATGTGGTGCAGGATCCTCAGGTGTGTGTTCACCGCCAACCTCACCGTTGCTGCAGGCACAGTCCACATCCTCACCTGTCAGCACAATGGCACATTCCTCAAAGTGAGTGAGGGGCCTAGTGTGGGCCACTCCACACCTGGTCTGGGACCTCTCCCTGCTGATGTGAGCCAGCTTCTCCTGCATGGGAACAGATGGAGAGAGTGAGGACACATGGCACTGTTTGGAATGTTTGTGTAGTGAGTGGCGCCATGAACAGGAATGAGGATGTGAGCTTGATAGGATATGAGCCTGATGGAGGTGTAAGGGTGTGTGTGAGAGTTAGTGGTGTTGTCCCTTGAGGTGTGGGATCCCTGTGGATGTGTGATGGGTTTGTGAGTGTGTGAGTTGAGAGCGATGAAAAGAATGATTTACCCAGGCGGAACAGATGAGACCACTCATGCTGTAGCCGCACAGGGTGGCTACCCCCTTTTGCAGGGCATTGGTGCTGACCACCACCTGCCATGCTGGATTGGTGATGCTGTTGCCCATCCTGCGGCCAGGGTGGGGGTAGAGGACATTACGGCAATTAAAGCCCATCCAGCGTGATGTCCACACAGAAGCGCTGTGCGCTCCCTGTGTGGGGTGGGGGACTCCCAAAAACAGCATCCAAGTGGGATTCCAGTCATGCATCATTAAACCTGGGGGCTGCAGTCTTTTTGTCTATTGTGGACATCTACCCTGCAGTAGTCATGGACTGGAAGCATTGAGGTGTGTGCGCACGCCTGGATTTTAAATATGGCGCCCGGTGTGATGAAGTGGCGAGGTGATGGTGTGGCAGGAAAATGAGAGCCCGCCCACCATGGATATGGCCTGTTTCCCAGGATTGTATAAGTAATGCGTCGGGTTTGGGACAATATGGCATGAAAACCCACTATTGTGGCGGGTGGGTGAAATATTGTTTAACCCGCCTACTACCACACTTAGTGCAAATCTGGGATGATTCCGCCCCATGTAACAGAACAATATATTCCAGGAAACTGGAGTACAGAAGCAAGGTTCTCTGGCCGGAGGCTCACAACATTTTACATAAAAGTAGGTCTGGCAAAGACACATTCAACTACATCAAGGGCAGGATTTTACGCATTGGCGAGCGGGGGGGTGGGGCCCGCTTGCCGACGCGTAAATTGACGCGCGGTGACGTTGGGGAAACTCCTGATGTCGCCGTGCCCCATTTAAATTTTCAGGAAGGCGGGGACGCAGCGAAATCAGCTGTGCGCCTGCTGATATTTCAATGGCCAATTGAGGCCATTGACAGAGTCAATTTAGTCATTAAAGGACCTGTCCGTCCAACCTTAAGGCTGGTGTGCAGGCCAGGAGCCCTGGCGGGGACTAGAAAAAGCATGAAACCTCATCCACCGGCGGGATGAGGTTTCATGTATGTTTTTAAAAATTTTAATAAAGTTTTTGTGAAAATTATGGACATGTCCCAACTCATGTGACATTGTCACATGATGGGGGGACATGTTAGGGAAATTTTACTTTTCCATTTTTAAGTTTTTTGCATTTTGAGCTGATCTCCCTGAGGCTGCACTTAGCCCCAAGGAGGTGAGTGCGCTCTTTCAATTTTGGGAATATCCCTGTCCGCACAGGGAGCGCACAGCGCTTTTGTACAGATGTCACACTGGGCTGGCCTTAATTGGCCCACCCACGTAAAATGGCATCATGCCCCCGATTGGGGGCGCTGATTGGAAGTGCGTCTGTGCGTGTCTGCCCTTCAACTTCGCCCCCGATGGGGGAAAATTCAGCTCCAAGGGAATATTGAACATTAATTATGTCTAACAGTAAGTGATACTGCCCCATAATTAAGAAAAATTAAAAGAGGCAATACATCCAGAGATTATGGATGAAAAAGTTTCTTATCCAATGGCATATTTAGTTGAATTACTAATGGAAAGAGTTTCCAGGCAAAAATACCTTTCAATTTGACAGCATTGAATAACAGGAGTTACTGGAGAAATGCAAGCAGTGCTCCTGAAACCAAGAAGCTCAACTTTGTGCCCAATAAGTGTCAGGTTTATCCTGATCTAACATGGTGTAATCAGAGTAAAAGGTGAGCAATTCTATTTATCCCAGTTATGATTGTTCTCAAAATCCCAGCAAATACGGCCATGTATAATCATTTGATTACAGATTGTGCTCACTGTTATTACCCAGTGATCATCCAGAGTTCACAGGAAGGTTACACGTGTGAGAATGACTGGTTTTTCAACTGGCTGATGACAAAACAGTGGTGAAAACGACATATGATCAGTACTAAAATAAAAGCAAAATATCACGGATGCTGGAAATCTGAAATAAATACAGGAAATGCTGGAAAAACTCAGCAGGTCTGGCAGCATCTGTGGAGAGAGAAACAGAGTTAACGTTTTGAGTTCATATGACTCTTCTTCAGAATACTGGTTTGTTTGTAGCCTGAGTAAGGGCACATGATTCCATCAGGAATTTTGAACTTTCCTGTGCTATAAAGTTAATGTTTTGCCACAGCGTAACAGCACATGACAAATCCCTTGATTTTTGTGATGTATATCATGTATTATTTTGCCCACAGTTAGATTCACTATTTTTTAAATGTTGACTTTTTACAGGAACGATTTATTAAAAATCTATCAACAAATTTGATCAATATATTATGCCTTTTAAGCTGTAAAAATATAAATAGAAGCATTGGGATTATAGCATTCAATTTATACAGTGCAATACTTATGGTACATTACAGCTGATACAGCTGGGCAGTTAACATGAATACATTCAAACGCAATCCAAATTAATGTATTTATTTCAGAAAGTAACATTTTGGGTAATGAGTAATTGGATGCCTGACATGGTAAATGTAGCATGTTTTGGAGGCAAAAGGAAACTTTGGTCCTAAAATTCACAAAGCTCTCCACCACTGTTTTCATTTTGCCTTATTTTCAGGCCTGTTGTGAACAAATTATAGAGATTAATTGAAATTGTTGATTTGTCACAGCTTTGTTCCTGTATCATCCCACTTTCACCACTAGGTCCCAGTTGGTATCATTCTCACCTCTGCGTCAGAAGGTTCCGGGTTCGAGTCAGACTCCAGGACTTGAGCATGAAATCAAAGCTGACATTCCAATGTGGTACTAAGGGAGTACTATGTACTATTAGTACCAATGTGGTACTAAGGGAGTACTATGTACTATTAGTACCAATGTGGTACAAAGGGAGTACTATGTATTATTAGTACCAATGTGGTACTAAGGGAGTACTATGTACTATTAGTACCAATGTGGTACTAAGGGAGTACTATGTACTATTAGTACCAATGTGGTACAAAGGGAGTACTATGTATTATTAGTACCAATGTGGTACTAAGGGAGTACTATGTACTATTAGTACCAATGTGGTACAAAGGGAGTACTATGTATTATTAGTACCAATGTGGTACAAAGGGAGTACTATGTACTATTAGTACCAATATGGTACTAATGGAGGTGCCATTTTTCAGACAAGATATTAAACTGAGGCCCTGTTTGCCCTTGCAGATAAGTGCAGATGCCATGGCCATATTTTGAGGAACAGGAGAGTTATCCCCGGTGTCCTGACCAATATTTATCCCTCAATCAACTTCACAAAAAACAGATTATCTGTTCATTTATCACAATACTCTTCATGGGAGATGATTTGTGCAAATTGGTTCCCACATTTCCTTCATTTCAACAGTGACTACACGTCAAAAGTACTTAATTGACTATAAAGTGCTTTGAAGGTCGTGAAAGGAGCTATATAAATGCAAGTCTTTCCTTCATTTACCAGGGATGCTAGAAGACACATTAGATGGACCTTGGTTCTTCTTTGTCCGGCTATTCCAATGGCCAGAGCTTTTGGGTTGGCGTGGGGGGTGGGGGGTGGGGGGGGTGGCCCGCTCGCTGATGTGCGTTGACGTTGGGCGTGTGTCCCAATGTCACCGCACGTTATTCAAATTTTCAGTTTAGTGGGCGTGCACCGGAATCAGCAGAGCAGCCGCCAAACTGTCAAAGGCCTATTAAGGATATTTCAACACCAATTAAACTAATTAATAGAGCTGCCCGTCCAACCATAAGGTTGGTGGGCAGGCAAAGAGCCCAGGCGGCCTTCGCATTTATCATGAAACCTCATCCATGGGCGGGATGAGGTTTCATGAAGCATGAAGGTTTTTAAAGTTTAATAAAAATTTTTAATAAAATTCATTGACAAGTCCTAGCTCCTGTGACACTGTCTTATGAGGGGATATGGCTTAAAATTTTTTATTTCTTTATTACACTTTTCCAAAATCAAACAAATCTCCCTGAAGCAGCCCCGTGCCTCAGGGAGATTTCGGCTTTCTTTCACACACAAGTGTGAAAGAGCGCAGGCCCCAACTCAGCCTACTCCCCCCCACCCCCCCTCCACCCGCACAGGGAACGCGTCACGCTGGGCAGGTCTTAATTGGTGCACCCACGTAAAATGGCGGCGCGCAGCCGATCGCAGGCAACGATTGGCTATGCGCCCGCCCGCGCCTGCTCCCGTCCAACCCCCTCCCGATGGGGAGAAAATTCTCCCCTACGTTTCTAAGAAAGTGCAGAAAAATTGCAGAGAATCTGAGTGCGTTCTTCAGCATCAGTCACTACTTCAGCTGGGGAGTGATATGCAAAACAAAAGAACAAAGCAAGATTCTTACATGTTAGTAACTTTTACTTTTATTCGTGTTTTTGGATGTCCATGATAAAAACTATGAATAGCACATGAATGTACATTTAATAATAATTTAATGCTGTGCAAAATACACAAATTCCATAATCTGATTTCTGACAAAAGTCATCACATTTAAAAGCAACTGCCTAACCATCACACATTTAATTCAAAAATTCTCAGCAAAAAGCCAGTTGGTGCTTTTAGAAAACTGGTATATAAATAAAAATATGGCAAACATCATTTGGCTGTATATTATCCCACATGGATCACTTTACTGGCACTGACAGAGACTCGTGTTCAGCCAAAAAAGACCACTTTATAGAATAAGTACAAATCATTATACCTTCACAGACAGCAAATATCAATGCCCAATATACAACAGACGTTTCTTTAAAAAAACTTCACGTAAAAAGGTTGTTCAGGTATGCTTACAATTGCAAATTTAAGGCAGTGCTGAATACATGGGCAATTCCACCACCTCAGCATGTGCTCAGATAACAGGTATGTACATATAAACAAAATCTTCACCTACACAATCACAGTATCATTCTCATAGATGGTAAAATACATAGGCCACAATTACTCTGCAATTAGAGATCTATTACCTTATACATCATGCACCAATATTTGTTGTAACGCAACACTGTGCAGTACACATTGAATATAAAACTGGACACACTAACCATTGTGAAATATCTGTATTTAAATCACTTCAGCTCAGCGTTTTAGTGTAACATACAAGTAGAAGCTAAAGCAACATCTGCGTCACAACAATAAAGGCTTTGGTGCAAAGTGGTGTAAGTAAATGGCAGTGTCTACATGGGAGCTTCTCACTCAGGGTACCCCACCCCGCACCCCATCTCTGCATTGACAACAGATTTAAGTCTGCAAGTCACACAAGCATTGTTACACAGTAATACAGAACAAACACTGGTGAATGCTGGCCCTCAGCATTCAGCCCAAAGGCTTTGCAGGTTTAAATTCAAAATAACTACTGAAGAAAGACAACGGTCACTAAACCATTTACACGCAGGAGGACTTATCTGTATCGGCTGTATGCTAAATCTCGGCTAAAGCTAAATCTCGGCTAAAGCTAAATCTCAGATATGTCTTGAAATAGTGACGATTCTCCCCAAATTTATTTCTAATTTTGGCAAAGGAAATTATAATTTTCTTGGAGATTTATCAGTTTTGCTCTAGAAATATATCCAATTCACAGCAAATGCCTCTGACTCACATGATTTACGCAGTTTCCATTTCATGACATTACTCTTTTGGAGTTTAATAATCTACTGCTGCCTTTGAATAGCAGCCAGAATGATGCTGCTAACACTCTTTAGAGGTGTCACAATTAGTGTCTTACTTTAAACTCCTTCTTCCAATTAGCAGCAACGCTGAATTTACTGCATAATAGAAGGTAGGACATGGAAATTTACATTAATATAAATGCAGTCAATTCAATTTCAAAGCAAATTAAGCACCACAGGGGCATTTGACTCACACTGCCAACAGTACTACATTGAGACACTCTGAGGGTGATGTAATGCCATCAATCTTCCTATCGAAGACCAAACAAAAACATACATATTTACTGGCCTGACTCTGCAAAGGAGGGTGTTCCCAATGGCTCCTAGTGTCATTTTCAAACTTTCAAAAAATTTCCCATGAAACTGGTGGAGGATATCACTGATTAAACTTTCCGTGCTGTGCCAGGCATTTCATTGCCTACGGTGTGTGATTTAACTCTGGTGGCACAAACATGTGTTAGGAATAAATGCAAGGAGCTGATCATTTAGTTTGGGTGCAAAGCTCCATAGCATGGCATCCAATACATTTCAAGTTTTGACTGCAATACTTTGCATTCAAGCATATGCTGAAGCAAAGACCATTTTTAAGCCCCATGCCTTCATTTTTTTTAAACAAAGCAGCTTCTTCTGTAACTTTAGCTATTGTTAGCTATTTTAGACAATGCAAATTGCTGCATTATAACTGGACTTTATGCCTGGACAAAGTGGTCCAATTAAACATAGACAGCTGCTGTACAATCTATCCTGTGGTATTGTCATCAGCTATCTTAAAAAAGGGACTTTGGACATAGTGAACAGGCATACACAAGACCACACATTATTTTTGGTCTTAGGTTCTTTAATAAATATTGTTTTTAAATTACAATCACAAATTCAAATGTTGATTGCACTCTAATGTATAATAAATACATTTGGTGAAATATAGATACTTAGATGGATGCTCCATCAAAAATGATATTTCTATCCTATCAGTTGATCTACGTATGGAGATGTATAAAATGCCAAGGGATTTGCACGCAAGCTGATCTGTAAAGTATGCGCATTTGGTGACATGATCCTTAAAACAAATAGTGAAACAAAATTTAAAAGCTTCCAACGCATCTCATTTGTACAACCTTTCCTACCAACTTGGCTGAAAGTGTTATTGTTATTTTACTGAGAAGCTGCAGAAGCAAAGTGAAATATGCATTAAAGATAAAAATCTAGCCTGACACATTTGCTAATAACAATCTCTAGCAAGTATGAAGTTGGCCAGCTTGATTTATCTAATGAAATAGTTATTAACTCCAAAAGTCCTGGCCTCTGTACTGCATGTTGCAACCAGTGTACTATTACTAAAGGGGTTTTCATCTTGAAGCAGTACAATTTGATTAATTCATTAACAGTCTGTTAGGAAACTGGATATGCTGAAAGATCAATTGAAAGCATAAAAGCCCCTTACAATATAATATTATGCCATTCACTTCACAATGTTTGTGACTGTCATAAGTCACTTAACTGCATTACTAAAATCCAGTGAGTTAACCTCCTGCCAAAAAATACAAAGTTTTACAGTGCAGACTGGAACAACATAACAACTTTTGCCAGCAACAAAATAATGCTACAATGAAATTTCACTGAACCAGTTTTAAGCAGCACAGTGATGTTTTGGCAAGCTGACATATATGTCTGTGGAGCAGGGCTGCCAAACAGACACTGGGTTCTTAACATCTGGTTGTGATCTATAATTTCACAGACATTTATTGTTTTTGGTTTCCTGCGGTACAATTATAAATTACCAGAGACAAAATGCATTGCACTGAAACATCTTCTCCAATGAACAGATAGGAAGGTTTTCCGCATTAATAGGTGCTGGTGCTCAGCTGCCTAGCATTAATAGTAGATGAAATCCCTTTCCTAATTTTAAACAGCAAAAATTAGTAACTTTCACTAAAGTTGCTTCAGGTATGATGACAATCCCTTTCGCTTTAAGATTTCATTTGTGATAACAATGCAACTCATGAAAGATAGTCCTACCCAAGCCCCAGTTCTCAGTGTCATTCACTGTCATCTGCATGTTTGTGTTTCAGTTTGCTGACAGTTGAATTGTTTAATTTGCTCTTATTAAAGCCACTGTACATTTGGACCTGTCTGTGGCACACTGCACATAGCACACAAACTGTGATATTTCAGATGTCTAGCCACGATAAATCAGTACGACTCAGGGAACTAACATCTCGTTGGCTTGGTCCTCTTTCTCCCTGCGTTCAAATGCCTGATGAGCACGTTCAAGATCTTGTATAACATCCAAAAGTCTGGCAGCTGCTGACATCCTCCGATCGTGAAAAGAACGGCTCCTCTCGACTCCTGCTGTGCGCAATAGTTTTTGAATTGTTAGTCATGAGATCACTGCAATGTAATTCAACCTAATCAAACAAGATTGTACAGTCTCTCAGTGTAACATTTGGATCAAAACAATTTTATGGCATTACTAACGATATGTATTACAACTGGGCATTTAAAGTCAGCAATTGACAAATGATAACAACTTTGAATTTTAAACCATGGAATATTTAAAGTTTTGATCACTGGAGGACAACAAATCTGCTTTCAGCCTGAAGTTGGTCCAGAGTGAGAGTGCAGTCGCCTTTTCTGTTTGTTTGCTTGTCTAGGTTTTAAAACTGGAAATGTTCACATTTGTGTATTATGGAGTTTTTTTTGTATGTTATTTTACAGAAACACTGCAGAAATATGCTAATAGATTTTTTAAAACAAAAATGAATTGCTCAGGTCACTGTGTGCAGTGATTTTGTAAATGGTTCAAAAAAGAAAATCGTTATGATTTTGTCATGCATAGTGACCCATCCTTCCCTCTTTGTTTCCCGTTGTTTATTTTCACATTCATTCCCCCAGCCCCCACATCCAAAGATGGCTCATCCTGGTAGCCTACAGCACAAGGCATTCTATCAGAAAGTGTGGCTCAAGGATGGAAAGCCAGATCTAGATGGGCTTTTACTTTCCCTGGATAGAATGCCTCACAATTGCTTGCCTGCAACTTCAGTCAGCAAAAAATAAACTCAAATCAGTGAAGGAAAACAAAATTAAACAGGAGAAGGTTCGGGGTTTGAACCAACTGCCATTTGAATGGATCTGAACCACTAACTTGACAGTAAACTGGATTTTCACCCTCTTGTAGAACCCACTAGTCAGCTATAAAAGCTTGCACATAATCAAACCATTAATATAAATAAAATCAGTGATGCTCTAAGAGATATATATATTATATGTACAATATACATATAGCCAAAAGGAAATTCTGGGAACTAAACTGCAATCACTTGTCTGATTTCAAGGTTCAGAAGACAGTTACAAAATCCTCTTTGGGTTTATAATATCACAGGGATGCTCTATAGAAATTAGTTTTAAGTACAGTATAAATTTTAGGCTAATGGCAATAGATTCAGTTTTCAGTCAATAACACCTTTGAAATATTTTTAACAATCCTTCACAGCAAAAACAGTGATCAAAATAGTATTACTGATGCAACATTTACTAGTTATAGTAATGTTTACTAATTCTAGAAAACTATGTGCTCCTTGAATAAGTAGATATTTCCAATGTGTAGAGGTTTGTTAATGCTGAAAGGCAACTACCTTGCTTAACCCCATCGCCGTGCATTCTTTCTTTCTGGTCCATCACTGTTCCTGCATCTAGAGATTCAAGGTACTTCTTTCTAAAAAAAAAGGAGATAGGCAACAAAAGTGATTGAAGTGTTTTAGTCTGAGCTTTTTTATTATATTTGCAACTCAGTGCAATATTTTCACTTAAATTTTGTTTGAAATCATTTCCAACTGACAAGTTAACATTGTTTTTGCAATTCACAAACTAAGAATTGTTGCTGCTCTCAGTTTAAGTATTTGTTAATACTTTTATAATTCATGGGAATCCCTGTACAACTGAGTGGCTTGCTAGACCATTTCAGAGGGTAGTTTAGGAGTCAACCACATTGTTGTGGCTCTGGAGTCACATTTGTGCCAGACTGGGTAAGGATGGCAGATTTTCTTCCCTAAAGGGCGTTGGTGAGCCAGATAATTTTTTATGATAATCCGGTAGCTTGATGGTCACCATTGCTGATACTTCCTGATTTTTATTTAATTAACTGGATATAAATTCAGAATTGAACTCACATCTCTGGCTCATTTGCCCAGACCTCTGCATTACTAAGGCAGCAACATATCACCACTATGCCACCATACCCACATCATTATAAAAGAAATTCACACTTCACAGAGGCAAAGAGATGAATTTCAACCTATTCAAATCCAACCCATTGCACAGTTAAAATTGGCTCAAAATGTTCATACTTTATCGAGGCAAAGTTATCTTTGTACACAGAGAGAACAAGGGACACGGCCACTTATACTTTTTGTCATGATAGTTTCATATGCAAACAACACATTTCCAATATACGATTGTGTTTTTGATCTGCAATAATACATTTCATATGTTAATGCAATGTAACGTTTGCCAAACACATAATAAAGTTCCCCAATTTTTATGAAGACAGTGCCCCTTTAACTTTAAATAAATTAAATGATCATCATTGAATGCCTCACTGAACAATTCCATTCTCATTTTCTAAATAATAGTTCTTGGTTGCTGTTAAGACAAAGCTTTACACTTTATTATTTTATTTTCAGCCATCTCCATTTATTTACCATGGGAAGTATAGTGAATAAAGGGGAAGGAAATTTAGAACGAATACATTGAATGGTCACAGATTTCTTTTGCCATATAATTTTAAACTTCAAACCACTTCGAATATATGCAAAGACTGGTAACGTACTGGCCTCTAGTGGCGGAATCTTTTGTTGCAATTTCTTTGCGTTTCTAGGTAAGAGTCTCCTGAGTAATAAGCATGGTTGATCAACTGATCATGCTTTGCTAATTGCTTCCTGTGTTCATTCATTCAAAAAATGTGACCATAACGGGAGAAATCAACCCTGTCAATTACTACATGAACTTTGTTTCCCCTGCAACAGTAAGTGGATTATGAAAACATAATCTAATATTGTCAGATGCAACTTACAGTCTACTGTAACAAAAAGTGTTCACAAGCATTGTCCTTAATGCAAACCTGAGGGGTTATTTTCTCATAGCTACTGCTGGTGCTGGGGGGAGGGACAAGCACAGGGAAATGAGGCAAAGAACCCATAATACACCATATGCACGACTGTAAGTGGAGCGTAAAGTTGATCAAAGCTTGGACTGAAAATAGGCAAGTTTCATTACAATATGAAAATCAATGGTACACACAAACGAAAAACAATCTTCCACCATTCTTTATTGGGAATGGACTGGCGACAGTCCACCTGAATAAAACAGGAAAGGTGTCCTGACCGTTTAAAGGGAGACTTGGGATGTCTGGGTTTTTGGATCTGATACCACAGTGGGTGGAAATTTGTGACACATGGACTTTCTTCTCTTTTTTTTAGTATTTTAGTTACAATTCTTAGATTGCCGCACTCCTTACAACATGGGCATTCCTGTTGGTTTACTTGGAGCAAATGGGAAAGGAAAGGGGGGATGCCAGCTGGGTGACCTTAGACTAAACAGGCTGCTTGCACCTGACGTTACCCACAAGCAGGAAGAGGTGCACCTACTTTGACATGTCCGAGGAAAACCACACGAGTTGAGACACAGTCACATCACCTTCCAGGAGCTGTTCACTAACTAATCTCCACTACAGAAGCAGGACAGTCAAGGACGCAGCCAATAAATTTTATGCCTCAGTTTCTATAGCAACATCAACAACATTAGTCAATCTACAGTGTCAATTTGCAGTGTACAGAGAATGAGCTGGTGACTGTTTCTTTATACAAACAGCTTCATCCTTTTTTTAAATGTAGAATGAGAATCAGCAAGTGAGCAGGTTCACTAAAGTACAAGGTTTCATTCACGGTCTCATGTGGCTCTTCAGGTTTTTACATACCATGTCTTCACTTTCAGGAACCATGCCCCTTAAAAGTGCAGAGCATTCATGACCATCAAAACAGATCGTGCTCAATCCATAGGCACAGGATCCATGGTGCAAAAATTATTCAAAGAAAAAGTTGATTTCTGGAAACTACCACCCTGAACAGCTTTGAGACAGCCATGAACAGCATTGGAACGCAGTTACAACAAGGCTCATGCAGCCACGAAGATCAGCACTGAGCAACGTTTTAGATGTTTGGAGAGACATGGGGGCTGCTGAATGAGAGGGGTGTTCCTGTAAAATTCTAACTGTTCTATTAATGCTGGTCAAGGAAGGGAGCCTGCCATCTATCTGGCCACTGTGGCTACAAGAGCAGGTCAAAGGCTAGGAATCCTGTGATGAGTAACTCACCTCCTGACTCCCCAAAGCCTGTCCACCATCTACAAGGCACAAGTCAGGAGTGTAATGGAATATTTCTCCACTTGCCTGGATGAGTTCAACTCCCACAGCCCTCAAGAAGCTTGACACCGTCCAGGACAAAGCAACCCACTTGATTGGCACCACGTCCACAAATTCATTCCCTCCACCACTGACACGCAGTGGCAGCAGTGTGTACCATCTACAAGATTCAATGCAGGAATTCACCAAGGCTCCTTAGACACCTGCTGAGTTTTTCCAGGTAATTCTGTTTTTGTTTTGCTTCTATCACTGCTTGTTTGTCCCTACAACCACACCCCCACCTCCCTCTCTCTCTATCTCTCCACCCCCCACACACACACCTTAAACCAGCTTATATTTCAACCCTTTCTTGGACTCAAACTCAAGTTCTGTCGAAGGGTCATGAGGACTCGAAACGTCAACTCTTTTCTTCTCCGCCGATGCTGCCAGACCTGCTGAGTTTTTCCAGGTAATTCTGTTTTTCCTTAGACAGCACCTTCCAAATCCACAGTCACTGCCATCTAGAAAGACAAGGGCAGCAGATAGATGGGAACACCACCGTCTGCAAGTTCCCCTCCAAGCCTTTCACCATCCTGCCTTGGAAATATATTGCCGTTCCTTCACTGTCGCTGGGTCAAAACCCTGGAACTCCCTTCCTGACAACACTGTGGGTGTACCTACACCACATGGGCTGCAATGGTTCAAGAAGGCAGCTCATCACCACCTTCTAAACGGCAGCTAAGGATGGGACAATAAATGCTGGCGCAGCCAGCGAAGCCCACATCCTGTAAAAATGAATTAAAAAATAAATCTGTCTGCTCTGGCCTACACAAGACTCCAATCTTCAAGCACAATGTTGTAAGACGCTCAGTCGAAAGAACAGAAAAGCTGATCCACCATCTTCTCAGGGTCATTAATGGGTCTGGTCAGGATTGCCTACATCCTGGGAATAAATAACTGCAAAAACCACAAAAGGCAGGCAAGTCACTCAGCTCCAAGAGGGCATTGAAGGCACCTAGGCATTCAAAGAGCAGGGTGTGCTGGCTGGATGGGTTCGAATAGGTGGATAAAAATATATGTTGAAAAGGACAAGAAAGCAAGTTTTTACAGCGTTGCAGATGTCTCATTCACCTGCTTTCTGTGGCCATCTAGTGGTCATTTACTTTGTCATCTAAAGACAAATCTACTACTGTAAAGTAAAACTTCTGGTAACCAAGCTAGTTATTGTACCAATCTATATTGAATGCCATTCTTACTCGGGGAATATACCTCATGAAAAATCAGTATTCACTTAAGCACAAGGGCCTATACAACTCTGCTGCTGAAATTACAGGAGAAAGAATGGACACAGTCTCCGTGTTAGAGCATTAGGATGACACAAGTATGTTACATTGCAATGGACTGGGGCAATGGCAAACATTTTGAGTTACTCACTTCAGCTTTTCTCTGCCTTGTAAGAGTTGCTTGTAAACAGTCTGTGTCTCAACATCAGGGTCGAGGGGGTCACTCCAGTCGCCAAGAGTTACAGCTGAATGCGTGCGACTGCATCCCTGAACTGTTAAACAAATGGAAAGTTAGCAATTCAGCAGGATTATCAAATATTGTGTTTATGCAATGATGTGTTTATTCTTGTGGAGGGAAATAGGAACAGCTGCTTCTTGGTGAAAAGCTGCTTAGATGTTTAATTCAGATGCAAAATGTGTTTAAAAAGTGGTCAGAGACTGCAGGAGGATTTGGAGAATGCCAAAGATGTTTCTAGATGATATTTGGGAACATTCTATCTCATTGTAGCTACAAATGTGAATAGTGCAATGCTCCTAATGCTGTCTACAGGTACCAGACCCTGTATCCGGGAAGCTTGCTTGTATCCGGGATATGTGCTGGATTTGGGGATTTTATGGATTTTGGGCCCTAGGCCTAGCATGTACTTACAATATGTAAAATAAAGTGCTAAAAGTCAAGAATAGAAGGGTTTTATTCAAAGCGCTACCCAGGACACCAGCTTCGAACATAGCCGGGTTTTGGGATGCCAGATAAGGGGTCCAGTACCTGTACCGAGTAACACAAGCTGAAGATGCAGCTAACTATTGGAAAATTCATGCCATTGACTAAACAAGCCCAGTGTGTTCAGCTCCTTAAATAGAGAGAGAGACTGGGCAGGATTTTAGGTCTGTGGGTGTGGCTTTGGGCAAGAGCTCTTTTGCTCAAACCAAACCATCTGTTTGAAAATCTCGGAGAAGAAACCAATCAATTTGAAAATACGGAAAGAGAAAAGTAGGTCTGAATTATCAAGAAGTAGTCTTAATTCGGCTCCTACAGCAGAAACAGATTACAGTGAAAGAAACATCAAAAGACAATTGAAATCAACAAAGCAAAACTGAAACAGGTTCTATAGTTCTTTTTCTATCCCTTCATGAGATGCGGGCATCACTGGCTAGGCCAGCATTTATTGCCCACCGCTGCAGTCCATATGGTGTTAGGGAGGGACTTCTAGGGTTTTGACCCAGCGACAGTGAAGGGACAGCAATATAGTTCCAAGTCAGAATGGTGAGCGGCTTGGAGGGGAACTTGCAGGTGGTGGTGTTTCCATTCATCTGCTGCTCTTGTCCTTCTACATGGTAGAGGTTGCAGGTTCGGAAGTGCTATTGAAGGAGCCCTGATGAGTTGCTGCAGACCATCCTGTATACAGTACACATTGCTGCCACTGTACGGTGATGCTGGAGGGAGTGACTGTTTAAGGTTGTGGATGGGGTACCAATCAAATGGGCTGCTTTGTCCTGGATGGTTTTGAGCTTCTTGAGTGCTTTTGGAGCTGTACTCATCCAGTCAAGTGAAGAGTATTCCATTACACTCCTGACTTGTGCCCACATGATGGATAGGCTTTGGGAGTCAGGCAGTGAGTTACACGCCGCAGAATTCCGAGCCTCTGACTTGCTCTTATTGTCATGGTATTTATATGGCTGGTTCAGTTAGCTTCTGGTCAATGTTGATAATGGGGGATTCAGCGATTGTTATACCATTGAATGTCAGGGGGGAATGGTTAGATGTTCTCTCTTTGGATATGGTCATTGCCTGGCACTTGTGTGGCACAAATGTTCCTCACCACTTGTCAGTCCAAGCCTGAATATTATCCAGATCTTGTTGCATTTAGACATGGACTACTTCAGTATTGAGGAGTCATGAATGGCGCTGAACATTGTGCAATCACCAGTGAACATCCCCACTTCTGACATAACAATGGAAGGAATGTCTTTGCTGAAGATAGCTGATCCTAGGAACTACCATGTGGAATTCCGGCAGTGATGTCCTAGGACTCAGACGATTGACCTCCAACAACTACAACCATGGGTTGATTTTTAAATTTAATCCATTGGCAAAGAAGGTGAACATTAATATATGCAATGGCTTGAATTTTACCCTCGGGGCGCGCCTGAGGTTGGCGCGGCCGGAAGCAAACATAAAACCCACTCCCGGCCACGATCGCACTGTGAACAAGATCTTACGCTAGCTGGCCAATTAATGGCCAATCAGCGTGAAACATACCCTGGGAAAGGCTCAGCCCTGCCGGTGGGGACAGGAAGAGGGCTGGCACTGACACCAGCGCGGGTGCTGGCGAGCGCTTCCAGTGAGCTCCCTGAAGGCAGACAGCTGCCTCAGGGAGCTACAGACCCCCAAATAGTAAAAGCACAAAAACGCTGCAAAAAAATGTCCATGCAGCAAAATCAAACACCTGAAAGCCTACCTCATAAAAATACTGTCCCCAGATATTTAATTTTATTTTAAATCCTAGCGGAGATTTCATCCCGTCCTTAGGTGAGGTTTCATCAAAAATGTAAAGGCCGCCTGGCCGATTGGCCTGTCCGCCAGCCATAAGATCGGACAGGCCGTGAAAAATCACTTACAACTGGGCCTTGTATTAAGGGTTTAATTGCCCACTTCCAACTTTTGTGCGCGCCCGCTGAGTGAAAATCGCATGGTGACATCAGGACGCTAGCTCAAAGTCATCTTGTGTGATTTTACGCCCGTTCAGGTCGGGCACATGCCTGACCTCAGAGCACAAAATTCTGGCCAATGTGTCTCCGAACCACCAGCCGTTTTAATATGCTCAGTTTTACGAGTTAAAATAATTACTGAGGGAGCTCGTTGATGATAAAAATATAGCAGCACTGAATAGCAGTATGTTTTCTGATAAGAAAAATACAATGTCCATTAATAGTCTAGTCACACAGTCATCAAAAAAAATGAAGAATTGTTTTCATCAGAATTTGTTCAAGTGTTCATCACGGTTTCACTCAGATAATGGTGTGAACAAAAAAAAAACTTGGCAGCTATAAGTGTTTCCTTTCTCTTGATTGAAAATGGCTCTTAATATCTACGTTGGGTTTTAATGGAGAGGTTTTTGCTGACATACCAGTCCTATCAGTGTGCAGGCAACAAGTCCAGCGGTTACTCCTGTAAGAACCTGGATGAAAGGAAGGAAGCATGCGCTCATTGTAGATACTGGCTTTCCTGATAGCCGACAGCCACTGATTCAGTTCATTTACATTCTGGAAAAGATAGAAATGCACATCAGCGTTGACTGTTAAAACCCTTAAATTGCCAAGGCAGCCATTTTAGCTGTGACAGGTCAATCTGAAAGTGATGGAGATATGGTTGCTAAATAACAAGTCTGGTTTTGATGGGACATTTTTAAAATTTTTACATTTGTGATCAGCATAATGGAATAAATTTCATGCGCTTGGCAGAATTATTTAGCTTTTCACAGAACACACAGCAGTTCCAAGTCTAGGGATTTTCACTGACCCCACTGAGGACCAATTGAAACTGTGTTTTAACATCATATTTACAGGTAATTGTTTGTTTTTATTCGCCACCAAAAATTAAACAACAACCCAAAAGGCAAGATGTATTTGATCTGGATTCATTTTTTCATTTTTTTTCCTAATCATGACCAGCACAGTTAAAGAAATACTTATATTTAGGTCTCCGTGAGCTCAAGACATCTCAATTTTTACTTTTTACAGCTAATGCAGTATTTTTGAGGCATAATTACTATAGTAAATGGAGGAAACATGCTTGCCAATTTTGTACATGGCAAGGCCACACAAATGGCAATGAGATATTGACCAGATAAACTGTCTTAGGTGTTGAGTGAAGGGTAAATGTTGGCCAGAACACAAAAAACCCCCTCCCCTTCTTTGACATAGTGCCATGGGTCTTTTACATACACCTGAGAAAGCAGGTGGGGCCTGTGGTTTAATGTCTTATCCAAAACCGCAGCAGTTCTTCAGTGCTGCACTGGAGCAACAGCCCAGATCATGTGCTTAAGCACCAGGAGTGGGAGTTAGGAGCCTCACTCAAAATGAACATAGATAGACATCTTGCAACACAGTGTTATAGCCCAAGCTCTGCTCCACTGTCCATCTGAGCCGAGTTTCCCACTGGGAGAATAGATCAGTGAGTTTACCACCACTGTGTCAGTGCCATTAAAGAATTGCATAATAATATAGCGTGCAGATGCTAAAATTATAGCTAGTGCACTTTCCAATTCATTATAATTGTGTTCATAGCAATCTTTCAATATTAACTGTGCTTCACTTGTTGCATAATATGAAACCAAACAAAGGTATTTAATATCCAATTATTGAGAATGGGGTTGGAATCTTGTCGAGGCGACAGGGGTCTTGGGTGCCGGCTGGAGAGCTGTCAAGAGCACCACATCACCTATTTTCGGGAAGGCCCATGTACTTTGTTCCACTCAGGCATTTCACAGGCCAGCAGTGGGCCTTCGCCAGTGGGGCCAGCCAGAGGCCACGGCAGCTCTCCTGAATGGCAGCACCACTAGGGGGCTGGTGGCTGCAGCCAGTATGGCACCCACCCGAGACCAGGCCAGAGGTGAGAGATGGTGGAAGGAGGGGGCCACCGGGGAGAGGGATGAGGGATGTGATCAGCAGCAAGTGGGGGCGGTGTGGCAGGAGGGGGGAGGGGGGTGAGGAGGCCACGAACAAACATGCCAGGGTTCGCTTGTCCTGCTTCCCATGTGGCAAGCCCTCTGCCCACTGTGTTAATTGCACACATAAGGGCCTCAAGGGTGAGAAGGCCGTCCACAGGCCTTCCAGCCATGGCCTTAAACGGGATAGAGGCGGGAAGGTAGTGGGTCCCCACCCACTACTCTCCTGCCTAATTAAATGCCCCCAGCCACCAAAACCACCAAGTTGGGGGTGGTGGTGGTGGTGGTGGTGGTGGTGGTGGTGGTGGTGGTGGGGGGTGGGGGGGGGGAGGATGGAGGTGAAGCAAAAGATTCTGCTCTCATTTTCCTATTCCCTACCAAAGCTGAATTTTAACCCCAAAGTGTTGTCCGTAGACTTGAGTTACCTACACAAAGAGCCAGGCAATTCAGGTCATTCATTTTATTGAGTGGACAGTATTTCATCATTCTTTACTTGGAATGATGCAGTACAGAGGAGGCCAGTTGGCTCATTGTGCCCATGCCAGTCATTCGCTCCAGAGAGTTCCCACTTCTTTGCTCTTCCCCCACAGCCCTGTAAATTTTTCCTTCATCACTGTTCCTCTAACATTGCCAAAGACAGAAATTTCAGTCCTTAGAAAGGAGAAAGGGGTTCTGATCCTGAACTTTAAAATACTGTAAGGAATTTAATTCTTTAATTTGGATTGTGAATGAAGAACTAGGGAACATTGGTTTTAAAAAAAGTTAACAAAAGAATCCGTTAAGATTAGAAATCGGGGGAAATTACATTCCACAGAAGAGTGGAATATGAAGCAACATTCCCTTTCCCCAAAGAGGCAGGCCATGCTATTTTGATTGGGTCATTAAAAATAAACTGCTGCATAAATATTCCTGCTTCAAGGCAATTATTTTACTAGCTCAGCCACACATCTACAAAATTACATTATGACATTTCCAATGAAACAAGCATTTATTTCCATACTCTTCATAAGAAAAAGAACCTGCCATCACAGGAGCAGGCAATATGCTCCATTCTGTCTGGGACAGCTCCTTGGCTCAGTATTCCAAAACTAATGCCCTTCTCTGCACTTATCTCATAGACCTGCATCTTCCTGTACTCCAAATATTTGATTACTTTTCCCTTGGAAGATAAAACAATCTCTGCCTCAACTATTCCCTGTGGCAAAATATGCCACACACTCCAACAATTTTCTTTTTCATTATGGGATGTGGGTGTCGCTGGCAAGGCCAGCATTTGTTGCCTGGGCTGGAGTCACAGGCAGAATTTTGCCCTTGGCCTGCGGGCTTGGCGGTGGTGGGTGGGGGCAGTCGGGAAGCCGACCGCCGCTCGCGATTGCGCCTGGAAGGCCAATCGAGGCCCACCCGGCATGGAGCATGAGCAACAGTGCTGAACGCTGACTACGGGGGGAGGAATGTGAGCCGGGCACACACGACCTTCGCACATGCACATGAGCGCGCGCTGCATAATCCCCCAGAGGCAGCTCTCTGCCTCGGGGAGATGAACTGATTTCAGATTTAAAAAAATTAAAGATCTTATAAATGTTATGAAACATGTTTTTAATTCAAGTGTAAAATTTTTATGTGATTTTCATTTGCTTTAGGAAACCTCATCCCGCCCGTGGACATTAGTGAACCAGGTTTCATGGTCACCATTGCTGAGACTAGCTTTCAATTCCAGATTTATTAATTAATTGAATTAAATTCTACCAGCTGCCATGGCGAGATTTGAATCTATGTCCCCAGAGCATTAACCTGGGTCTTTGAATTACTAGTCCAGTGACATTACCACTATGCCACCATCTCTACAGGTCATTCCACTGGATGTCGCTGCTCATTCTCTTCCCAACAATTTTAAATCAATAGTCCCTTGTTGTCACTAACCCTCCAACCACAGAAAACAACCTTCCAGTAATCACCCTCAAAACCCTTTATAATTTCAAAAATCTATATTAAATCTCCTCTCAGCTCTCTATGCTCTAGCAGGAGTAGGGCCCCCCTTACCTCAAGTCTCTACTGACAACTGTACTTAGTACATTTAATCTACTCAACATAATGCCACAACCTTGTCACCCTGAATACAGTCCTGTGAATATCTTAAGAACATTTGTTATCAATGTCAACAAAAATAAATCCATTTCCTTGCCCAACATTATTACAACTGCTTAGTCATAATTTAATGCAGGAATTTCCTGTTAACTTAATAAAGAGTCTGATTGGGAATCTTAATTTTGAATCTGAACAGAAAACATGCAAAATGAAGGATCAGCACCAACAACAACTTAACATAATGAAATGCCCCAAAAGGCACTTCACAAGGCCGTTACAAAACAAAGTACAACACTGAGCCGAATGAGGAGAGTTTAGGTCGGATGACTAAAAGTTTGGTCAAAAAGGTAGGTTTTGATAATTGTCTTAAAGGAGGAAAGTGAGGTAGCCAAGGCGTGGGGGGAGGGGGGGAAGGTGGCATTGCAGAGCTTTGGGCCTAGACAGCTGAAGGCACCAGTGGTACGGCAATTATAATTGGGAATGCACAAGGGGCCAGAGTTGGGGGAGCGCAGATATTGGTGGGCTGTGGAGTTGGAGGAGATTATACAGATAGAGAGGGGCAAGATCATGGAGGGATTTGAAAACAAGGGTGAGAAATTTAAAATCAAGGTATTGCTTGATCAGAAGCCAATGTAGGGCAGCGAGTACAGGGGGTGAGAGAGAAACGAGACTTACTGTGAGTTAAGATATAGGCAGCAGAGCTTAGGATGACCTCAAGTTTACAGAGGATGGGAAATGGGAGCCCAGCTAGGAGTGCGTCGGAATTGTTGATTCTAGAGGTTTTTTTTACTAAAGGTAACTTAACATCTCATCCGTAGAAGAGGTTGGGAGCTCCAAGTCCTGACAGACCTCACAGCATGCGCCGACCGGGAGTGGGCTGCATATGTGCAATTCAGGCCAAGGACAGGCCCAGCACGCCTGCGCAGGAAAGGAAAATGGTGCAAAAAAACTGTGTCATGTGACTGGGAGTGGCGCACCATTGCAGATAAGTGTCCCAGGTAGGGAATGGGGAGAGGTCCCAGTTAAGTTAAGGAGAAAGAGGAGCAGAAAAAAAAGCTCCAGGCAGAAATAGGGCTGTGGGTGGCAGGCTTTAAATGGTGAGCTGCCCTGAGGATTGAACAGGGCTCTGGGTCAGTCCTGAAGATCCACGGCGGCAGCAGAAGGTTGGTGACTGTGTGCTGTGGGCTAGGAGGTGATGGTTACACTTTGGAGGAGTAGCATTTTGCTCATTGCGTCCAAGGAGTTGGCGTTGTGCTTGAGTGAAGACTCGGGAATCCAAGTCAGTGGAGTCTCAGGAGATGAGATTGAAATCCTGTGCGGTGGGCCATCATTGAGGCCATCCAAGTTGCAGTGCTTTTGGAGGGAATTCCAAGGATTAGGTCTTCAAAGGTGAAGACTGGAATCCCTCATGTGAGAGTCAGAGCTTCAAAGAGATTGGCTGAGTCAAAGTGTTACTGACATCTGGGTGGGTTGTTGAGAAATCCATGGATTCTGTCATGGTCTCATCTGCCATTTATTGTGCAGTGTGGTGTGTTCGAATACAGTTTGCCTGTTTATTCACATCTACCTCATATTAACTCTAAACATTAGATTATAGGATAGCTAATGTAAATTGTTTCATCTTTCTGATCTTGTACAGTTAAGTTTACTTTTGCTTGTTCAAACACATGGAATCTTGTGGCTTTATTCTCCTAACAAGTGTCTTGAATCTCAAATTTTGTTTACTTTAAACAAAAGGTTATTGGTTCGTAATCAGATCTCACCAACAACTTGGGGGTCTGGTCCAGGATCATAACAATGTTACAAAGGCACAGATGATTTCAGCAGCTAATGGGCTAAGACAGGAGATCAAGTTAAGCGATGATACAAAGGTGGAAGTAGGTGGTCTCAGTGATGGTACTAAGCTGAGGTTAGAAGCTCAACTGAGGATCAAATATCACACCGCAATACATTTTGATTAATTACAAAAATTAAAAACAGCTGTCAGTTAGCTTTTCTTAAATTTACATTTAAAGCCTTTTCCCAGTCCAAACCTTTATCATTTCCAATTATGTAATTGTAGCAGCACGATATTATAATTAAAATAAATACAACTATTATTTTTTTTAAAAGCTGTCTTGCAATTCAAATTAATATTCTCCCTATGCTTTCTCTAACTGAGCACTTAAGGCTTCATGAATTCTATGTATTTAGCAGTGATTACACAATTAATTCCAAGATAAACACTGCTGAATGTTGGCCAGTTTTTATAATTTGGTAGATTCTCGTTAATTAGTCATCAGGAGCTTGCCAGGGCATTTACACACCAGCTCCTCTCTGTAGTTCTGTGGATAAACACACTGTGTGAGTTGGTATTTGCCTCTATAGATTAGATTGAATCTTCCATTGTGTTGAGTAACTAACCAAAGATGAGGCAGCACAGGGAGAGCTAGCACTGGCTTTAATACCCCTGGACCATGACAAGGGAGAACGAAAATTAGCCAAATTTCCCAAGCCTGATAATCACCCAAATCCCCTTACTGAAAAGTGTGCATGTTGGGAGCATGGCTGAGGACCAGCTCAGACTTGGTGGACTCACTGTCTAGCGCTGCACACGTACACATGTGAGTTAGCCTTCAAGAGAGGGAAAAATTTGATGAGGAGGGAGGTCCTGGATGCTTACTCAGCCATTTCATCATTTAATCAAGAATTAACACTCAATTCTTGATTGGCAGGTCAATGAAATGGAGGTTATTCAAGGCCACTCAGCTCTGTGGCCAAGTACTGATTCCTTTTGTGCACCCAGTTCCCCTTTATCTCACCATTGACAACCTTCAGCAGGCGAAGTCCCACTCTCTGGAATTCTCTCCCTAAACCTCACCTCAAGATCCTCCTCAAAACCCACTTATTTGACCAAGCTTTTAGCTCCTACCCTTGATATCTACTTCTTTGACTCAATGGACAGGATCTTCCAGTCAGCGAGCAGGGGTGGGGCTCACTGACGCGTAAAAAGGCACGGGATGACATCGGGTGGGACCCACAACCTCACCCCACATCATTTCCATTTTCAGGCCAGTGGTGGCGCAGCCAAATCAGCTGTGTGCCCGCCGACCTGTCAACAGCCTATTGAGGCCATAGAAAAACTAATTAACATCATTAATGGACCTGCCCATCCAACCTTAAAGTTGGTGGGCAGGCAGGGAGCCCTGGCGGGCTTCAGAAAAAGCATGAAACCTCATCCATGGGCGGAATGAGGTTTCATGAGGGTATTTCAATATTTAATAAAGATTTCAATAAAAGTTATGGACATGTCCCAACTCATGTGACATTGTCACATGAGGGGACATGTCAGGGAAATCTTTCTATTATTTGTTTGACAATTTTAAATTGGCAGCCGATCTCCCTGAGGCAGCACTTAGCCTCAGGGAGATCAGTGTGCTCTTTTGCGTGCATACGCGGAAGAGCGCATTCCCAGCTGAGGGAATCCCCCCGCCCGCATAGGGAACTCCTGGCAGTCGTCATGCTGGGCGGGCCTTAATTGGTCCACCCACATAAAATGGTGGCGCACCCCCAATTGGGGGCACCGAATGGAGGCATACCTGCCCGCACCCGCTCCCGCACTTCCCCCCCTAATGGGGAGGGGGCGGGGGGGTGGAATTTTTCCCAATGTTTACCTCACACTTTTGTCAAGCAACTTGGAACATTTTGATGTTATGAGTTTTTTTTTTATTCATTTCCGGAATGTGGGCGTCATGAGCTAGGCCAGCATTTACTGCCGATACCTAATGTTCTTGAGAAGGTGGTGGTGAGCTGCCTTCTTAAACCGCTGCAGTATATAAATGCAAGGTCTTGTTGAAACTCAGTAGACAGGACTGTCACACTGCCAGTTAACTGCTAAGCCACAAAGATCTCTACATTGCCCTGGAGCCTGCAGCTGCTCTAGTTAATGCATTTTTACATCACATCATTAACTTCAAACAGTAGCTTCATGCCATCTTCCACTATAACAGACTCTTAAGGGCAGAGTTCTCCCTTCGGCAAGTGGGGGCAGCGCCCGCTCGCCGATGCGTAAAATGGCGCGCAGTGATGTCGGGTGGGCGTCCCATTGGCACCGCACGACATTTTCCGTTCGGCGGGTGCGCAGCCGAGTCGTGCGCCCGCCGACCTGTCAGGGGCCACTTAAGGCCATTGGTGAGGTACCTAAAACATTTAATGGACCTGCCCATCTAACCTTAAGGTTGGTGGGCAGGCGAAGAGCCCAGGCGGCCTTCAGAAAAAACATGAAACCTCATCCACAGGCGGGATGAGGTTTCATGAGGGCTTTAAATTCTTAACATACTCTTCAAATAAAAGTTATGGACATGTCCCAGCTCATGTGATAGTGTCACATGACGGGACATGTCAGTAGAATTTTTTCCCTTCTTTCATCTGTTTTTCACATTTCAGCCGATCTCCCTGAGGCAGCACTTTGCGAGCATGTGGGGGAAGATCCTGCTCTTAATGCCAATCCTTTCCACTTACATTGTCATTTGGCATTCTCAATCAGAGACTGAGCGTAGGCAAAGCCAGTGAATCTGGTAGCAACTAATAACACCCATGAGAAATGGGTCTCTAACCACCAGAATATGGTTAGCCAGGCAGTTTAGGGTTGCAATTACACCTGGTGGGAAGAGAACTCCATGTCTGCTTCATTTTTTTAAATATAGGACAGGTTTACATTGCTCCAGGAGCCAGTCAGGTGATGATAAGCTGCCTGTAAACATTTTAATCCTCAGCAGGGGGGATCAGAGTGACTTGGCTGGTATCAGTTTGACAGATCACTCATGGTTCCCGATGGCCAGATGTACAAGAAAGAACAATACCAAACTTCACTGCTTCCCGCAGAGTCATTCCCCGAAGGCTTCAGTCACTCAGACAAGCTGTCAGTCTATGACAGCTGCAGGCAGCTGCTCAGTGCTGGACTGCTGTTCACAGCTAGGAACTTAGAAACATATCAGAGGCTGTGGGAGAAATAAGGGAGGAAAAGCCTCGGAGAGACCCATCACCCGCCTCTCCAAGTAACCGTGGCTTCACGTAATCATTACTGGAAACAGAGAAACAGGAAAAATCAGCCAGGCAAGAAGTGAAAACACAAGCATCAGATATATATAGCATCAATGGGTGAAAGTGTGTCTTTTGTGCTTAGTCAACATTAAAATATTATCCTGCGTGACTGTCACTATACCTCACTATCCCTCCAAATTCTTCTCATTCTCAAGCACGAGGGCGACATTCACACTAACTCTGTCAGCCTAACTATGACTGCAAGGCCGCTGCTATACTCTCTGAATTCCTGCCTAACATGGAGGGCTAAATTTTCACTTTGGGGACAGGAAACAGGAGCCAGACTTGTTTCCAGGACCCAGGACCGGACCCACCCAGGGGGGAAAAGCAGTCACAGGTTGGAGTTTTGACTGGGATACCTTCTTAATTGACATGGAGATAGGCAATTAAGTGCGGCTGGTAGGCACTTGAAGCGGGAGGACCAATCAGAGGCCTTCCAGCTTCAGAGCAGCACCCAGATACAGTAAAGGGTAATTAACTGAGGGAGCATTTAACAAGAAGGTGCCCTCTCAGTCACTTCTTTAAACAATTATTAAAAAGCACAGCCTGGCCTTTACTATGGTGGGTAGGGGAGTAGGGTCAGGGGTGCGGCGCGGGGTGGGGGGGGTAAGAGAGAAGCCCCACTACAGCGTGGCCTTGGGCTGCAACCCTGCTCTAGGCCAGCCTGATGCAGTGCCCCCAACCCTGGCCTGTTGCTAGGTGCCTGCTCCCAGGCAGGTGAACTGCCCCTCTCATTGTCACATCAGGAAACTGGAGGCTGACTGGAAAATTTCAGTCGGCTTCCATTCCTGAACATTAACAAGGCTCCGAATGAGCCAAGTTGCCCACCCACATCATGGGGCAGACAGCCTCGCTGGACCCTGAACCTGGCTCAGTAAAAATGGCCAATTCCAGGAATGGGGGCAGGAAACCAGCACGCTGGCCTTTGCTAGCATTTTCAGGCCCTATTTGCCCCTATTTCTGACCTAGTTACCAAGGCATAAAAATCCTTCCCAAAATATTGGATGACTCCAAATCTTACCGGACTCAATGTCAGCAAATCCAAAATCATCTTTTTGCCTCTGACTTGTACCAATGTGCCTAGGGCTCTGACTCCACCAAGACTTTCCAAGTTCTCCCTCAGTCCAGCTCTGGTGACCTAGCTATCCTGTTAAACCCTGAGCTGAGCTTTACACTTCATTGTGTCACCATCCCCATTCTCCCACCTCCAGAGTGCTTCCTATTTATAGCTTTCACACTTTCAATGCTTTACACACTGGCTTCTTCACCTCTTCTCAGAAACATCAACTCATCCAGAACTTTCAATGTCCTTTCTTGCATACCCATCATACATTGTCTTTTCAAACTTAGTGGCTCCCTCTACCCTGGTGCGTTGACTTCATGATCCTTGTTTTTAACTTCACCTTCCTCCACAGTATTGGTCCTCCCCACCCTAGTGGTCTTCTCTAGCATGCAACCATAACCATACCCACCACTACTCCCTGAACTCCAGGTTACTGCTTGTGACTCTCTCCGACTGTTCAACTCTTGGAAATGGAACATTCTAGCATCATGCCTTGATAGTCATTCCATTGCTGTGATTGCTTTCCGGAATCCTCTCCAAAAATCATTTTGCATAGCTACTCCTTTCTAACACTTTCAAAGACTCATCCCTTCAAGCCTGCCATTAATCTATTCTCTAACTTCATTTTCCTTCTGCTTAGCGTGCAGTTCTCTGAATTGGAAGAAAGAATGCTGTGCATTTCTTGATGTGAAAAGCCGCATGTAAACAGAAAATGTTATTATAGGTGAATCATCTGGGGAGCATGAACTCCATAAAAGAAGATAGAGAAAGCGGGTTTGCAATTCTCTTCTATTTAGATCAGGTAAACGGCATAAGCAATTATGAGCATTGTATCAAATGTAAACCTAAGACAACGTTGAAAATCGTGCATTTCTTCAGAAAGTACAAGGAATTATAAAATAAGTACTGCATATAGTTTACCTTACACTGGATGTACATTATGTGTAGCTGTGCCTCATTGTCCTGGGTGATGATCTGCATCATATGGAGCTGCTGGAAAGCATTTTCATCCACTCGCTCAACCGCACATATACGTTGGACTGGAATAGACGACCGCACCTGACACACGGTACACAGTACAAAAATATTAGTGGATGTTTGAGTGAACTCAAAGATTCTGATTCATCAGCTCACAGCTCCCACATCAGCTTGGGGACTGACACAGTCTAAGAATAGTTTCAAATTTCAGCTGGAAAATGGTTAAAAAAAATTGAACACAGAAAATAGTTGTTCAATGCAAAGAGGAAAACAGAACATGTTTTAAAATCTAAATTTGAAAAACCTTGTTTGGAAAAATCACCCCATATACTATGATAACTGGGATTTTTAAAAATAAGGGAATTAGCAGGAGAATTTAAATTATAATGTGTTCTTGTTTTTTGAACACTGAATGAGCACTTTTATGAATACTGAATCCACAGGAAGCAACACAAACCACATGTATGATCACTCACAATAAAAGGTTACTGATTAACAAAGTAAGATAGGGAATTAGTAAATTAAACAACTTGATCCACCAGCAAGTTAATAAATGAATGCAGCAGTGAGCACTAGTGCATTGATGGAAAGGGGCTGATTTAATTGAAGCAAACTATAATCTCCTGGCATGTCACTGGGAATGATATAATTCAATGCAATGAGAATGCCAAAATCAAAACATATTTTTCTTAATTTATCAGCAGAATCTCAATTTATCGTTCCGAACAAATGCAATGTTAATTTAAGTGGATCTGAATTAGACGAGTGAATGTTCAATATCCAGGATCAAGCACCATCCCCTTATGATCTCCAGTTCGGCAACAAGGTCCTCAGCACTCTTGTTTTGGATCTTCCCTTTAAAAGTACACCTTTGACAGGCTCACCGGAGTGAATTTTAACCCCCAAAAATGAGTAGGTTGCACTTGGGTCAGACACTAAAATTATCATCGACCTCAAGCCTGACCTCAAACCACCTCCTTCTGGGTTTAATGGAGGCAGCAAGGGGCAGACAGCCAACTTGCTGTCAGGAAGTGGGTTGGCAATTTAAGAATGTTACTGAAGCTGGCAGCCTCTGATTTAACCCGCTTTGCAGGTTTACCAGTGCCCAGCCGCATTTCCGAGGTCTCAGGAAATCTGGCAGTTAAAGGGAGGTGAGGACTGCTTTGGGGAGAAAATAAGTGTCTTTACAGCACAGCTTGTGGGCCAGGAAAAGCAGGAATTCTACCCGTGGCTACCAGGTAGAAGTCCCGCCTCCTTCAGACCCTAGGGTTGGATTCGACTGCCCTGGGAACAGACTTCCATACCTGAGAGCAGGAATCGGACCTCCCTGGGATCCCAGAAGCAGCAGCAGACCTCCAATCTACTCCTGCAGCCTGCTCCAGAATCCTCCCTGTCCAATTGAAAGCCACGCTTGACTGGGAACCTGTTTTGGAGAAAACTCCACTGCACCCTGGGAAATCTGAATCTGGGCTTCCAGCCTAAAACTCCTCCGTTCCCTCCCGGCCTTTGCAACCCAGCCCTATCAATATGAAGGCTTTCTCTTTGACCACATCACAGCAGGAAATTCCATGTACATCAGCACAGTGAAATGTGATTCCATCCCTGATGAACAAGGGTCATACCTGAATGACGGGGTGGTAATCCTCAGCACCTCTCTGAACTCAGAAACCAGCATAGAAGGAAAGCCAGCAGAAGGTGTGACTGCCTGCTTTGTACTTGAAATTAAAAAGGCACAAATGGCCTAGACTCAGACCAATAGGATCAGTGCAAAGGCATCTAGTGCTGATGATTGAAGAACACAAATGAAACCAAACTGTAAAACAATGCTACCTAAGATAAAATAAATAGGTGTGTACACTGATGGAATACATAGTGTATATTCTGATGAATTTATAAACAGACAGTGGTATTATCCTTCCTCTGTGGGGCTGTTGATACAAATCTTCACCCATGGTTATGGGAAGCAAAATGACAAGAAGTGAGCCTTATCCTTAGTTCATTTTTGTTATTTAGTCTACTTACTAGCCCAAAATACCCTTGAGAATTTTGACAGACTATCATTAAATAATTCCAGTGGAAGTCTGCTTGAAGCTACTAGATTTGGCAGGAGCCCTTCCTAATCTAGGAGTTCTTGGTCTGCCTTGCAATGGACAAAACCTCCACCCACTCTCAGGAGACTAATGGCAGGGGGGGGCAAGGGGTGCCCTGGTCCAGGACGGTACACAAAGAGAGATGAGACATACTAGTCTCCAAGGAGGTGCTGGTGAGCCTCAGTGAGTAGTGAGGTAGGTTAGGGATGTAACCTGTACCCCTTTAGAGGAGGGTGATTTTTAATATAAATTGTACCGGGTCTCTTATATAGGGGTCTGGGCAACTTCTCTCCTCAGTAGTGATCAGGATTTTCCCACCCTTAAATCATAGGTACTAGAGAAGCATCAGTACTGGCACAAGAACCCTCTTTCAATATGGTGTCCTTGGCCAACCCAACAAACTCCTGCAGTGTCAGCATTGGCAGGCATCAGTAAGCAGACTCCTTGTATAACAGTTGGGATCACAGTGCATGGATTTATGAGCCCAATATACACAATGTTAACCTCTTCCCCTTTTTAATAAATCACTCTTAATATCCTTCAAAGAGCAATGTTTACATCTGGCAGTGAAATGTAAATTGTCAGCTATTTTATTTTGCCTTAAATAAATATTAATTTATTATTCATGTATATGGTGCCTCTCAATCATGTTGCCATCACTCTATGTAAAAAAAACATTTGTATGTATAAACTCAGAACATGTTGTTCCATGTTAATAGTTTAAAAATTACTGTCAACAAATGCTTCAAATATTCAAACTGTATTCCAGTCTGATATCTTAAGGAAGGCATTAACCCATTTGTTTTAAATGGATTAACACCACGGTTAAATCAGTGAGGGAGTGTGCAAACAAAAATAATCCAAACAAATCCATAATGACACTCAATAAGTCAGTTGTTCTATGTCTCTTAGATTTTAAGCAACATATTATAACTTCCTGACTTATGATGGAACCATTGGAAAAGCTGAACAATTCAGGAAAATGGAAATTAATCTTCTCTTTCATGGGATGTGGGTGTTGATGGTGAGGCCAGCATTTGTTACCCATACCTATATGTCCTTGAACTGAGTGGCTTGATAGGTCATTTCAGAGGGCAGTTAAGAGTCAATCACATTGCTGTGGGTCTGAAGTCACATGATGAGTTTTCATGGTCACCATCACTGAGACAAGCTTGCAGTTCCAGATTTATTCATTGAATTTAAATTGCACCAGCTGCCATGGTGGGATTTGAACCTGTCTCCCCAGAGCGTTAGCCTGGGCCTCGGGATTACTAGTCCACTGACATTACCACTGTGCCACCATCTCCCCCAAATTAATTTAAATTTAATTTAAAGAAAAATCTAGGCAGACAGTTAGTGAACGCGAGGCTGTTACTGTGCTGTTAGCGATATTAGAAACACTGTACTTTGGGTGAGGACCATTTCACTTTTTCCTTTGAACAAGGCATCCAATCAAGATCTATAAAGACTAAAGCATTATGTTATTGGCGTGAATATATAATGTGCTTGGGAAGAATTCAATCTCACTGCCATTATGAATGAGAGGAAATGTCCTCTTATAAAACAACCTTAAATTATTAACTGTTGTAATAGTTGTTTTTATGCCTCTGTCAAAAAATAAAATGAATTTTATTGTCAAGTTTCTTCCTTTCATTATTTTCAATGAAAGTACAGTTATAAATCTGTGTGTGCCCTCTTTCACTGCAGTCTTTTCTCATAATTAAACAGCAATAAACTATGATGCATTAATTCAATTTGAATTGCACAGTTCAGCTTGGTAACTCACTGCTTGTGAGAACTATTGACCAACATTCCATGAAACTCCACATCAGTGCTCCAATGCTGCATGGTCCTGCTGCCCCCTCTGTGCCAGAAATCAGTTCAGCTTGTCAGATTTACGAAGTAAGAACAGTTTGGCTCCCTCTATATGTCAAATGACGATGTTGGAAAATCATTATTCTTTGAATTGTTTCCGGCACTCTTCACGAAAGTAATGCGAGGAGTTATTTATCACTTTGGTCTTGAATCGTTCACGTATAGCTGAGAGTGACTTCCCACAACCAAAGGAATAGTTTTCTTTTAATTTAGTCTAATGATCCTAAACTTTAAGACATGAATTACCATATCAATAATAAAGATGATCGGTGTGTAATCTCCTCTAAGATTTTGGACAAACAAAAAGGGTTTTTGATAAATCTACTGCCAGGGCAGGAGGGTTTCCAGACTGCAATTAGGCTGAGATCAGAGTACAGAAGCTGTGCATCTAAATTGAGCTGATTCAGTTTGGGAAATATAGGAATTTGGTCCAATTCAAACTAATTAAGATTGATATAACCAATCCGCTTCAAAACCAAAAAAGGCAGACATGAATCTCAAGTCCGAAAGAAACCCAGCTTACATGGATGTATAGGGCTGGACTCTACCTTTTCCCTTTCAAGGAAGACAGCTGTAGGTAAATGAATCTCTAAATCGGTGAATCAGATATGCATATTATTATTAAAACTAATTGCACTTACCTGCCAATCCGGAGTCTTGGCATATGACAGCGTTTCACTGCTAAGCCAGAAATAGCGCTTTTTGAAGGTGAAACGAGTGACAAGGTTGACACCCTCTGCTTTCCGTTTGTGCAAGTAGCCTTCTTTAATCGTCACTGAAGGGTGAAACACGGCTCGTTGCTGAAGTTCAGTAACTAGGGGGAAAAAAGTTACATGACATGATCTGTGGTGCCTTTTCTGTACTTTCAATCCTTCAGAGACTGGAAAGAGTTCTTCATGTAAGAAGCAAGAGGTGATAATTCCAAAACAAAAACAGAATTACCTGGAAAAACTCAGCAGGTCTGGCAGCATTGGCGGAGAAGAAAAGAGTTGACGTTTCGAGTCCTCATGACCCTTCCACAGATAATTCCAATGTGCTACTCCTTGGCGTTATGGGAATGTTGCTAAATACTGCATTCCCAGGCTGTGATTTACCATCTATCGTATTATGGATATTTGCTGCAAGCGCCAAAGACCAAAGAATTGGAATTGTTACTCTAAGAGTGATTATTCCCATAACATGGAAATATAGAAACCTGTGAACTGGTTCAAGGCTCACTCAGGATTTCTATACTAATTTTCTTTGAACACTGTTAATGGGATTATACAAGCACTGGGACTTAGATTCATTTAAGTGACTCTACATTGTTGTAACTTGAACAATTCTGTGAGTCTCTTTCAATTTCCCCCATTTTTCACAGGTTCCTCTGGCGGACATATACTGATTCCCCGCACACTCCACTAAAGCCAAAGGCAGTCAGTCACTCTCTGCCTCCAAGTTAATACTCCCAGGTTTTGGGAAGTGTTGCTCTTCAGAGTTTCAAATTATTGCAAAAGGACAAGGAAGCAGATTGGGCCTATTGTAGGTCATTTAAAGACAATTAAATTCCTCATTTGTAACATGTGATTTGATGCAATGTGAATTGAACAAAAAGCCAGTTTGAAATAAAATAGAAAATAATGGAAACACACAGCAGTTCAGGCAGCATCTGTTGAGAAAACAGATAAGCTAAGGTTTTGGATGTAGCCCCTTCATTAAATCGAGGGATATCGCAGACGAACAGCATTTTTAAAAAGAGTCAGAACGAAGGGAAGAGGCCATGGAAAAAGAACAAACAGGAAAAGAAATAGAATGACCTGAAAAGTACTCAAGTGGATTAAGGCAGGAGATGGTTAAGTGGCAGAAGTGATACCAGCACGACACAATATTAACAGCTCTGAAGAAGTCATATGGACTCGAAACGTTAACTCTGTTTCTCTCTCCACAGACGCTGCCAGACCTGCTGAGTTTTTCCAGCGTTTCTGTTTTTATTACATAGGAAGCTTAATGAGAGAAATCAAAGATGCTAAAGACATTTAGCAAGACACAGAGAAGGTGTAAATTGCTGCAGGGGTGGGGGATTAGGTGGATGGAAAAGGAAGTGGGAAATTTTGCTAAAACAGCTTAGGAGCCTCAGAGCCACAAATGTTGAAAATAAAGCAAAATACAGCGGACGCTGGAAATCTGAATAAAACTCAAAATCGACAGAAAACATTCAGCAGGTTAGGCTGCACCTGTGGAGAGAAAAACAATTAAATGTTTCAGACCAATGACCTTCCATCAGAACTGGAATATCTGAAAGATTAATAGTTTTTGAGCAAGTAAAATTCATACCTTCAAGTTTCACTCATCTAGAATCAAATTGACTTAATCAGGTTCTAAAAATGTAAACTGCTTTAATGTACTTCAATCCTAAAATAAGCACCATGGGCAGAATTGTCCTAGAATTGCACTAAGGGGCCAGTGGATGTGAAAGATGACGTTTAACCCGCCAGCCACAATGGTGGTTTTTTGCGCCACATCACCCGCTTCCCGCCGCATTAATTATGCAGCCACAGGAAATGCACCATCTCATTGACGGGTGGCCTCTGAATCGCCCGCCATGCTGGTACCTCACCGTTTCCTCACTCCGGATGCCATATCTAAACTGCAGCCGCACACACAGTTCTCAATGCTTGCCTCAGGGCTGCTTCAGTGAAAATGCAGCCCTGAAACCCAAGAAGAGTTCAGTGACCTGTCACTGGAATGCCTTTTGGAGGCCCGATGTGATGTCCTCCACCCACAACCCCACCCCCCCCACCCCCCCAACCCCCCACCACCACCCTGGCTGCAGGAGGTCCAGCAATCTCACCATTCTGGCTTGGGAAGCAGTGACAGTGGTGGTTGGTGCCAATGCTGCACAGAAGAGGTTAGCCATCCAGTGCAGAAAGAGGGTGAATGATCTCATCCATGCCGCCAGGATAACCATCTTATCTCTCTAAACTCACACTCACAAGCCCATCACACATTCACTGGCATCTCACTCACTGCCAGCTCAAGGGACATCACCACTCACTCTCTCGCTCACACAATCACATCACCACCCAGCCTCATCTCCACTGGAGACTGCCTCCTCAACCCTTACCATCTTGAGGCCACTTGCCAGATCAACATGTACAGCCACACACACCCTGGGATACCCTCCTTCCCTTGTACAGCCCTCGCCCTGCAGCCGCTTCCCTTGCCTGAGGCCACTTCTCCACCTTCCCCAAGCAAGCCCTAGCCACACAGCTGTTAAATAGCCACCCCCACCTTACGGCTAGTCTGGTAGGTAGAGGCCTGCTCGTGTGCCTCCCTAAATGTGATGTGGTGCTGCCTATGAAGTCTGGCGCTGATGATTGCTGCCCAAAGCAAGATAGGCAAACAAACCTCAAAGTCCCAAGCGAAGTGCAGCTCGCCAGATGCCTGTCACTTATGCACAGTTGTGAAACATCAGTGTGATTCCCGGATGATCCAGCATTGGGGGGATGATTCCAGCAAGCGGGGCTTATAATGAGATGCTAAAGTATTGAAAGTAGGTTCCCGCTGTGCAATGGTGGGAAATGCGGTCTGCCATTGATGGGTGGAGCGGAGGATCGCAGTCTGCTTTTACGAGGGTGTGAAACAGATTTTTGCAATCTCCCGATATTTTCAGCTTCCACCCGCTATGATGCTCACCGCAAACGAAAGCCGACGATTCCAGCCCACGTGTTTAAATAAACTTTGCTCTTGATTCCAAAACACATTACTAACATTTCCTGATAAAAATTAAAAATATCAAATGTGCAACAAAGAATGCTATAAAGTTTTCACCTGCTAATTTTTAAAAAGTAGTAGAACAGTTGGATTGTCACTGTCTATATCTGAATGGTATCAGGGAGTGTGAGTTGCTATGGCAACGTGCACTTTGTAGTCTGGATCTATGGATAGTGATGGTAGAGGCTCGAATGTTCTTTCCCTCACATGGCTGACCAGGAATCTCTTCCACTCTCACTGCCTGCCATTGGCGTGTGTTGGAAAGATTTACAGGTTGATAGTCAACCTGTTTGGCCACATTATGAACACATCTTTCTTGCCAATTGGTGGGACTCAAACTGAAGCTTCTGGCTTAGTAGCAGGGACATTAGCCACTGTACCACAAGTCTCTGATCTGAACGATATACCATTACAATACTCTGAGGGTAGTCGGGATGTCCTGAGGTCGTGAAAGGAGCTATGTAAATGCAAGTTCTTTCTTTACAGTGCAACAAGAGTAAAATTTAGTCACTGAATTATATCTCTCATATTTATCTAAGAATGATTTCTCCCCCAAAATGTGCAAGTGTGCTTGCTTACGCACATAAAAATGCGCACACCTCGTCACACCGTGCAACTTCTCAAACAATCAGGTAGATCAGCTGCCACATGTTTCTAAGATGCATATTGGTTTCGAACAGTCATGTTGACAGAATGCAGAAATCTTTGCCCATTTACCAGCAGAGGGAGCATGGTTACACAAGTGCAAAACTGTAAGAAAAGTTACTGTTTCATGCAGCATGTAGGGTTGGTGGAGAAAACTTAACCAACAAAGCAAATTGCTTGTGCAGTCAAGCTGAAAGATATGGAATGCATTACCACAAAGGCAAAAATTGCAGAAATACAGGTGCGTTTAGTGTCTACGGTTCCTCAAGGATTTACTCAGCATAACCTTTCCAAAGGTGAAGCAACAAGGAGAGTGTCAGAGCACCTTGACTGAAGCATGTGAAAATCACACATAAAAAAAAGCATCTCTACTGTTTATTCAACTCCCACAAACACAAATGAAGCTTATATAATAAAGTTAATTACAAACATTAAATGTTATGCCAAATAGACCGTAGAAATGTGAAACTAAAATTGGAAGCTATTATGTTATAAATAATTATTCAAATACCATTCAGCAGAAATATGATAACACGCTGCTCACGCCTAAAAACAGGCCCGAAGTCGGCAGGCCAACTGCCGTGCCTGCCCCGTGGGTGCCAGTGAGAGGCCCAGGCTGCTCCGAGGCCTTGGTCTCAATAACACGTCCCTGGAAATCTGCAGGCACCAAGGTGCAGCTTACCGGCTCTGTGAGGGCAGAAAAAGAACTGTCCCCCATTCAGGGGTCCAATGGGCCGGGAGCAAGCCGGAGAATTTTAAATCGGGGCCCAGGAGGGCCACTCTGGAGGCCCACCAATAAAAAATGGAGTGTGGGGCCTATTTTTCAGTCTCTAGTGGAAGCTGCTAGTTAATTCTGGTTAAGCTACTCAAATTCTGCTATAACTTTGAGGAACATGCCCTCTAACCAAAGCTGCATCAATTGTGCTTGTGGTTGTTGGAGGTCAATGATCTCTGTTCCAGGACATCACTACAGGAGTTCCTCAGGGTCCAAGGCTCAACCATCTTCAGCTGCTTCATCCCAATTTTCAGACAAAAGGCAGCTACCCAGAAGCTTCTCACCTTTGGACCGAGTCTCCCCTGCCTATAGGCTAACGATTCTATGAAAAATTAGGTCAGTGCCTACAAAGTTTTAGAAAGCACTCTTGTTGAAGCAGAGATAGTCACTTGTACACAACTTTCAGTAGATCCACCTGGAGTTTGGCATTCAGCTGCTGATTTGGAGGCTCCTTGCTGATTGGTATTTCGAGATGGAACTTATGGCTTGAGGTGTGGTGTTTCATTATGGTTAAACTAATTGAAAGTTTTTAAGGTTTCGCGCCATGAGATGTAGAAATAATTAGAGCAAGACTTTCTCAAAAATCAGGCTGGCTATTCCAAAGTGTGCCAGAGCGATCTCTGTTCTGCCTCTAGTTGAAGTCAGGCAGAAACTTGTTCCATTGTTGATGTTGTTTTTGTGCTATGCTTGTGTTGCCGGCTCTCAACTTGCTGGGAGCAACAGCCAGTGACATTGCTAGTTTTTAGGCAGTCTTCCCCATTGCTTTGAAACTCAGGGCAGCTCACATCACATCACATCAGCTTTACTCCAGCTGAACCCTCAGGACATGACATGGTGCTGAACACGCCATCAGCATACAAACACATCCAAACAGCCTCACTGCAACACTGCCAGAGAGACAGAAATAATTACTGACATCAAGGCACCCACAGTTCAGGCATTTTCAGTCATCACAGAGCCACAGCTACTGCTGAACGTGCAGATTACTGTGGTAGCAACTGACAACTGTCTACATGGAAACCAACTCCACATGTTATGTGTTAACCCAGGGAAGTGGTACAATTAAATCATTCTCCTGTAACCCAGGCTACAAAGACAACAACTCAAATATTGGAGAGAGGTGGGGCAACATGAACCACGGCCCTGGAGAAATGACACAAACCCTTTATCCCCTTTTACTCTCCTTCCTGATATACTGAAGAGAGCTAAAGTCACAGCAACAACTGTAGCAAAATCGAACATCAACATTTGGAATACTGAATCTCCTTAGCAACCTGCAGTCCAGCAACAAGCTGTTTTTCCGTGGATACCTTCAGTCAGCCCAAAAGATAAAGAAAATAATTCATAAATTTAATAAATTAATTAATTTTCTCAAAATACAGATACCAATATCCAGAAAATATCAATAATCTCTAGTATTCTTTGATTTGCTGTTCAATCTACTGTGCATATAGTACAGAGTTAAAATGTTGCAAAGAACATATCTTTTTATTTCTGTTGGACTGTGGATTGAAATTACAATGGCTGTATTTTGAAGGACATGTCCACTGGAATAGTGTAAGGGATAACTACAATGGTGCTGTTCTGGAACAGAGTGTGCCATGAAAGACAGGATAGTGCCGAGGAAGAGTCCAGTCTAATGGGGAACTGCCTGGCAACAACGTTTTAATTGGCTCCTGACCAGGTGACCGAGGTTTGTGTGAGAGCAGTGCAGCAGAATAGCTCCTAGCCTGAAAGGAAAAAGACCTAAAACCTCTTGCTCCTGTATGTGGAAGATTCTAGTAAATCCACAATAATAGCTAGCTGGCTTTTCCTCCTCATATCTCTATAACTTGCTCTCTCTCTGAATACCCCTGTCAAGAGGAAAAGGGAAAATCACTGTTAGAGACATTGAAAGGCAAGTGCTCAACCAGTGAACTAAAGACTGAAAGTGCTGGAAGATCATCTCTTGTCATCAACAAGAACTGAAAGGGATTTGGAAGACAAAGATCAAAATCAACCCATCAAATCCTGTACTCCGGAATTGTTATTATTGAACTGTTTTATCCCACCCTTAAAATCCATGTTTTGTGTGCCTCTTCTGCAGATCTCTTCTCTTTCAAATGTTGACTGGTCAGTTGTTTCCTAATTAAAGTATTTTTCTAATTAAGAACATAAGAAATAAGAGCATGAGTAGACCACACAGGCCTTTGAGCCTGCTCCACCATTCAATATGATCATGGCTGATCTTGGGGCTTCAACCCCATTTCCCCCCTATCCCACTCCAGATCTCCAGCATTCATAGCTTTTCTTTCTACATTGAGAGGCTCAATTCTTCTGCTACCTGAGCCAGAATTAGTCAATGTGGGACAGGCAGGTCACTGTACATTTTCCATGACCACTATCATGTTCAAATTCAGGATAGCTGTCCATAGATATTATAACTGGCTGATATTGAAAAGTGATATGTTCCTTCTATGGCAGTTACCACTTTTACTGAACTTTCACCATAAACATTATTTCAATTTAAAGGTCAGAGTTTTTATGAAAACTGGATGAGCATATAAGCAAGCAAGAGGGTTTATCTGAAATGAATTCAAATACATGGGGATAGGTTATCTCCATGAGTGCCAGGGTGTAACAGCTTGACAGGGGAAAAGATTCTTATCATGAAACTGGGCACAAGTTGCTTATGATTTTTTTGCCCATTGCTGAAAAAAAAGAGGCATGTTGTCAAAGCTTTTCACCTTGCACTTGACAGGACAGATGCAAGAAGACCAAATTTCAAAGGGAGCAACAATTTATACTGTATAAGATTGGTGCTGATTGGTTGGCAAGTGAGCTCTGATTGGTCGAGGTGTTACCATGGAAATGCACCAGGGAACAGTTATCCCTTAAACTTTGTTTAAATTCAAAAAAGGCAGGTCAACTCTGATTGATTGAGGCATTGCCATGGGGAGTGCACCAAGGAACATTTGTCCGGCTGTCCCATTGCAGTATAAGTTGTTGTTCCTTTTGAAATTTGGTTTCTTGCATCTGTCCTGATGAGTGCAAGGTGAAAAGTTTCGACAACATGTCTCTTTTCTCAGCAATTACTCAAGTTCTGTACTACATAGCAACTGTTTTTTGTCCATTAAAATGAATGGATGTGAAACCATGACTAGCTTATAACACAATTTTGTGATAAGAACTTGCATGTTGCCAAGCTCTTATGCCCAGCACTGAAGAGAAATTCTATCCCACAGTACTGGAGAATAATGTAGCAAAATATATAGTAGTCCCTGATGATGGTTTATTACTGAGAACATACAAAGGTATAGAATGAAAAAGGCCACTTGGCCCATCAAAACCCTCGAGCTACCCTGACTCTCTCACCAAAGGGTGTCTTTCTCATTAGAGTTGTCACAAAATTGAAACTATATATTGGGATTTGAAACCATGAAATCCACCTTGAGCTGCAGCTGTGAATTTGAATAAAATCTGAATTTGAATACTGTATATGTAAGGTAGCCAGAGAGAATAAACTCAGCAGTGTGCATCGCATTTAATTCAAATGAAATGTCCGTGTTAAAAGCTTCCTGACACAAGATTAATTGTTCATTTTTTTAAAAAGGGTTTTGGGAACTGTTTTGAAGTGTTTATTGCATTACAGAGAGCTTTCTTGGAAATTTAATTTAATCATTAAATATTTTCCAACCCATGAGAATGAGGAATTCATGTTATTTTCAATAGGAATTTTCAAAGCCAGTTTCAGGGAGATTACAGAATCTTAAAACCTTTTGGAAAGAACAAGCTTACAATTTCTTTATGTGTCACAAGCAGGTGTCATTACTTCCCATGTAGCAAAAAGCTTGCTAGTGACATACCACACAGAGGAAGTTTCATCCTTCAAATAGGAAAATGCTCTCATTTATGCAATAATTTTTATTTCAAAAAAATTACACATACATCTATTAAATTATATCAATAATATCAATCATAAAACAATTAAACAAAATTAATCATGAGAACTTTTCACAGTCTGGTAGATTACAGCCGTCACAATAGGAAAAAAGTGAAAGTTTGGTTCATGATAAATTATTTTCCACATATCAATAAGTTTCCTCATATGCAAATCACTGTAATGTTTGCATATTGACGAAAATCATTACCTCAATAATCGACTCTCTTTGTCACTATTATTAATTCTGATGGCAGTGCTTCTCAAGGGTAACTAGGGATGGGCAATAAACGCTGGCCCAGCCCACGGAGCCCACATCCCGGGAATGAATAAAAAAAAGTGTTATATTTAACTTCTCAATGTAATAAAATAATTCCAACATTGTGATTATATTTAATGCTCTGCCATGGGCACTAAACATACACAAACCTGGAATTTCCTGGAAAGTTTTGACACAGCTACTGTGTAAGAGGGGAGCTGTGCCGTTTTTACTGTGGAAATTCAAACGTAACTGGGTTTACGTGGAATCTATGCCAAAATATAATTAAATTTACTCAGCATCTACTTGTTTCTTAAATGAGTCCAGATATTTGGAAACCGTTTTAACTGTTAATCACACCATGTTAAAAAAAATACGTCATTGCGGCTGTCTAAACCTAAGGCTGGAATTGTCCTAGATTTGCACCAAGTGCAGTAGCGGGTATGCAAAAAGACGTTTTAGTCACTGGTTGCAATGGGGAGTTTTCATGCCGTCTCGTCCCCTTCCAGGTACATCCTGTCTCATCAATAAGGCACTCATGGGAAACACTCCGGAACGCTGGTGGGCAGGCTCAGGTTTGCCCACCACGCCTTGGCCTCAGCGCTTCCTCGCTCCGGGCACCATTTTTAAGGCGCAGAAAAAATGCCTACTTCATTTCTACAGGTCAGGGCTACTCCAGGTGACAGGTGCCCCGAAAAACAGGAAGATGGCAGCCCCCAAATTTTGTGACGCCTCTTTAGGGTGGCTGCTGGAAGCAGTGGAAGGCCGCCTTGATGGCCTCTAGCTCCGCTCTAGCTGCAGGAGGTCCACCAGAGTCACCAATCCAGCCTGGGAGGTGATGGCAGCGACAGATAGCGCCATATAGAGCAGGTCAGCCATCCAGTGCAGGAAGAGGATAAATGCTCTCATCCGGGTAACTCAACCACTTCATCACTCTCAGCTCACACACTCACAAACCCACCAAACATCCACAGGGATCTCACACCTCAAGGGCCAATACCACTAACTCTCACACACACCGTCACATCTCCATCAGGCTCATATCCTCTGGGCTCATCCCGTCTATGGCTCCGTTCACCACATAAACATTCCACGCAGTGCCATGCGTTCTGCTCACACTTTCTCCATCTGTTTTCATGCAGGAGAAGCTGGCTCACATCAGCAGGGAGAGGTCCCAGACTGGGGTGGAGTGACCCACATTAGGCCACTCACTCACTTTGAAGAGCATACCATCCTGCACCATATCATCCCTCTGTCAATGTAATTGTGAGTGCTCTCTCTCCTGCTTTTGACCTTGCTGCTATGCACTAATTATCTCTACTTTGGTTCACAGGGAGCTCTGCCAAGCAACTGAGACCCTCAGCCAGCCAGCCCCTCAGCGCCATCGACATCCTCATCTCCAGCCAAGAGGACACCTCCTCCATTAAAGAGCTGGAAATACGCAGCCTGGAAGACCCATCATAGTGCTTACCCACACCCTGCACCAGCACAGAGACGCACACCTCGGTGAGACCTACATCTAGAGCAGGCTTGGGTTCGCAATCTTGTGGTCACCACATGGAAACGCGTCCGCAGGAGGTGGAGACAGGTTCAGCTGAGCTCCCTGGCACTCGGAGGACTGTTGGGGAAGAGGCATCTGTGAGGTCCAGGTCAGATGGTGAGCCTCTGGATGCGGTCCTCAAACTCATCATGGAGAGTCAGCAGAAGGCAGGGGAACATCACGCAGAGCTGTTATAAGCCCTCAACAGAGCGGCACGTGAGTCGGAGGAGTGCATCCGCCTACTCTCTGATGAAGTGGTGCCCACATGTGTATGGTATGAAGGTCTCCATGGGGAGGATGGCGAACGCCAGGGAGACCCTGGCTCAGCAGAACGAGGAGAGGTATGCAGACCTGCACTCCATCGTGGTAGCCGTGGGCAAATTCCTGCAGTGGCAACATGAGAGGGAAACGGGGCACCTCGACGTCTCTCCAGGTGCTCCTTCCCCTCAAGGAGTCAGGCCGGGGCCCTCGGGTACTCAAAGGGAGGAGGAGCGGCAGCTGGACATCCCTGGGTCATCCACTCAGGAATTCCAGAGGCTGTCCTCTTCCTCCGAGTCCCCTTTGCCTGTAACCTCCTCAACCTCTTCCTCTGTCACCACAGAGAGGGAGCAGCTGGCCCACAGGAGGACAGCAAAACAGGCCTCTGGAGATACATGCCAAAGTCATCAGAGGCAACAGGGTCTACCACTGCACAGGCTGTGTCCACCCCTGCTGCAGATGTCAGGGCAGCATCTAGAGGAAGTGCTAGGCCTAGAAAAGTTAAGAATTTCTGATCACAAGTGGTTGCACGGGTGAATACATTCTGTCACTTTATAATCTGAAAATATATTCACTTTCACTGAATAATGTGAAATGTTGTCTTTCAACTTCAGTGACAGGCTTCGCAAGTCCTCCCCCTGCATCCCTCCACAACTAGCATTTCAGCTGCACACATCCGGACCACAAATGATTCTGGGCAGAAAAGTCTGTGTGTGGCAGGGCCTTTTGGTGCCTCGTTCAAACATTCTCCTATGCAAATGGAGCCTTCATCCATCACACTCATCTCGCTGTTGTATTTTCAAAACAGCCTGCTAGGGTTCTCTTCCAGTTGTGCATCTGAGCTGACCTGCATCTCCACCTACCCATTGACTATGCTGCCATGCAACACCTGCGCCTGTCCTTCCCAAGGCTCCACTTGCTTTTGACTTTTGTGAAATGGTATCTCAAGTTTGAGATAAGCTCCCATGTCCTTCCCCATCCCCCAGTCTCCCATGCCCTTTCCCCCAGCATAGGTGACCCCCTTGGCATCACCTTCTACCTCCCTACCATCACTTATCAGTCTGAATCCTTGTCATTCCAGTATGTCCAGGAGAATGTGTGCATTCCCTACCTTCCTAAAAATCCCAGCCCCATCCACATTGACCTGCCCAGCCCGCTCTTTCCCACCCCCAGGGTCTGTGTCTGCCTCCGAGTCCCCACCAACCACCCTCGCCACCCCATCTCCCGTTACTGACACACCCTCACCCTCCCACTCTACCTGCTCCCTCTGTCCACTCTCACACTCACCGTTCCCTCCCACTATGCCCACCCTAACCCCAGGAGGCAGTCATTGACTTCACAGACCCCTCCCTTGCACATTCACCTGGACATCTCCATCCTTACACCCTTCTCCACCCTTATTCTCTCCTCACCCCCGGACACCATCCTTCCCCCCCCCACCCCCCGACTCCTGCCCTTCCCCCCCGAACTCTCTTCCTTACACCTTCCTCCCCCCTTACACCTATCTTCCCACTTGCAGCATTCAGCCCCATTACACCCTCCTGCCCCAGACTCCCTCCTCCCCCCTCCCAACCTCACCCTCCACACGGTACACCTTCCCCTCCCACTCACACCTATATCTCCCTCTGCCCCCACACCCCCCATCGATCATCCGTAGCAGCCCATGGCCAAGACCATGATGTTCCGAAGCAAGCCCAAAACATCGAAGGAGACATCCCACCTTCCATGAACTGCTTCGTGGAGGAGCCATGTGTTTAAGGATCTACCCTGCACGTTCTTCCAGGGTCCAGTAGCTGTAAGGCTCCAGCATCATCTTCTCCTCGGATGTCTGCGGTCTGTGCAAGGCCCAAGAGGTAGGTCCAACTTTTAAACATATAAAATTCTGACAGGGCTGGACAGGCTGGATGCAGGGATGATGTTTCCTCTGGCTGGGGGGGTCCAGAACAAGGGGTCACAATCTCATGATACAGGATAGGCCATTTAGGACTGAGATGAGGAGAAATTTCTTCACTCAGAGGGTAGTGAGCCTATGGAATTGTCTACCATAGAAGACTGAGGAGGCCAAGTCACTGAATATGTTTAAGAAGGAATTGGATAGGTTTCTAGACTCTAAAGGCATGAAGGGGTATGGGGAGAAAGCAAGAGTATGGTGTTGAGACAGAGGATCAACCATGATCATACTGAATGGCAAAGCAGGCATGAAGGGCCGAATGACCTACTTTTGCTTCTACTTTCTATGTTTCTATGTGTCTTTGCACATCACACTTATCCAGACATGTTCTGGGCCGGTGTGTTTTCCCACTGCCGCAACGGTAAATCGGGCATTGGGGAACAATTCCGGCTGGGCCTTACTTCACATCCAATTACCGGGATGCAAGTCGTGTTCATGCCGGCCTCCAGCGGGACTCATGTTCCACCATGGTGGACAACATCGGATGATCCCGCTGTGATCTCACGCCAGCATGAAACTCATTCCACACGCTGAGTTCTACCTCCCTGCCCACCACGACGCCCGCCACCAATGGGACCGGACAATTCTGCTCTAATTCTTCATAACCCTGTACCCTCTTACTGGGCTGCCTTAACATAGATTAAAGTATTGCATTGGATTTAGAAAAATACAAAAGCAGAATTTTTTTTACAAGGTGTGAAACTTGTTAATGATGATGTTCAGAGAGATTTGGGTGTGCTGGTGCAAGGAACTCCAGTTGCATGTACAGCAAGCAGTTAAGGCAAATGGCACATTGGCCTTTATTGCAAGGAGATTGGAGTACAAAAATAAGGAAATCTAGCTACAATTATACAGGGCTTTAGGGAGACCACACCTGGAATACCGTGTGCAGTTTTGATCTCCATATTTAAGGAAGGATATACTTGTACTGGAGACAGTACAACGAAGGTTCACTAGATTTGTCCCTGGAATAAGTGGGTTGTCCTATGATCAGAGGCTGAAATTAGGCCAATATTCCCTGAGGTTCAGAAGAATGAGAGGTGATCTAATTGAAACATACAAGATTCTGAAGGTAATATCACCAGCTTCAACACCTCTTTGTCCTTTTGTCTGTGACATCTTTTGGTTATCTCCACCTATCACTGGCCCTCTATCCAGCTCTACCTGTCCCACCCACCCCCCACTTAAATCTGCTTATATTTCACCTCTTTTCTATTTTTCCTTAGTTCTGTTGAAGAGTCATACGGACTCGAAACGTTAACTGTGTTCCTCTCCACAGATGCTGTCAGACCTGCTGAGTTTTTCCAGGTATTTTTGTTTTTGTTTAAGATTCTGAAGGGCCTTGTTATGGTAAGCAAAGAGATTGTACCCTCTGGTTGAGGAATCTAAAACACAGGAGCACAGTCTCAGGATAAGCGGTCAATCATTTAGGATCGGAATGAGGAGAAATTAGTTTGCTCAAATGGTTGTGAATCTTTGGAAATCTTTAAAAAGAACAAAGTACAAAGAAAAGTACAGCACAGGAACAGGCCCTTCGGCCCTCCAAGCCTGCGCCGATGATAGTGCCCGTCAACTAAAACATTTTGCACTTCCGGGGTCCATATCCCTCTATTCCCATCCTGTTCATGTATTTGTCAAGCTGCCTCTTAAACACCACTATCGTACCTGCTTCCACCACCTCTTCTGGCAGCGAATTCCGGACACTCCCTACCCTCTGTGTAAAAAACTTGCCCCACACATCTCCTCTAAAGTTTTCTCCTCTCAACTTAAGTCTATGTCCCCTAGTAATTGACTCTTCCACCCTGGGAAAAAGCTTCTGACTATCTACTCTGTCCATGCCACTCATAATTTTGTAAATTTCTATCAAGTCGCCCCTCAATCTCCATCACTCTAGTGAGAACAATCCGAGTTTCTCCAACCTCTCCTCATAGCTAATAACCTCCAGATCAGGCAGCATCCTGGTAAAACTCCTCTGCACCCTCTCCAACGCCTCCATATCTTTCTGGTAATGTGGTGACCAGAGTTGCACACAATATTCTAAGTGTGGCCTAACCAAGGTTCTATACAGCTGCAGCATGATTTCCCAGCTTTTATACTCAATACCCCTGCCAATGAAGGCAAGCATGCCAAATGCCTTCCTGACTACCTTATCCACCTGCGTTGCCACTTTCAGTGACCTGTGGACCTGTACACCCAGATCCCTCTGCCCGTTGATGCAATTAAGGGTTCTGCCATTTACTGTATAATTCCTACCTGTATTAGACCTTCCAAAATGCATTACCTCACATTTGTCCGGATTAACCTCCATCTGCCATTTTGTTGGCCAAGTCTCCAGCCGATCTATATCCCGTTGTATCCTTTGATAATCCTCTTCACTATCTGCAACTCCTCCAACCTTAGTGTCGTCTGCAAACTTACTAATTAGCCTAGTTACATTTTCTTCCAAATCATTTACATATACTACAAACAGCAAAGGTCCCAGCACTGATCCCTGCGGAACACCACTAGTCACAGCTCTCCATTCAGAAAAGCACACTTCCACTGCTACCCTCTGTCTTCTATGACCAAGCCAATTCTGTATCCATCTTGCCAGCTCACCTCTGATCCCATGCGATTTTACCTTCTGTACCAGTCTGCAATGAGGGACCTTGTCAAAGGCATTACTGAAATCCATGTCGATAACATCCACTGCCCTTCCATCGTCGATCATCTTTGTCACTTCTTCAAAAAACTCGATCAAGTTAGTGAGACACGACCTCCCCTTCACAAAACCATGCTGCCTCTCACTAATACACCCATTTGCTTCCAAATGGTTGTAAATCCTGTCACGAAGAATCTTCTCCAATAATTTCCCTACCACTGACATAAGGTTCACCGGCCTGTAATTTCCTGGATTATCCCTGCTACCCTTCATAAACAACGGAACAACATTGGCCATTCTCCAGTTCTCTGGGACCTCACCCATAGCCAGTGAGGATACAAAGATTTCTGTCAAGGCCCCAGCAATCTCCTTCTTTGCTTCCCTCAGTACTCTGCGGTAGATCCCATCTGGCCCTGGGGACTTATCCACGTTAATATTCTTCAAGATGCCTAACACCTCCTCTTTTTTGAGCTCAACATGATCCAGGCTATCTACACACTCTTCCCTAGACAAATCGACCACTAAGTCCTTCTCTTTGGTGAATACTGATAAGAAGTACTCATTTAGTATCTCTCTCATTTCTTCTGGCTCCACAGATTTCCACCTCTGTCCCTGAGTGAGCCTACCCTTTCCCTGGCTACCCTCTTGCTTTTTATATATGTATAAAAGGCCTTGGGATTTTCCTTTATCCTGGTTGCCAATGACTGTTCATGACCCCTTTTAGCCCTCCTGACTCCTTGCTTAAGTTTCTTCCTACTTTCTTTTTATTCTCCACAGGCTTCATCTGTTCCCAGCCTTCTAGCCCTTATGAATGCTTCCCTTTTCTTTTTGACTAATCTCACAATATCCTTCATTATCCAAGGTTCCTGAAACTTGCCATGCTTATCCGTCATCCTAGCAGGAACATGCTGGTCCTGAATTCTTATCAACTGATGTTTGAAAGCCCTCCACATGTCATTTGTTGATTTGCCCTCAAACATCCGCCTCCAGTCTAGATTCCTCAGTTCCTGCCTAATATTGTTATAATTAGCCTTCCCCCAATTAAGCACCTTAACCTGAGGACTCCTGTTATCCTTATCCACCACTTGAAACTTACTGAATTATGGTCACTTTTCCTGAAATGCTCCCCTACTGAAACTTCGACCACCTGGCCAGGTTCATTCCCTAATACCAGGTCCAGTATTGCCCCTTGCCTAGTTGGACTATCTACATATTGTCTCAGGAAGCCCTCCTGGATGCACCTTACAAATTCTGCACTATCCAAACTCCTAGCACTAAGTGATTCCCAATCAGTATAGGGAAAGTTAAAATCACCCACAACAACCCTATTGCTTTTATATATTTCCAAAATCTGCCTACATAACTGTTCCTCAATCTCCCACCGTCAATTGGGAGGCCTATAGTAAACTCCCAACATTGTGACTGCACCCTTCCTATTCCAGAGCTCTACCCATATTACCTCGCTGCATGAGCCCTCTGAGGTGTCCTCCTGTTGTACAGCTGTGATATTCTCCTTAACCAGCAGTACCTCCCACCTCTTCTACATCCCTCTCTATTCTGCCTGAAACATCCAAATCCTGGAATGTTTATCTGCCAGTCCTGCAATCCTGTCCACCCTTCAACCAAGTCTCTGTAATAGCAATAACATTATAGTCCCAAGTATTAATCCAATCTCTAAGTTCATTTGCCTTACCTATTATACTTCTCGCATTGAAACAAATGCATTTCAGACCCCCAGTCCCGCTGTGCTCAGTAATTTCTCCCTGCCTGCCCTTCCTCTTAGTCCTACTGGCCATAGTCACTGGTTCCCAGTCATTTATTTCACCTGCTGACCTATTGCTCTGGTTCCCACCTCCCTGCCATACTAGTTTAAACCCTCCTGAATGACACTAGCAAACCTCGCAGCCAGGATATTGGTGCCCCTCCAGTTTAGATGCAACCCGTCCTTCTTGTACAGGTCCAGCTGCCCCGGAATGATCCAGATATCGGAAACTCCCTCCTACACCATCTGTTCAGCCACATGTTTAGCTGCACTATCTTCCTATTTCTAGCCTCACGGGCACGTGGCACAGGGAGTAATCCTGAGATTACAACCCTAGAGGTCCTGTTTTTTAACTTTCTGCCTAACTCCCTGAACTCCCGCTGCAGGACCTCGTCATTCTTCCTGTCGTTAGTATCAATGTGTACCTCGACCTCTGGCTGTTCTCCCTCCCCCTTCAGAATGTCCCGTACCCAATCAGAGACATTCCTGGACCCTGACACCAGGAGGAAACATACCATCCTGGTGTCTCTTTCACGACCACAGAAGCGCCTATCTGAGCCCCTGACTATAGAGTCCCCTATGACAATTGCTCTTCTGTGCTTTCACCCCCTCTGCTGAACAACAGAGCCAGTCCTGGTGCCACTGCTCTGGCTACTGCTGTTGTTTTCCCCTGATAGGCCATCCCCCCCAACAGTATCCATAATGGTATACCTGTTAGAGAGGGGGACAGCCACAGGGGATTTCTGTACTGACTGCCTGCCCCTTCTAGCGGTCACCCATCTATCTGTCTGTACCTTGGGTGTGACCACGTCTGCAAAACTCCTGTCAATGACACTTTCTGCCACCTGAATGCTCCTAAGTGCTCCTAAGTGCATCCAACTGCTGCTCCAACCGATCCATGCGGTCTGTGAGGAGCTGCAATTGGGTACACTCCCTGCAGATGTAGTTGTCCAGGACACTTGAAGCGTCACAGATTTCCCACATCCCACAGGTGAAGCACTTCACCCCAGCAACTGCCATTTCTAGAACTGTTTAGTAAATTAATTTAAATCTAATAACTGCTTATTGACTCCTTATTAACTATACGTTCCCTAGGGCTAGATTTCTACTATAAATGCTAAATTCTAAGAACAGTAATCCCCTGCTTCTGGTCTAGATACCCTCTACTTATTAATTAAGTGATTAATTAATTTAATTTAATTAATTTAAATTACCCCAGAGGTTTGTGGATGCTCCACCATCAACTTTATTTAAGGCTGAGATAGACAATTTTTTGGTCTCTCTGGGAATTAAGGGATGTGGGGAGTAGGCAGGAAAATGGACTTAAAGGCCAAGATCTGCAATGATCATATGGAATGGTGGAGCAGGCTTGACAGGCCATGACGTCTTACTCCTATCTATTGTGTTGTTGTGCGCTTGTGTTTAGCCCTTAAGTGTCTGATATATTTCTAGAAGGCTCTCCCCGCCCCAACCTCCCACTACCCACAAATGTTCCTCCTTTAAGGTAAAGAGTCATAGATTGTTAAATGATTCCCCATAGATCATCTCTTAAATCCAGGAGATCAATCCTGCTCTTTTCCTTTGCATTACCTCTAGACCCTATTTTTCAGTGACTGGAATAGTGCAAATCTAACTCTTTTGCACCTGTTAAGAGAGCAGAGACAAAGCATAGTATACAAGGGTGAAGCTTAGAATGAGACTGATGTGCAGTTTGATGGAAGGACAGAAAGTGCAAAGTGATCAGGTATTGCATTTTAAGTAGCACTATCCAATCTCCTAAGTTTTCAACAACTATTTCAGGGCTATTGAAATAATTACCCAACTTAAAATGTAGTAACAAATGGTGTTTAACTGATCACTACCAAAGAACTAAAAACAAAAGTGAGCTAGTTTTATGTCTTATAGGAAGTAAGGTTTTGAAGTCCTGATGTTGTATTTTATCATTTCCTTGAGACGAGGGGAGAAGTGAAGCTAGGGCTTGAAGTAGATCTTTCCAGATCGATATGAAAGAGATGAAGTTGGACAACTTCACCTGTGCTTCATTTGTGAGGACAAACACCTTCATTGTTTTATGGGTCAGGCAGAAGCTTCCTGTTGTCATACAAATTAGTGAAAAAGCAAATGTCACCTGAGCTAGAACAGATCCATGGAATTTTGACAAAAGTTTCTATGTGTACACGTGAAGAACTTGAGTGTGTCTGTGGCCAAATATGTGTGAGAAAGAAAGGATGTGTGTATGTGTACACACACACTTGGTGTACTCATATCCCCTGGAAACTTATGACAACAGTATTTTTAGCCAATGATACGGAGGTTGGAGGTAGAGAGATTTAGGAACTGGAAAAGGTCATTTGTCTCAACCAAAGTGCAATTCTTCTTGATTGATTTCAATGTGACCTGTCTGACTTTTCGCTCTATCCATCTATCATTATTTTCTTCAGAAGCATATCTCCTGACCCAATTGTACTGTCTGTTTTATTGGCCCATCTTGGTATCATATCTGAAATACCTATTTGTCTACGTTAGAAACTAACCGAATTTCCACATTTTCAAATGAGAGCCTCTATTTTTGAAGACGCCGATCTGTGTAAGCAATTTAACTATGTGGCTTTTATCAACTCCTTTCTTAACTGAAAACTTTTATTAAGTTACTCCAAAGACTCCTATGGTAAGCCCATAATCCCTCAATCTTTCCTCATAGTTTCAATATCTGCTGTTTGTGAGGGAAGGGACGAATTAACTGATTGCACCAAGGCAGTTTGAAACCAGGGCTGGTGCCAGAGAGAGGGAACATATCTTTCCAATTCCATGTAACACAAGTGACATTCACATTCAATCCCTCCTGTTATAAAGAGTACGTGGCCTATTCCCAAAGATGGATTTATTTCTGGCACAATTCCAGGCTTACGCTGGTTGATTCTACTCGGGTGTGACTTCACAACACCCACATTTCTAAGTTCTGAAGAAGCTGACATGTAAAACTGCAACTTTCTACTTCCAATTACTGTACCTGGTTACAGTAGCAGACAAAAAAATGTCACACCAACATGCAGCATCCATCTGCTAACAGTATTCTCCAGGTTTCATAGTAACAGGAGCAGTTCATTTAGCCCCTCCAGCTTGTTCTGCTATCCAATTGCTAATCTGTGAGCTGATTTCGTATACCTGGCTTTGCCCATATCCCACCAGGCTTAACTCCCTCAATTCCTTCGTCCTTTCTGATTAAACACATTCAGCCACCAGGATTATGCTCGTATTTCTACTTTATAGACTGAGATCTTCTATTAATGACTGAGAGTTGAAAATGCGATGATCCACACTCAGAAAAACTACATTTTGTATGTTGTTTTAAGGATTATATATGAGTTACAGTGTAATTTAAATTAAATTAACTACCCTGACAGGATTCTCACAGTTTCACTGGCTCGCCTGATGAGGGGAAAATGAACATTTTTCTACTTACCTGTTCACTTTTTTAATGGAGAAATGAATAAAAGCCTACCTGAATTAACTTGGCTAAACTGTCTCACCCCCTGGGGAATCTCAACATGCATGGCCAGAAGTTCCAGTATTTCCTGATAGGTTCTGACTCCAGACGTACATTGCTGGTCAAATTATGTTAAAAAAAAACACGTACACAAAGTACATCAGCCAAAACAAACAACAATGATATAGAAATGACAAAACAAAGGGGCTTTGTTCACCTAACGTCACCATAGTTCACCTTGTTTGCTTGAGATTTCTTTGGTATGTTTTCTTGGAAATCAGAAATCCATTGATAAAGAATGTGTTTATGATTTTGTGATCATGCTAAAGGAAATCTCTTCCATGGTAAACAAATGCCTAAGTTAGCACTATAATGGTTAAAAGACTTTCATCTCATGACAAACCCATACAAGCACTGATAATCCATAGGTATTATGGGAGACTGTAGTCATTTTACTACAGCTATTAATTGAATTTCAGGAACACAAATCATTACCTTCACTGTCGATGTCTATTAGCTTATCAAGGAAATCCTTCATACAGCTTACACTTTGTAAAATAAATGGATGAAGGGGTGTCATCCACTGTTCTTTTCCATGTCCCAATTGAAGACCCAGGTTACCAATACTCTGAACCGCCTGTAGGCGAAAACATAAGACATTCCATTACTAAAACAATACCATCTGCCTGTTCACTTGTCTGATGGAAATCATATAAATAGATAGCCATTTACAGAACATATCCAATGACTCTAGAGTCTAGAATGAGAGGATGTAGATGTAGAATTAAACATGAGAGATTCAGTGCAGAGAGCAGGAGAAACTTTTACTTTTACACAGCATATTATGAGGGAGGGAAATGTACCACCAGAATTAGTGATTGAAACAGAGATCATACAAACATTTCAGATTAGATAAGATAGATGGTTGAAGGGAAAGGGGGATAAAAGAATATAGGAATTGAGTGGGCACATACGATTAGGACTATACTGCTTGTGTGGAGCTTAAGCACCAGAGCAAACTGGTTGGGCCAAACCGACTTTGTTTCATATGGAACTTTTTTTCTCACATGTTAAAATCAACTTTCCAGCTGCTAAACTTTTAACCTGCCTCTTTTGAATGTGGTTCGCATACCTCTTGTTATCTAATTCTCAAATATTTTGCTTTGTTTGGCTATACCACTCCGATGCACGGTTTCACGTGAAACATGGGCCAGGATTTTACATTCGGCATTCGGGGGTGGGCCTGACATGCCAGAGCGTAAAATGACGCCCGATGACGTTGGGCATATATCCCGATGTGATCGCACTCTTTCGCAATATTTCGATCGGCGGGTGCGTGCCGGAGTCAGCTGTGCACACGCCGATAATTGAAAGGCCTATTAAGGCCATTAACTAGGTAATTAATTTCAAGTTTATGCCAAGCGGCCTTTACGGTTTTTAGGAAACCTCATCTACGTGCGGGATGAGGTTTCCTAAAGCTTTTACGAATTAAATAAAATGTTTTTCTGAAAAATAAAAACATGAGGGGACATGTTTCATTAAATTTTTACTACATTTATTTATTTTTACAAAAGCGCTTCAATCTCCCTCAGGCAGCTCCGTGCCTCAAGGAGATTGAAACACTCTTTCGTGTGCATGTGCGTGAAAGAGGGCAGGACCCAACCCTCCCTCCTCTCCCCACCCTCACAGGGAGCGCTCAGTGCTACTGTTCGCGTATTACACTGAGCGAGCCTTAATTGGCCCGCCCGCGTAAAATGGCAGCGCAGAGCCGATCGCGGGCGGCGGTCAGCTCCACAACCGCCCCCTGCCCGCTCCCACCGAGCCTGCCCGATGCAGGAAAAATTCAGGCCATGAACCTGTTTTCCTCTCAAAATTGCTGGCTGTTTATTTCCAACAGCTTCTGTCTTAACCCATCGCTGTAAAAACCTGAGTAAACCACATCAACCAGAACCTGATCATCAAAGAACTCAAAAATAAAGACAATTTTGTACAATAGCTATACAGGTTTAGCAGCTCACTACTGTTGTTGCAGTGCTAACATTAAATGTATAATGAATAAAGCAGTGTCTGGAAGAATCCATGCAGAAAGAAACTCATTTTTGTACTGAACCATTTAATTGAAGATTGACAGCAAGGATTGAATTATATTAGTGCATTCATTTGTGTACACAATCGGTGTAACACTAGAAACCTACTGCATGCATGACGAGTGCTGGCACTGGCTTTGCTGACATCTGTTAGCATCTGAGCTAAACGTATATGTATTGTTTGAACAAACAATGAAAATGTTGAAATGCTGGTACCGGCAGGATCTCTGATCTGAAGCCAAATAAATCATCAAAACAAAAATAAATTTCAGACTGAAGAGAAACAGAATACTCCCATTGCCTTCTCAACCAGACTGAAATGCCATGCCGCTGAATTTTAAAAGAATTTGATATCTGTAAGTCTGCTTATAACTTTATCAATGGAGAGGAAGTCCTGTCGAGTGGTTAAAAAAAAAGTTCTGCTGGAGAATAAATAAAGAAAACTGCAAATGCTGGAAGCCTGAATTAAAAATGGAAAATGGCGGCACGCAGACATTCCAACAGGAGCTAATTCAGATCTCTCCAATATAGAGAATACCATAGTGTGAGCAGCAAGTAAAATATTCCAGCTCTTATCCTCTCTGCTTTCTGCAAGGAATATTCCCTGCAGAATACCCTTACTCATTCTGCCATCTACCCAACTTCCAGCCGCCATTCCCTATCCCATTCACGTGTAATCATACTAGATACAACATTTCTCCATTCACCATCATCCAGAGCCCAAGACGCTCCTTCCATGTAAGACACCAATTTTGTATGGTGCAATTGCCACTGACAGACCAGGCCAGAAGCCCAAAGGGCATGAGTATAAAACCCCAACATATGAAATTGATCCCAATAAATGTGCTAATTTGTGACTGGCACAACTGAGAAAATGAACAGGAGGGTAGCCAGATTTTTGTAAAAGCTAATTGATTTACTAATATTCTTTAGGAAGACAGCCCTGCTTCATTCAGCCTTTACATGATTCCAATACCACACAATATGGTTCATTTTTAATGCCCTGTGACATGCCCTAGCAAGCCAGTTAGTTATAATACATCTGCTTTCTCTTGACTAGGAAGGGGCCATATTTGCTGCTTTGCCAACATTGCTACTCATCTCCTCATTGCTGAGAATGAAAAGAAAACATTGTAAAAGCCAAAATCAGGGACATATACTCAGTAAGGTATGATTCCATGAATATGACTATGTCATGGACAATGACGTCCTGCTCACCATTAGACTAGCTTTTTAATCCCAGATTAGTAATTGCTTTGAAATTCCAGCAGCTGCTGTGGTGGGATTTGAACCTGTGTCCCCAGAGCATTAGCCTAGACCTCTAGATTACATATCTGGTGACATTACCCCCACTCCACCACCTCCCCTAAAGTGAACCAGCATTTCCTGTGGATTGGGTTGTCTTATTGAATGTTGTAAATCCCATGCACGCTGGATGTAGAAAAGGATCATAGTACAGACTGTCATCACTCCCCACTCAATCATCCCCTTCATCACTGAGAACCCTGAGCAGAATAATTAATGCTGAGGAGAACCGGATCACTCAGTCATTATTCTCTCACTGTTGGCAATAGCTCACAGTCAGGCTGTGCCTTACATTTATCTGTTGCTCAACGCTGAATAAGATGTAAAAATCACCTTTGCCAAAAGCAGCAGGGTCCTTCCTGTCCTCGTATCGGCATGATGATCTCTCAGGCTGAAGAGTTTGGGCGTTAAAATAGCTGGAGCAAAAAATCTCAGAAACAGGAAGCCGCTAATAGCCAAGTACTTAACATCCTTAAAAAAAAAGCAAAATTTAGGAAAAAACAATGACTAGCATAACTACGGATTTTGTTAGTGAATTTACTGAACATGTAAATCTACCGCTGTTTATGTATATAAGACCATAAGACCATAAGACATAGGAGCAGAAATTAGGCCATTTAGCCCATTGAGTCTGCTCCGCCATTCAATCATGGCTGATAAGTTTTTCAACCCCATTCTCCCGCCTTCTCCCCTTAACCTTTAATCCCCTTACCAATCAAGAACCTATCTATCTTGGTCTTAAATACACTCAATGACCTGGCCTCCACAGCCTTCTGTGGCAATGAATTCCATAAATTCACCACTCTCTGGCTAAAGAAGTTTCTCCTCATCTCTGTTCTAAAAGGTCTTCCTTTTACTCTGAGGATGTGCCCTCGGGTGCTAGTCTCTCCTACTAATGGAAACATCTTCCCCATGTCCACTCTATCCAAGCCTTTCAGTATTCTGTAAGTTTCAATCAGATCCCCCCTCATCCTTCTAAACTCCATCAAGTATAGACCCAGAGTCCTCAAACGTTCCTCATATGTTAAGCCTTTCATTCCTGGGATCGTTCTTGTGAACCTACTCTGGACTCTCTCCAGGGCCAGAACATCCTTCCTGAGATATGGGGCCCAAAATTGCTCACAATATTCTAAATGTGGTCTGACCAGAGCCTTATAAAGCCTCAGCAGCACATCCCTGTTTTTATATTCTAGTCCTATCAAAATAAATGCCAACATTGCATTTGCCTTCCTAACTACCGACCTGCAAGTTAACCTTAAGAGAATCCTGAACTAGGACTCCCAAGTCCCTTTGCATTCCAGATTTTTGAATTCTCTCCCCATTTAGAAAATAGTCTATGCCTCTAGTCTTCCTACCAAAGTGCATGACCTCACACTTCCCCACATTGTATTCCATCTGCCACTTCTTTGCCCATTCTCCTAACCTGTCCAAATCCTTCTGCAGCCTCCTTGCCTTCTCAATACTACCTGCCCCTCCACCTATCTTTGTATCATCTGCAAACTTAGACAGGATGCCCTCAGTTCCTTCATCCGGATCATTAATGTATAAAGTGAAAAGTTGTGGTCCCAACACTGACCCCTGCGGAACTCCACTAGTCACCGCCGCTATCCTGAGAAGGACCCCTTTATCCCCACTCTCTGCCTCCTGCCAGACAGCCAATCTTCTATCCATGCTAGTACCTTGCCTCTAACACCATGGGCTCTTACCTTACTGAGCAGCCTCCTGTGCGGCACCTTGTCAAAGGCCTTCTGGAAGTCCAAGTACATAACATCCATTGGCTCTCCTTTGTCTAACCTACTCGTTACCGCCTCAAAGAATTCTAACAGATTTGTCAGGCATGACCTCCCCTTGATGAAACCATGCTGACTTTGCCCTATTTTACCACGCACTTCCAAGTATTCGGAAATTTCATCCTTAATAATGGACTCTAAAATCTTACCAATGACCAAGGTCAGGCTAATTGGCCTGTAATTTCCCGTCTTTTGCCTCACTCCCTTCTTAAACAGGGGGGTTATATTAGCGATTTTCCAGTCCTCTGGGATCCTCCCTGACTCCAGGGATTCCTGAAAGATCACCACTAACGCCTCCACTATCTCTTCAGCTATCTCCTTCAGAACTATTAACTAATCTGGGATTACCCTCTGATTCCATTTAGATTACATGTATCAGATTTTGAGCACTTTGTACCAATTATCAACTGCTTTATCATAAGAATTTTAGGTCTTGATCCTTCAACTAACATGTTACATAATAACATCTTGCATTTTGCATCATTTTATACATAGAAGTGTTGAGATACACATATATCATGGAATGATCGAACACAGAATTAGACCATTTACCCATAGTATCTGTCCTGGTTCTTTGAAAGAGCTATCCATTAGTCCAACTCTCCTTCTCTTTCCCAACCCTTTTTTTTTCTCTGTTTCAAGATATCTAATTATGTATCATCATAAATTAAAGAAATGTGAAGACAACCTTGAGGCATGTTGTCAATACTCTCACTGTATGAGTTCACGCTGAGTCATTAATGGACTCCAGCAGTCGTTCAGCATTATGATACGAATACAAAAAGCATTACACTTTTTCTGCTATTAATTTCCAAAAGTTCTATAGTTCAGTACATCTATTATTCCACATCAGAAACAGAATGTTTATAAAATCATTTTTCCCGATAGTTTATGACAGTGAAAGTGGATCCATTACTCATTGGGATATCTGAACACTCTCCCATCAGTGTTTATATAGTGACTGCAGAAAATGCTGTACTGATGATTCATTAAAAAGTGTCAAATCCAAAATAATTATTTTAATTTAATGTTGAAGAACATTTTTTCTCAACATGCACATTTCCAAAAGACTTTTTTATACGTTGTTCAAGTCAATGCTTGCTTCCACATACCTCTCAGTTACTCTCCCCATTCTGGCTGCTCGATCAGAGTGAACGCAGTGGCATGTAACCTCAGTCTTTTACTTGACCCTAACCTGAGCTTCGGACTCCATATTCTATCCACTGCTGCCACGTTGCCAGGTCACTTCTGCCACGTTGCCTGACTTTGCTCTCACTCCACCCAAAACATCACTGAAACCCTTATTTACACTTCCAACACCTCCAGTCTTCTCTTACATCTTTTTCACCGGCCTCACAAGCTCCATGCTATACAAGCTTCACCTTGGCCAAAACTGTGCTGGGCCCATCTTATCCCACTCTAAGGACAGAATTTTACGACAGCTGGATTTTACCTTCCCACTGTCGTCAATGGGGTTTATAACAGGGCGCCACATTTTACGGTCTCTTCCCCGCCAAAGTGGGGCCGTAAAATTCTGCCCTAAGTCACACTTCCTTATCCTGTTAATGATGACCATAAAACCACTGTTGATTGTTGTAAAAGCCCATCTGGCTCACTAATGTCCTTTAGGGGAGAAAATGTGCCGTCCTTACCTGATCTGGCCTACATGTGACTCCAGACCCACAGCAATGTGGTTGACTCTTAAATGCCCTCTGAACAAAGGCAATCAGGGATAGGCAATAAATGCTGGCCCAGCCAATGACTCTCACATCCCATGAACGAATAAAAAAAAAATCCTCAGTAGCCTCCTCCACGAAGTGCATTAAGATATTTGCTATGTTTAAGGTACTATGCAAATTCAAGTCATTGTTGTTTAGACCAGATGACTCCATTCTTTATCAATCAGTGAATATAATCTAAACTCTCAGAGTAGCAAGTGAACTGAAGGTTCTCATGCAATGAGTCAAGGAAAAATCTTATACCTTGGGAATTCATTGGGATTTTGTTATTATGGGAGGTGGGGGTGGGATTTGAATAGAATAATAACTTTTGATCAGATCACCTTGCTTCGGTTAAGTATTTACTGTTTTGCTATCATCTGCTGCCTGCTGCGCCTGTACTCCCTTGAGGAACAAATGTAGACCACAGAGAAATACAGCTCATTTTCAACTTATTGTTGGACCATTAAATTGGTGTGGCAGGAGACACTTGTGCAGTTTGTTTGTCAGTTCAACACGTCAGGATGATGCAATTCTCTGGCCCGATAACACACACCACTGAGCTTGCAGCTTTGACTCTTCAAACTCAAGCTGTTGATCTCTTATGTGTTAGAGAGTTAGGGACAATAAGCAGAGGATGGCAACTCCAAAGTGGGGAGTTAGGAAAATGGGGAGAGGGGGTATGGGGATGGGGGGGAGCTGGGACTGACAGAGGGTGGTAGCCACAAGGGTGGGGGGGGGGCAGGGATTTGGGCTGGGGTAGGTAGAAGCAAAGAAAATAGCTAGCCTCTTCTACTCTTGCTGGTGCTTTGCCTGGATTGGCAATGGATACTAGGTTAGACCCTGGGATCAGTTTACCGGAAAAACTTCTGAAATGGTGAATGGTGTTCAGATAGGATAGGGGGTGGGATGGGGGGATGGAATCAAAAGTTTGAGTGGAATTTGTTCAAGAAGTCAACTCAAACTGATAGGGAGAACATTTCTGTTAGCACAACAAGAACTGCCTACAGATCAGTAATTGACAGCTATTGATACAGCCAAATATTTTTGAGCCTTGGTGCAATTTTAATTTCATTTTAATTTACTAATGTTATAGAATCACCACGTGGTGGCTCAAGGGATCAAAATCACTCCTAATTACACACTCACTGGTACATACCTCATTGTCTGCTTCTGGAAACTGCTCCTCCACTCGCTTATGTAATTGTTTGAAAGCCACTCTCATAACAGAAGGACACTGCTCCACTGAACCCACAATGGCATCCATCACATCAGTCAGGTAAGATTTTAAAAGCTCCTGGCTACATTCTCGTACGCCAGCTTCTGAAAGGCTCCCTTTGAAAGATATCCTCCTTTTGGGATCAGTGAAAGAAATATTAGTTAGTATTGGTATTTGTCTTCTCCATCTCTCACTGTTACTCATAGTTTTCATTACTTTAATTGGAAGATTATGTTCTGCAAGTAACTACTTCAACGAAATTTGCTCCAGCTGTTTTTGTTAATGTATTTAAGTAGTGACAAAGTGGAAAAATAAATTGCTTACTCTTAAAAAAAAAAGCCTTCATTTTTTACAGTTTTGAAATGTGAGCAAATTAATATAGTGAATTGGTAACGCAGTTCACTGCAGGATAAAATGCTGGGACATGGGGCTTTGCTTTCCCATAGAAATACGGCAGAGCATGGGACCTGAGTCAAAGAAAGATCAGATACTCAGGTCCTGTATTCAGGCTGATTTCTATGGGAATGCATATCAAGAAAAGCATCACAGGGAAGAGGGAAGGCTGTAGGGAGAGTCAGTCCAGGCCACTCTCACACCATCAAATCCAATCCCATAAACGCAGGACCTAAACATTGGCTGTCCACCCATAAACTCTTGGATTGAGATGACACATGGTAAATCCAAGACATGGGAAAAGAGAGGAATGGTCTCATTAAAAAATGAGTTTTCACTTAATCAAATAGCAAGAGAAATGACATTGATAATTCATTACCAAACCCTATGCTTTCACAACAGAATCCAGGTAAAGGTAATAACCAATCTATGTTTACAGATGATATCAAGATCTATGGCAAAGCAAAGACATTGAGAAAGGTGGAAATTAACTCAGAATCTGGACAGGAAGGAATCACAAAAATTACTGATCACTGGGAAGCGTAATTAATAATAGATCAGCTCTAAAATAGAAAACATGCTGTTGTGCATCATTGAATGAAGATGCGCTAAGAAACTGATGGAGATTAAATAATTAGCTAAAGATAGAAAATGGTAATTTTGTGTGGCAATAATTTATAAGTTTGAGACAACTGCGTACAGTGGGCTTTGTTCTGCACGGTCTTACCGGATATTACAGCCAAAGAGGACTAAAAACAGAGAGTTTAAAATTACTTTAATGGAGCTAGAAGGTGCATGAATAATCCTCTGGGATCCACAAGAATGAAGTAGGCTTGTGCCATCCTGGGCTTTCCTGTCACCTCCAACACCCTGACCCCTCTGCGCCCCGCAGCTATCTTGGTGCTGGACAGGGCAAGCCCCAAAGTTGCATAGGCCTGGGTCCAACAAGCTGTAGCAGAGGAGCCCATTTGTTGCCATGGTTTCAAGACCCTGGCCCTCTTGTTGACACCAGCAGGCAGCCAGTGTGATCCACTGTTCTAGTACACAATAGTTAAAACCTAACCTTTTAACTTGTCTGAAATAAAAACAGAATGTACTGGAAAAACTCAGCAAATCTGGCATCATCTGCACAGAGAGACAGAGTTAACATTTCAAGTCCAATATGACTCTTCTTTGGAACTGGAGAGAAGTAGAAATGTGTTGGGTTGCACGCTGTTGGAAAAGCGGGGTGGAGCAAAATAGAAGGTCTCTAGGTTAGAGGGCAAGAGAGATTAAATGATAAAGATGTCATGGAACATAAGACAAACAGAATGGCAATGGTAGTATTAAAGACTGAAGCTTTGGTCCAGAGTAGGTATTAATAGTAGAATAAAGGTCAACACTGTCTGAAAGCAAAATAGCAGAATATGTTAATAGCAGAGAAAGGGTCACCACCATCTGAAAGTAAAAACATAAGAATAAGATACATCCTGGCATCTGGCGGATTGGGGATGGGTGTGTGTGGGGGGTGGAGGAGGGGGGAACAAAAGAGAGGACAGAGTTTGTGGTCTGAAGTTGTTGAACTCAATGTTTAGATCTGGAAGGCTGTAAAGTGCCTAATCAGAAGATGAGGTGCTGTTCCTCCAGCTTGTGTTGGGCATCAATGAAACATTGTAGCAGGCTAAGGACAAAAATATGAGCATGAGAGCTTAACTTGTCTATTCCCTTCAGAGATGCTGATTGACTTGCTAAGCATTGAAAACATTTTTTTTTAGCTTTCTTCTGTTTCAGATTTTGTGCATTGGCGGTGGTTTGCTCTTTGTTTTCACTCTGTAGGAATTTAATGAATTCGCTGCTCTCTGAATTTTACAAAATTATGTTTCTTCCAGATACACCATATGCACTGACAGGTGAGGTCAAGGTATAGCAAGCTCTTTGGGAACAATGTCAGCGAACTCTACTAGGCCGTTTAAATGCAAAGTAATAAACAAATATTCAGCATTCAAACATGCATTTCAAATTCAAACAGGTTAGAATGTTGCATGGTGTTTAAGCTGCATCACCGTGGAGGAGAGAAACTTGGATCTAACTCAACACCAATATCAGAACGTAACTTAGCAACCGCAAAGAGCCATTTAACATAGTTAAATGGCTGCTTATTAAGCAGTTTTATTAGCTGCACCAAAAATGTTCTGTTCTTAGAATAATTAACTCCTTAACATTTTTGCTTTCTAAGGAAGACCTTTGTTTTGGATCAATTGCATTTTCATTCATTATGTTTTCTTAAGTCAGGCATGGAGACCAGTATAATTTGTAACTCATGAAAACATTTGGAAAAAATGTGCGTCATGAGTTATTTATGCTGATTATTAAGTTCATGTGGAAGTAATGGGCTTAACTACAGGATATTTGTGAAGCTGCACAGTTAAATGTCAATTACCCAGCCTCACAAGACAAACACGTTTTTGTTGCAGCGAAAGCTCACAAAGATTTCCATCGCTACATTAAAGTGCTAATCTCTTAAAGTTGGTAGCCTGGAAACTGCTAGTTTCTATCCCTGAATGCTCTGTGTATTTATATGTAATTTTTTGCCCACAGTTTTAACATGAGTTAATGGAGTAAAAATTGGTATGCATTGCACCCATTTTCTTGGGTGTAAAATGCATTCAACGATGATAAATTTAATCATGGAACGACTCACATTCAATCTGCACATGTTGGGCATCGCAAAACTTGTCATGCCCACTTTCAAAATAGGCATTAGGTCCCTTGCATATGTAAATGAGGGGCCAAACACCTATTTAGGCTCCCTCAACAAATTTGGTTGGTAATGAGCATAGCAGGAGCCTAACCTGCTCACTGGCAGGGCGGGCTGGATACCAGGAATTCATGTATAAATATTGAATGACCAGCAGACAACCTAACCCCTGTTGGGCATAATAACCAACATTTTCAAGAGAAGATGGGAAGGAGAAAATTGATTAAAGAAATTAGAAAGGGAGTAAGACTCACTGTGGTGACCCCACTATTAGAAATGCAAATCGTGAGAGATAGGCAGATGATTCAAAGGCCATTTTACACTATTGTATAAAGTCAAAATGACCCCCACATGTTTTGTGTTAAATGATGGTTTAAGGATTAAATACAGTTGGCAATGAAAGATTTGCAGTGGATATGGGAGTCTGTTGTACCCTGCTAAAGTTACCAATCTGATGACATACTAATTTTTTTTTGCTTCCTCATACTTCATATTGCATTTTTACACAAAGGTCATTCTTATCAATGCAAATAGGCAATACATTCCAAACTGGAAAACCTTCACCAATGTACGCTCTTTGTGCAATATCATATATAATTAGATTTTAGCACAAGATGCAGCCAAAGTACAAAGAGCTTTTGTTCAGGAATTTTTTCTAGCTATGGCGCTCCAGCGCTGCCTAACCCAGTAACAGGTATTTGCATCACCCCACTCCATTTCCATCGACCTTCATGCCCACCTGTCAAAACTCCATCTCCTTTCATTGGTGCACTGCAGTTGTCCATCAATTTTATTTGGCTATTTTATTGATCACTGCAGTGTCTGGGAGAGTAATCTTCCATGGCTAGAATATCAGGGCAATCAGATTGGCAACCTATGTCTCATATGTGTCTTCCATTTCTTTGAGGTATCTCATTGTACTTCCTATCTCGTGCTGATATCCCTCCTGCTATTTAGCCTCTCCTGATTTGCACAAATGCTTTTTATTTCATTTCTTGTTTGTGAATTTTGTTATCTAAAGATATTAAGATGTATGGAGCAAAGGCAGGTATATGGAGTTAGGCTGCAGATCAGCCATGATCTCATTGAATGGCAGAACAGACTCAAGGGGCTAAACTCCTGTACCTATACTTCTCTATATGTGCATGTATGCTTGCTTGCGTGCCTTTAGCTGTCTTGGCCCTATGCTGTAGAACTCCTTCTCTAAATCTCTCCATCTTTCTATCTCTCTCCACTTTTAAGATGTTCCTAAACACCTACCTGTCTGATCTGGCTTTTGGTCAGCTTTGCTGATTTCTCTATCGTTTTGTGTGAAAAATTGTCAAAAATATTTTTATTGATACCACTGTTGTTACACACCTTGGGATGTTTTACGACATTAAATATTCATAAAAAGGTAAGTTCTGTTGCTGTGCTCGCATACATGTGTGTGTCTCCCTTAAAAGGTCCATTCCTTTTTAAACACTGTTCATCCTCCAATTTTGGCAAAAAGAGTCTGTACCCAAAGCAATGTTGGTGGCTTATTGAGCATTTCCAGTGTTTCTGTTTGACTACCAGTATCTGTAGTTTTTTTTTTATTTTTGGTAAACCAGGCTTCTTCAAGCTCTTTAAGAAGTTGATGATTGAGAAAATCAAAGGAAGAAAACAGGAGAAAGATGAGTAGCTAAGTCATGTTAGAACACAGGTATAACTAAGTCGTACCTTGTTTTGTTAATGTCAATTTTACAAGGATCCAGTTCAATGTATTTCTTTTCATCAAATATGCGGTTAATGACTTGCCTCAGCACCTCGTGTAAATATGGCATTCCAACCAGCTGTAAGAAATGAGAACTGTTATCCAAATCAGTGTTTCAATGTACCCTCCATGCCAACCCATGTCCCTCTAAACACCTCCCATAGTCCCTTATATCCTCCATGCCAACCAATGCCACTCTACCTATCCCCATGGTCCTTTGTAACCCCATTCCAACTTAGTGCCAACATGCCAACCCATGCCCTCTCAACCACCACCCTTATCCCTTATACCCTCCATGCCAACTCACCCAGTATCTATGGGCAAACCTTAGGACCCAAGCGGAAATAAAATAAAATAAAATTGTTTGTCTATTGATGACTTCACTCTCATTCTTAAAACCTAGTCACTACATTTACATTTCTTCAAGTGCTTAACCTTTGTAAAAGCAAACATTTAATTCAGTGCTTAATCCCTTGTAAGAACAAGCATTTGTATTCATAGCTCCACATCAAAGGCTAAAACCACTTGGAGCTGCCAAGCAAACTGTGAACTGACAGGCACCCCATTGTGATAATGATAGGTTGTGGAATCAGTGATGCAACACAAATCGTATGACAGCCCTTAGGCTTATGTCAACAGACAGAGGAAATAGCAAGCACTGATTTTGGTTTAAACTGCAGACTGCCTTTTTTTTAAATTTAAAGGTCAGGAGATTTAAATGCCTTGACAGTTCCTTAGACAATTCCAATGAGTTTATCCACTCTTTATGCACATTCATGTCTACTTTGAACAATCCCAAAGGGCACCTTACCTCACCCAAAGGTGTCCCTGGGCCTATCCAAGATGCTACCCTACCTCTCCAAAAGGGTACTCTAAATCTCCAAATAACTCCAGCAGCTTCAGAAGTTCTCCTGAAAAGTGTAAAGCCCACAAGTTGTGTTATGAACATCTCACCAGCAAAATTTAGATCTGTTTGAAGGCAGTTGTACTTTTACATGTGCAGATGCCTCCGTGAACCATGGCTGTGCAAATTACAAGACTCACCACCGCCCCCCCCACCACCACTACCACTGGTGAAAATGGTGGGTGCTGGGTTTGGCTGCGGGACTTCAGGAGTGCCTTTTTAGCTAAGCTGGAGACCTTCTTTCTTTATTAAAATTCAGGCTTGTATCATTATTATAGTTTTCTTTTCCAGCAGTGGTTCCAACCAGTTTGCCTGGTCCTCTACAAAACGGAAGCTACACGTTTTGCATAGAATCACAGAATTGTTAAAGTGTCAAGGAGGCCATTCAGCCCATTGTGTCTACACTGGGTCTCTGAGCATTTTAACTTAGTGCTAATCTCCTGCCTTTGCCCCGAAACCCTGCATATTGTTTCTATTTAACTAATCATCCAATGCCCTCTTGAATGCTTCAATTGAACCTGCCTCCACCACACTTCCAGGCAACGCATTCCAAACCCTAACTACTTGCTGTGTGAAAAAGTTTTTCCTCACCTCGCATTTGTTTCTGTGGCAAAATACTTTAAAACTGTGCTCTCTAGTTCTCGATCCATTTACAAGCAGGAACAGTTTCTCCCTATCTACTCTGTCAAGACCCCTCATGATTTTGAAAACTTCTATCAAGTCTCCTCTTAGCCTTCTCCTCTCCAAGAAAAACAGTCCCAACTTCTCTAATCTTTCCTCAAAACTGAAGTATCTCATCCCTGGAACCATTCTTGTAAACCTCTCCTGCACTTTCTCCAATGAGTTCACATCCTTCCTATAATGTGGCACCCAGAACTGTACACAATACTCCAGCTGAGGTCTAACCAGTGTCTTATATAAGTTCATCATAACCTGTCTGCTCTTGTACTCCATGCCCCTATTAATGAAGCCTAGAATACTGTATGCCATGAGTTCTTCTGGCAGAATTGGATGACCCAAGAATTTATCAATGATCTTTATTATTTAGAGGATTAAGTGCAATTGCCTAATGCACTAACATGTGCATTTCATATTGTCAGCTATGAATGCCAGACTACAATGACTAATATACTTATTTACAATTGGGATAGAACATCAAACATTTAGCCAATACACTAACAAAGCAATATAAACCAATGGAGTGAAAAAAAGTGGGCTAATGACCTTTCATAAGAAATGTCTTAAATGTAGAAACAAAAAGTTCCTCTGTCCAAATTTCATCCTCCTGTACTAGCCTCAGTATCAACATCTCTTCTCATGTCTTAATCCACAAAGTAGGGATCCATTGGAAGTTTCCTGGCAGCTGCGATGGCCAGAACTTTCGCAACACTTTGCGCTGCTCTATTGTTAAGCTATTTTGAACAACCATTCCAGAAATCTTTATTACTGCCTTTTCTGGTTAAAACAGAGAATTGGCTCATGCTTTTAATTAAGATATGCAGTGGCTTTGAGAGTGTCTCTTAAATCAATGAACAATTGACTGGATAAAATTAATTTAAACACATTGTCCAACATCAACTTTTAATTATATCCATTTATTTATATAAATGCAAGTTATTGCTGTTTGCTATCTTCTCACATTTTTGTTCCCTTGGGAAATAATGGGGAAGTGTTGGAAGGATTAGCAGGCTGTTTATCAACCTGTTTGAATCGCATCCTTCTGTCGCCAACCAAGTCCTGGAGTGGAGCTTGAATCTGGACCTTCCTGCTGAGAGGCAGAGACACTATACACCGATCTACAAGACCTCCTTATTATTATTATATAGCACTTTTCACAAGGAAAAGCATCCCAAAGCAATTCTCATAGGCATATGTAAAACATTAGTGGACTCTAAACCAGAAGTGAATATATACTTTAGTTGTATTGTTCCACTCCATCTAAATATTAACAGACAAAATGATGGATGTACCATTAGCTTGTTCTGGATGATGCAAATTCTGTTATGTATAATAATGAATATATAATATAATCACAGAATCACAGAATTGTTACAGCACAGAAGGAGACCATTCAGCCTATCATGTCTGCACCAGGTCTCCAAATGAGCAATTCATCAAGTGCCATTCCCCCATCTTCTCACCATAACCCTGAACATTCTTTCTTTTCAGGTAATAGTCTAAATACCTTTTGAATATCTTGATTGAACCTGCTTCAAAGACACTCTCAGGTGCTGCATTCCAGACCTTAACCACTCGCTGTGAGAAAAATTTTTCCTCATGTCATTTTGCTTCATTTGCTAATTACTTTAAATCTGTGCCCTCTTGTTCTCGATTTTTTGACAAGTGGGAATAGTTTCTCCTTATATACTCTGTTCAGTCCCCTCATGATTTTGAATACCTCTATCAAATGTCATTTTAGCCTTCTCTTCTCCAAGGAAAACAGTCCCAACTTCTCCAACCTATCTTCATAACTGACGCTCCTCATCCCTGGAATGCATTCTTGTGAATCTTTTCTGCATTCTCTAATAACTTCACATCTTTCCTAAAGTGCGGCATGGGGAACTGGATGCAATACTCATGCTGAGGCTGAACTAGTATCTCATACAAGTTCAATACAGCCTTCCTGCTCTTGTACTCCATGCCCTATTAATAAAACCTAGGACACTGTATGCTTTATTAACAACTCTCTCAACCTGTCCTGCCACCTTCAATGGTATATGTACATATATACCCAGGTCCCACTGCTCCTGCATAACCTTTAGAGTTGTGCCCTTTTTCTAATGCTGTGAGCTATATTGTCTCTCCATATTCTTCCTACCAAAATGAATCATTTATATTTCTCTGTATTGAACTTCATCTGCCACCTGTTTGTTTACCCATTCCACCAATTTGTCTATGCCCCTTTGAAGGCCTACACTATCCTCACTTTTCCAACAATGCTTCCAAGTTTCCTATCATCTGCAAATTTTGAAGTTGTGCCCTATGCATCAACATCCAGGTCATTAATATATATTAGGAAAAGTAAGGGTGTCAACACTGACCCCTGGGAAACTCCACTACAAACTTTCCTCCAGCCCCCAAAAAATCCATTAACCACCACTAATGAAGCCATTAACAATGTAAGTCAATGACTCAAATTAGCCAGTATTGTGCTCCCCCCACCGCCCCCGCTCCCCCCCCCCCACAATTCCCACCCCACTCCAAGATGAAGTGACATAAAAGACAAATATTAAAGATTGTTTTGTTTTACACCAAGTTGGGAGATGTAATATTTCTTCGCCACACAATCATCCCCAAGAACAAGAATTAGAACAGTCTATACTGTTTGCGTCAGTATATCACCATGTGCTGATCTCCACATTTGCTTACGACAGCAAGATACAGTTTTTACAGTAGCTTTAGAGCTTTTCCCTTTTAGCCATGCGTGGGGAGCATAATGGCCTGAAGATATTACAGACCTGTGAAATTTCATTCTTCATTTACACTTCTGAAAAGTTCACAGCATTAGAAAAAGCATGCAGCATATTCTGTACCATCTCTGTGGTTCGTGAGAAACATTCACAAATGTCACGCAAGGTCGGAGATAGAATATAAATGGCAGCCATTTGAAATCACTAGAAAATAAAACCAGAGTGTAAAGCTGCCAAATCACCATCATCAGTTTTGTACTGCTCCCCAAGACTAACTTCACCTTCAATGAATCAAAATCAAGATGAAAATATGGAGATGTTGTTCCTCAGGTAACAGGATATGCTGTACTTGTCGATTTTGCACAGCAGTTATTACATCTACATGTGCCTCCTGTAAGCTAATGGCTTGGAACACACAATTAAAATAATGGTGAGGCTTACTGTTATACTGGAGGATACCTGATAGCAACCTCTGGTGTATGTACATGAGCAGTTTGATGCTGTCAAGATACCATACTCTTCACAGGGAGTCCTCACCGATAGGCTCAGCATTGAAGTGACTGCAACAGTATGAGCTTGAGTAATTGCCCAACTGCTCCACACTAAAACTGTTGAAAAGGTTAGGACTGGTGCATTCAGGAGTAAGTGGGTGTTTAACAGTGTGATAAGCGATAAATACTAATGAACAACTTCTCTTGTCCTGAAAAATTAATTTTAAAGTGTTAGGTCTCATCCCCTCTGAAGATTAGTGATGGGGATTTTAAAAAATCTGTCTGTCTTTTAACTCCCTCTTTCTTAATCCCATCTGTATTTCCCAATCTTTATTTTGCTTTCTGTGCATCATTTAAATGTGATTTATATTTCCTGATTTATACTTCTTGGTTTGGACTCTGCATGTCTCAGTGAGGATTCCTCAATCTAACTGGTTGAAGGGACTTGCTGTTGCTTGTCCTGCTGAAAAATACAATAGGTTCCCTGCAGAGGGCACCATATTGGAAAAGCCACTGGAATGGAGGAAATCTCTGCTGTGGGCAGCTGTCATCAAGGCGAACGGTGAGTACCAGTCACTGCCAACAACTGATGGGCTGATCAGGTTTTGCATGAAAGTCAAAAATTTCATATTTATTTTGGATGCTATAACTAAAACAGCATCGTCTCCGATATGACACAAGCCTGTTCTATTGGATGACTGCATGTCACCTCATAGTGCAATCTTCATTTGCTGTTAAGATTGTTTTTAAACCAGGACCTTGAATATCCATACTCAGCTCTCTTTTTAAATAGAAGCATAGAACAATTGAGATTATAGCAAAGGAGGTGGTCATTCAGCCCAACTAGAGCAATCCAAAACTAATCCCATTGCCCACCACTCTCTCCATGACCCTGGTTCATCTTCTGTTTACAAATATTTATCCACTTTTCCTTTAAAATGGTAAAATGGTCTTTGCTCAATCATTCCCAGTGAAACAATTTTCCAACAGCCAACTGAGTAAAGAATTTTTTCCAACTTCATTCCTTTAGAAACAATTTTAAGATTTATGATCCCATGTCACTGACTCACCAACCAGAGGAAAGAAACTTCCTCTATTCACCCAATTATAACTACTCATTGTTTTAAAAAGCTCAATTCAATCTCTTAGCTTTCTCTGTTAAAGTGAGATCATTTCAGCTTCGCAAGTCTCTATTCATAGCTATAGTTTCCAACCCTGGTGAATTCACCCCAAACTATACACATTTCTGTAACTTTGGCCGAACTATTGCCTTGTACAAATTTATCATTACTTCTTTGTTCTTTTGGTGCATATTTCTATTTATGAAACCACAATGATATTGGCCTTTTTAATTTCTTTATCAAGATTCGCATTTTCAGAGACATATCTGTTTGAACTCTTGGGTGTCCATTCATTTCCATCCTTCAACATCTTTCCGTTGCCTGCATATTCCCTACCCATATTTTCCTATCAAATTGCATGAGTTCATATTTAAGTTTCATCTGTCCCTGATCTTTCCATTCTGCTAACCTATTTCTTCTTGGTGTCTTTGTCAGTCCTTCACTGTTTATTAAAGCTCTCCACTTCTGTGCCATTCAAGTTTTGAGATTGCAACCAAATCTAAATCCTCTCTATGTAGAACAACAAAGGACACAGATTTAAGATAATTGATAGAATAATCACTGGGGAGATGAGGAGAATTTTTGTTTTCTCAATGAGTTGCTATAACATAGAATGTATTGCGTGAAAGAGCAGTGAAAGAAGATTTAATAGTAATTATCAAAAGGAGATTGCATATAAGGAACAATTTGCAAAACTATGGGAAAAGAGAAGAATGGAGCTAATTGGATAGCACTTCCAAAGAGCTGACAGGCACTATATCATTGTGTTGTAGGATCAGAGTAGTTTCAATAACTACTGAAGATTGTTAGCTGCAATCACACTAACTTTATTGTAATATATTTACAGTTATGAGAATACTCCCTAACACTAGCTTCTTCCATACTGCTTTATCTGAAACTTTCTCAGATCCCATGTCACTTCCTTCAATGATATCACAGACTATTGCAGTTAACCCTTTATGGGAGCTGGTCGACCAAACTCCATTATACTCTTCCTCCAAAGTCTCTCTTCAGACTTCAACATTCTCTGATGTTCCTGAAACCCCATACTACAGTCTACTAGTTATTCTGAACATTTCAGCGTTTTGGAGTCTCATAGTAAATGTAGCCTGTTTTTGTTCTCTTAGTTAAATGTCATTTTTCTTTCACCCTCCATCCTCCATTTTTTGAGATTCCCACCTTCTCTTAAACTGGTAAGCTTTGTGGTGCCTTCACTCGTCTACCACACCCCGTTCTCCTCTCATTTGTAGATATTAAGGCATTCTTGTTCTGCTGTTGGCCCTCTGTACGCTCTTGAACAGAATTCAAACTCGTAGATGGTTCGGGATCACTTGCTTCAGTGGCTTCTTACATTTCTAATGATTGAAGCCTCTCCGACCTTTGAGTTTCACACCGATTGCTCAATTGCAATCAAAACTTTTCTGTTTCTTCTTACTGTGCTCTGTTCGGTCTGGACAATGTAACATCTCAGGCGTGGTGATTTCTCCAAATCTTGATTGATCTCTGATCCAAACCTCTTCCCTCTGTTGAAGGACTATGTGATTTTTTTTTTTTATTCGTTCATGGCCCGCAACTTCCAGTGGAGTGGCAATTGAGCTGGATTGCCACTCCACTCCTAGTTTCTTATCTTAAAATAAAGCTCTCCTATCTCACCCAACCTTCTGACTCAGGCTAGGTGAGAATACTCCAGCGCAGCAGGTTCACAAGGCCTACAGTCAAGTCCAGGAGAGTCGAAGGTGAGTAAGCCATGCCCCCTTTTTCACGCACTAACTGGGTTGGAACTGGGGTGGGTGGGTGTTGGTTGGGTTGGGTCAGTTCGGGCCAGTGGAGGGCTGGCTGGTGGAGGTCGGGTCAGAACAGGGTTGGGCTGCAGGGGCTGGGTCAGGCAGTGGGATGGTGGGGTAGCAGGGGGGAGGAATTCGATTGAGGGGGGGTGAGGGTAGTTAGAGGGGGTGGGGGAGTCCCGTGGGGGTTCGAGGGTAGTTGAGGGGTGGTGGTGGCAGGGTGGGGGGGGCAGTCTCATGGGGGATCGGGGTGGGTCAGTGCTATAGTTACCCAGCAGCTAGAAACAGTTTTAATTCTTCTAGCATTTTCTGGGTAACTATTACTGTATGACAGTAGGAACCATTTGAAGTTTGCAATTTAAATCACATTATCAGACTGTTCCCAGTATAAGGCAATTGCCCAAAGGTAGTCTGAACTTCCAAGGTAACTGCCGTGCAATCCTTACTTGGGAACTTCCAGAGGGGGGTGTTCCCCAGCTCACCTTTGAATACCCCCCCCCGACCCATTTACACTGCCGCGGAGCTCGGACAATACAGCTCAATGTTCTTGCTCTGTGAAAACAATCGTAGTGTATCATGTTTACTTTGGTAAGTTTCCTCTCTTTCTCATAGTCTCTCTAAGTCTGTACTTTGACCTATGGCATCAACGTATATGGAAGGGTTGGAATCTGTGTCCTCAACATTCTTCCCATAGTAACTCACATGGAGCTAATCCATTCCACAAGGTTGAGGATCTATATCTCAAGAGCGCTAATTGAAAATTCTCATTCTTTTTCAGTAGTGCCTTTATAGTTCTGACACCTCTCTCAGCTTCTTCATTAGCTTGAAGAAACCTCGGTTGAACTTGCTGTGTGAACAAACCCAAATAATTCCATAAACTCTTGAAACTCTAGGTTTGTGTATTTGTAGACTGTTATCTGACATTACAATAACAGAACTCCCGTGCACCGCAAAAATTTCTTTCAATGACATTATCGCTGCATCTGATGTGTGACCATGAAACTGTTTTACTTCAATCCACCTCGAGCGGTAGTATACCATTATGATGATCATTTCCCATTACGCTCACATAAATCCATTCCTAGGCATTTCCGCCTTGTAGGAGAAGAAAGTAACATCAGTGGTTCTTGCGACTCCTGTCTGAATTGAGCATGTGATATATCTGGATATTATTTCTTCCAATGACTTCGAGAGACCCTGCTACCAAACAGAACACCATGCTCTGGCTCTGTACTCAGTAATATCCAAATGACCTTGATGTAGGCATTGTAAGATTTTAAATCTCAATGCTCTTGAGATTACTATTCTACCTTCATATACCAGTAAATCACTGATCACTGTCAAATGTGCTCACTGCTCGAAATATGGTCTCAGGATAAGACTATGTGGTATTTTCAAAATGTGGTAATTTACTTGTTCATGTGATGTGGGTATTGCTGGCTAGGCCAGCATTATTGCCCATCTCTAATTGCATTTGAGAAAGTGATGGTGAGCCACCTTCTTGAACCACTGCCGTTCATGTGGTGCAAGAACACCCATAGTTCTGTTAGGAAGGGAGGTCCAGGATTTTGACCCAGTGACATTGAAGGACCGATGATATAGTTCCAAGTCAGGATGGCTTGGAAGGGAACTTGAAAGTGGTGGTGTTCCCTTGCATTTGCTGCCCTTGTCCTTCTAGGTGGTAGAAGTTGCAAGTTTGGAAGGTGCTGTTGAAGGAGCCTTGGTGAGTTGCTGTAGTGCATCTTGTAGATGGTACACACTGCTGCCATATACATTGGCTACCCGCAAATGCAAAATTCTTTGATCTTCTCACATTCCTTATCCGGTGTTTGAGCCTGTTTGATTTCACTCAATCTTTATGTAGTTGCCCTTAATGAATGGACTGTCATTATACAAAACTCCTCGACTTCTTCCATAAATTCAATATCACAGTTTTCTGGATTCTCTATTTCATTGCATGATAAAGGCTGAATTTTCTGGTTGGCAGGAGAAGCGGAGCTGGAGCAGGCGCGGACCTGATTACCGCCCGCGATCGGGTCCATGTTGCCATTTTATGCGGGTGGGCCAATTAAGGCCCACCCAGTATAATGCGCAAACTCCTGAGGATAGCGAGAGTGGGCGGGCGGCGGCAGGAGTGCACTGTCCATCGGGTCCAATGGCGACCCGGTGGTCTGTCTATATGAAGCGCTAGTAGCCTTTGCAAGGCTGCTCACAATGGCAAGTGGAAGAGCTCACCAGAGGGCTTCTGGTGAGCAGGCCAGTCTGGAGGGTAGGCCAGCAGAGCCGATCAGGCTGGAGGGTGGAGCAGTTGGACAGGCCAGGCCGGAGGGTAGGGTGGGGGGCCAGTGTGCCCCTCGTTTTTCAGATGACTGCCTTGCTGCCCTCCTTGAAGAAGTGGCAGTATGGCAGGAGGTGCTGGTTCCCCAGGATGGGAGGAGGAGGCCCCCTGACATGAAAAAAAGTGCCTGGGAGGAGGTGGCGGAGGTGGTGAGCTCCCGCGACGTGGTACAGCACACCTGGATTCAGTGTCGCAAGCGCTTCAGCGACTTGTTGCACTCTGGCAGGGTGACTACCATGTCAGCATTGGTCATATAACCCAGCAGGTTGGCTTACGCCCCCCCCTGCTGCCCCCCCACCCCCAAGTCTGAGTGCAGTGACTGCATCGAATCATTGCCGGCATTTGTCCTTTGCTGGGTGAGCAAGCAGATGTTGCCCACGCCGAGGTCAGCCTGAGAGAGTGGTGAAGAGATGGGTTTCGCCCCCGTAGCATGTGTTACACTGGTCCCACATGACTGGTTTGGGGGCAACCTGGAGGACCTGCACCTTGGCGCTGTGCTTGAACTCCAGGACATGTCCAAGTCAGGGTGATGACATGCTGGGAGGGGAGCTTCAAGGTGGTGTGGCAACGAACCATCTGCTGCACTCTGCGCTCCATGTGCTTGCGCCTCCTTGCTATGCAAAGATATACCACATGGTGCCTAATGTGATGTAGGCAGCATGTGGCCAAGGGGGGATGTGGGGGGCAGGAGGTGTGGAGAACAGGCCTAGCATCTTTGTGTGAGTGTTTGACAGCAGCGGGGTGAGGAGGCACTGGAGCCCTGCAATGTCGCACTCTGGTTGGGTTGGACCATCCACAAAGAGAATCCAGGTACAATTAGCACTAATCAATGCTCTTCTCTCATTTTCAGGAGAAGAATGCTCATAACGCGGCAGAGCATACGAGGACTGGCGGTGGCTAGGCGCAGATCGCCAATCTTAGCCGCTTCGAACAAGAGCCCCTGCATCTGGAGAGGCGCCATGCACCCAGGTCCACTGGTGTCGGTGAGGCTGGGGTGCCACGGCTAGGTATTTATGCCCAGCAGTGAGGCCAGCATTGTTGTCCCAACAGCCATGGCAGTGCTGAATGTTAATTAATTTAATTTTGCAACATGGCTTGACCATTGGTTATGGAAGGATGAGCGCATAATGATCCGGGAGACAGGGATGCGCATTGACATTGTCTCCACGTTAACCAATACATTGTCCTTGCTCTTCCTTTCAGCATCAGCGGAGCATGGCCGGGAGGAGAAGCAGCAGAGGCCCCCTCTCTCACCTGAGGAGCCTGAAGTCTCACCAGTGTCACATCATTTCTGCGAGGCACGCACCAGCGCAGATACGAGTACCTCAGTGGGAATTCAAACGTCGGCTAGTGTCCCAGGACACAGTGGTAGAGCACTTCACAGTTGCTGGAGGAGCTGGCAGAGACAGAGTGTGTTCGGAGGATTGCGGGGGACCAGGCACATGTTCAATCGGTGCCTGATGATGTGCCTCTGGAGTCGTCCGCAACACAGCAAATGCAGGAAATGCGGCTGGATGTGCAGAAGCATCGGGGGGAGATACATGAGAGTATGCTTGGCTTGGTCTCCATGGTGAAGGAGTCTACACAGATGCTTGCCGAAGCAATGAGCCACATGTCCGAGCGCCATGCATCCTCCATGGCTGCGAAGCCTCTGGCTCGCTCTGCCTGGTCCCAACGGAAGTGGATGAAGGTCAACACACGGCTGAACAGAGCGCCTGTAACCTGCTTGACACAAGTGTGGACAGCTGATTGGGAGACACCGCAAAGATCACCCACCGACCCCTGGAAGGAGCCAGAGACATAGAGGTTGAGGGCAGCTGTTACCTTTAGAGCCACTGGCATGGGGTGTTCGCCCACACAGTTAGCGGAGATCTCAGGCCCTATCATCTGACAGATATACTTCACTGTCTCCATTGACAGTCGGAGCCTCCTTTGACACTGCACCTCAGACATATTGAGGTAGCTGCTTCACCACCTGTATACCCTGGCAGCAGGATAGTGACGTCTTCTGCGGCCCCTTCCACCTTGGACTACCTCTTGGCCCTGCTCCCCTTGTGCCTGCGCCTCTCCTCCCAAAGGTGGCTCCCCTGAAGGCTGAATGTACACTCCTGGCCTCCTCCCCCTTCTAGCCCTCCCTTCCTCCTCAGAGGAGTTGCCTCCAGTGGACAGTTCTGCCCCCATTCCCAGGCTGAGGGAAAGCGTTCTGAAACCTGCAGGCCCGGAAAAGATTCTTCACTGCAGAGTGCTGACCTGAAGGTTAAGAGTCCAGAAAAAGCAGCTGGTATGCGTTCTGAAGTACTACAGATCACACAGGCAAATTTCAAAAATGTTCATAAATAAATGCTGGACTGTGCACATTCACCCACTGAGACCTCTTATCCCAGCCGTGGATGAGGTTAATACAAATGTGTCCTACCCGACGGCCTGTTGCACTTGTTGCCGACCCGAAGATTGCACGGGTGCCAAAAACTGGCGTCAATTGGTGAGTCGAGGGCCTTAAGTGGCCCGTTAATTAATGGTGGATTCACGTCAGACATCATCGCGCACCCGCCCAGCGAAACATCGGGACATTTGCCCGCCATCACCGCACGTCATTTTACGCGCGGACGTGTGGGGCCTGACCCCGCACACCAACGGGAAAATTCTGCCCGATGTGTCGGCTGTGCTCTTTTGTTTTCCTTCAACATACACCATATCAAACCTCATCAACCTGAATTTAACCCTTTGAGCCCTTGATGGCATGGCTCAAGCTTTATCGAATTCAATAGTGTGATTAAATGTTTATGTTCTGTTTCTATCATAATGTGAAGGCCTAAGATGTAGTCAGCAAATTGTTTGCATGCCCATGTGGCTGCTAATGCTTTCCTTTCGAATACCGCATTTCTCTTCTCTGTATCTGTTAATGAATGTGATGCACGATTGACTGCGTTTTCCATCTCTTTGCACCCAATCTTGTTCAGAAAGCGTCTGCTGCTATTAATGTAGCCATGGTGTTCTTGCAGAGATTGAAATATATCTCCAATGACTTTGGCATATGTAATTGTACCCACATCAATCCCCCGAGCAACCAAAATTTCATCAGCACAGTCGCCAATGCGTAGAAAAGCATACTAACCTGTTCAAGTCTGGTTTTGCTGAGACACTTGATGCAGGGTGAAATCGAGTGAATGTCCTGTACCACTTTGGCCATGCTTCAGCCTGATTTAGACCTGCAACTTTCTCAAAGCATTCCAGTAGGGGTAGAGATTTTTCTATCACTATCTTTTTACTGCTTGCTGCCACATATTATAGTGTTGTTGGGTTGGAATAGTTTCAATAACACTTGAAGATGGTTAGCTGCACTTTAACTTTATTGTAACATATTTACAGTTATGAGAACACTCCCTTATACTAGCTTCTTTCCATGCTGCTTTCTCCTAGACTCTCTCAGATCACGAGTTTATGTCACTTCCTTCTATGACATCACAGACTTTTACAGCTAATCGAATTAATCTAACACAGTCCACTGTATTCCAGGCATAATGGGCCAAATGGCTTCTTCCTGTATTCTAAGACTCTGCATTCCCTTTATTCAATTACTCACTTCTTTAAGGTTAAAAAACTCCATTCCGAACGTCCTTAAATAACCCGTGCATTTCCATGTACAGGTACAGGACACCATATCTGGCGTCCGAAAACCTGGCAGGAGCCAAAAAACCAGCTCCTGCCCTGGAAACTACAATCCCCATCAGGCATCGCTGATTGCGTTGTGGCGCACTGATCCCCTGCTCTTTGGGTCCGGGATTAATGGTGGATGCCCAGCCTGGTCACTCATCATCCCTTCCTTTTCCCGTCCTGGCAGATTTCAGCTCGGTGGAGGAATCCAGCTTGGTGGAGAAGGCATTAAATTATCCTATTCCCCCTATCTCCCCACCCAAAATCCAGAAAATCCCCGTACCTGGTACATGTCCAGTCCTGAGCTTCCTGGATACAGGGTCTGATACCTCTATTCACTGAGTTGATCCTAAATTACGGGATGCCCACAGCTGATATTTAACGATAGACCAGTTAGTGCCTCAGCTTATCCTTCTCTCCCTTAAACAGAGGCTCTACATTGGTTAGTCTCCAATTCCCTAGCAACGGTTGTAGTGTCAAAGGAAGATTGAAAAGTTGCAACTGGGTATCTCCTCTCTGTCCTCCTTTAACAGCCCTCAGCTGGATGACATCAGGCCCAAGTGACTTACCCATTTCTTGTTCTGCTGATTTTTTATTAAACAGTACATCTACATTCTGTAGTCTGCAGAGAAGTAAAGACTGTAGTACCATATATTTCATGTTTCTGCCGAACATTCCTGAGTAAAGTCTAGATTACCTCTCTGTCTGCAAGCTAAGGGTCTGGTTCCACTTAAGCAAAGAATCAGGGAATTTGTTATTCCCTTTAGATGCTGCATTCCGGAATACTAGTGGCCTTTGTTGTACTATTTTTCCTGACTTTATTGACAACATAAAACTGAGTGGAAATTAATTCCCTCCAGTGTTAGATTAGCCTGTAATTCATTCTCATGATAAGAAAATAAAGAACATATCATTCCTTTCAGCTGAGAGTGATTGAGATTGAATTTGGGATGTGAAGTTAACCTCCAGGATCCCTGATGATTCATTGATTGTCTTTTTAAGAGCAGGTTGGAGATTAGGAATCCTGCGACAAGTAACTCACCTCCTGACTCCCCAAAGCCTGTCCACCATCTACAAGACACAAGTCAGGGATGTGATGGAATACTCCCCACTTGCCAGGATGAATGCAGCTCATACAATAATCAGGAGCTTGACACCATCCAGGACAAAGGTAGCCTGCTTGACTGGCACCCTATCCACAAACATTCACTTCCTCCACCATTGACGCACAGCAGCAGCAGTATGTACCGTCTACAAGATGCACTACAGGAATTCTCCAAGGCTCTTTTGACAGCACCTTCCAAACCCACGACCACGACCATCTAGAAGGACAAGGGCACAGATAGATGGGAACACCACATCTAGAAGTTCCCCTCCAAGTCACGCGCTATCCTGACTTGGAAATATATCATTGTTCCTTCGCTGGGTCAAAATCCTGGAATTCCCTTCCTAACGGCATTGTGGGTATACGCACACCACATGGACTGCAGCGTTCAAGAAGGCAGCTCACCACCTCCTTCTCAAGGGCAACTAGGGATGGGCAATAAATGTTGGCCCAGCTGGCAAAACCCACATCCCGTGAATGAATAGTAAAAAAAAAAACTAGCAGCTTTCAGACAATAACACTCCAAGAAAGCTAGTGAAATGTGCAATTTTACAAATGTCTGGGATCCAATAATTTGATCACTCATTGTTTCAGTCACTGTCACAGTATAAAACGGACCCAAAAGTTTGAAGGAACATGGACATATTAAAAAGAGAATCATTTCAGAAAGTGAAACCACTTACCTTCATAAACTGTTCCATAGCCTTCGAAGCCAAGGAATTGGATCTAAAAAGTGTGTTTGGATCAGCTGTATAAAACAGAAAAAATAATTATTGAATAATGCTTAGTAAAGCTAAATACTGAACTTTTCACAGGCACAGGAGGCTACATGTTTTCTCATTTCTGAAAAGAAATGAATATTTCCTAAAATTTCTGGTCTGAAGGCCACATTGGATTGGAACAGATCTAATTACTGAAGAGTATAAATTAGTACATCAAATTCCAAATGATTGATTTAGAAATAAAAAGCATCTCAGCATTCTATCACCTATGTATTCTCTCGAGCACATATAATTAATAATTAGCTATGAATTATGCCAAACACCTCCGCAATCATAATTTCATGAACTTCTGAGTCAAACATGCAGTTAGTGCTGCCAATTTGATTAAACACTTATCTCCATTGCAGAAAAAGATGACATTTAGGTTCATGGCTAAGGAGAGAATTAAATATGTATGACCACAGCTTTGGATAATCCACGCAAGAGACATTCTTAACAGCTTCAGACTAGTTTCAAGCGATTATGAACCCACATAAACCCACTCTGAATTCAATGCACATCAGCATGTGATGAATGAATTAAGCAACCCGACATCAATTTTAACTGCCACCACAAGCTGAAACAGCCCCATGCTGGGGTTTGCACCTGAAGCCCATTAGACTTTACTGTCGGATGTCATCTGAATGCTGTCGGTCAGCTGCTTGGCGGTTTCCAGCGTTAAGCAATGGCTGGCCAATGGCAGAGGATGAAAATTGGTGACCTGGAGCACCAGATAGAGATGGGCTCTTGCAAGAGTCTTGGGGAGAGCAGGGGTGTGGGCAGCATTGGGAAGCAGACTTTCTTTGAGGCCTTAAAGGAACACTCTTGCTCCTATGGGCCCTAACTAGGAAGATTCTTTTAAGTTACCTTCAGTGGCCTTGCTAGCTTCTTGACAGCTTTAACTGACGTAGGTATCGCTCAAGCAGCCTAAAGTTCCACTGAGATCCAAGGCCAGCATTCACACTTATTAATACCATCACCAAAAATTAGTGGGGTTAAAATCACTGATCGCCGGGAAATGGAACAGCTCCATTTCAACCACAAAGCCACTGATCATGGAGTTTAAATTGTCCCATAAATTTCTACTCTACTACAAAAGCTGATGGCTGAGCAAATCTCTTTTACCATTTTAACAATATAACAATTCTGGGAAACCCAAGTTAAAAAGGAGCCAACCAAACTATTCCTTTTTAACTGTGAGAACCCTGCATGCGATTCCTCTGCACATTGAGACAGCAATGGATAAGATGCATGGGTAACGTAGTTTACTCTCATCAATTTCATGAAACACATCAGTAGGGGGTTGGAAGTGGAAAAAATTGAAGCCTAAAAAGAAACTTCCACCCAATGGGAAAATCTGAGCCTTTCTAAAATGCACAATGTTAAGTCTCCATGGTGCTATAACATTTCAATATTTATCCCTCAATCAACATCACTACAACAGGTTATCTGGTTATTTGGTCATTAACACATTGCTGTTTGTAGGAGCTTGTTGTGTGTGAATTGGCTACCACGTTTTTACATCACAGCTGTGACAACACTTCAAAGAAGTTGTTAATTGGCTGTACAGTGCTTTGGGATGTACTGAGGTCATGAAAGGTGCTATGTAAATGAAAATTGCATCTTATAAGAGGATATGTTATAAGATTTTTCTCTCTTCCAGCTTTTTAATGCAGTTATTGAAGGAAACCTAGCATGACTGTTAAAGGAAAGGAGATCTGCTACCCTTCCAGCAATGTGGTTGATTCTTAAATGCCCTCGGGATGGGCAATGAATGCTGGCCTAGCCAGCGACACCCACATCCCATGAACAAATAAAAAAGGAAAACATTTTCGACAAAATGTCTTTTTTCAGCAATACTCATGACCAAAATGGCAATTTACCTTCAAATATGGTGTAAAGACCTTCCGATCAACAAGAGCAGTCACCGAGAGAAAATGGCAAAAGAGACAGAAAGTGAGGGCAGCTGCTTGAGCCAACAATCTGCCACCACCTCTAGTGGCCAACAATCCACATACTCACTGTGGGAGAGCCTGTAGGCAAAGATAGGACTTACCATCTGCAAACCCACAGCCAATGTTCACATCTCACTTAATCCCAGGCATTCACAAGGAAGAATCATCCTCGACATGAGGCATTGCTGAAGATGACAAGTCCATTGATAAATGAGGTGGGGGGAGGGGGTGGGGGTAGGGTGCGCTAGGATGAAAGAGACCCTGAACATTGGAGGTCCACTGCCTCAGGCCTTCACTGAGAATGAGGACCAGTGTATGGTCATCCCAGTTGTTGGCACATCAAAGGTCGCTTGTGCAGGTTTGACTTGATAGGTCACACTGGCATTACCTTGAAAGACAACAGCAATATCCATGCCTACAATACCCTGGCTGCTGAGCAAACCAGAATATCAAACAAAAACAGAATTACCTGGAAAAACCCAGCAGGTCAGGCAGCATCGGCGGAGAAGAAAAGAGTTGACGTTTCGAGTCCTCATGACCCTTCGACAGAACTAGGTGAATCCCAGGGAGGGTTGAAATATAAGCTGGTTTAAGGTGGTGGTGGTGGGAGGTGGGGGGGGGGGGGGGGGTTGGGTGGGGGGAGTGAAGGGGGGGGGGGGGGTGTGGTTGTAGGCAAAAGCAGTGATAGAAGCAGATCATCAAAAGATGTCACAGACAGCAAGACAAAAGAACACATAGGTGTCGAAGTTGGTGATATTATCTATACGAATGTGCTAAGTAAGAATGGATGGTGGGGCACTCAAGGTATAGCTCTAGTGGGGGTGGGGGGAGCATAAAAGATTTAAAAATATTTAAAAATAATGGAAATAGGTGGGAAAAAGAAAAATCTATATAATTTATTGGAAAAAACAAAGGGAAGGGGAAGAAACAGAAAGGGGGGGGGGGTGTGGTGGGGATGGGGGAGGGAGCTCACGACCTAAAGTTGTTGAATTCAATATTCAGCCCAGAAGGCTGTAAAGTGCCTAGTCGGAAGATGAGGTGTTGTTCCTCCAGTTTGTGTTGGGCTTCACTGGAACAATGCAGCAAGCCAAGAACAGACATGTGGGCAAGAGAGCAGGGTGGAGTGTTGAGATGGCAAGTGACAGGGAGGTTTGGGTCATTCTTGTGGACAGACCGCAGGTGTTCTGCAAAGCGGTCGCCCAGTTTACGTTTGGTCTCTCCAATGTAGAGGAGACCGCATTGGGAGCAACGAATGCAGTAGACTAAGTTGGGGGAAATGCAAGTGAAATGTTGCTTCACTTGAAAGGAGTGTTTGGGCCCTTGGACGGTGAGGAGAGAGGAAGTGAAGGGGCAGGTGTTACATCTTTTGCGTGGGAATGGGGTGGTGCCATAGGTGGGGGTTGGGGAGTAGGGGGTGATGGAGGAGTGGACCAGGGTGTCCCGGAGAGAACGATCCCTACGGAATGCCGACAGTGGGGGTGAAGGGAAGATGTGTTTGGTAGTGGCATCATGCTGGAGTTGGCGGAAATGACGGAGGATGATCATTTGAATGCGGAGGCTGGTGGGGTGATAAGTGAGGACAAGGGGGACCCTATCATGTTTCTGGGAGAGAGGAGAAGGCGTGAGGGCGGATGCGCGGGAGATGGGCCGGACACGGTTGAGGGCCCTGTCAACGACCGTGGGTGGAAAACCTCGGTTAAGGAAGAAGGAGGACATGTCAGAGGAACTGTTTTTGAAGGTAGCATCATCGGAACAGATGCGATGGAGGCGAAGGAACTGAGAGAATGGGATGGAGTCCTTACAGGAAGCGGGGTGTGAGGAGCTGTTGTCAAGGTAGCTGTGGGAGTCGGTAGGCTTGTAATGGATATTGGTGGACAGTCTATTACCAGAGATTGAGACAGCGAGGTCAAGGAAGGGAAGGGAAGTGTCAGAGATGGACCACGTGAAAATGATGGAGGGGTGGAGATTGGAAGCAAAATTAATAAATTTTTCCAAGTCCTGACGAGAGCATGAAGCAGCACCGAAGTAATCATCGATGTACCGGAGAAAGAGTTGTGGAAGGGGGCCGGAGTAGGACTGGAACAAGGAATGTTCCACATACCCCATAAAGAGACAGGCATAGCTGGGGCCCATGCGGGATATCTACTGACCTACGGGCAGCAATGTAGTCAGTGAAGCCCTGCCTCAGGACTACTTTAATCCAGGTCCACAGCATGTTAAAGTTGGACAGAAGAGTCCAAGGTCTTTATAATAACAGCCTGAATGTTCACAAGGGATTATCTGACTAGGCTTCATAGCTATGCTATAGTGGACTCTGCTACCCCATGGGATGTTTCGCTATATTGAAGAGGCTTACAAGCAAATGTTGCTGTTGTTACGGTTTCAATCTTCAGCTTCTCAATGTACTCCAAATACTGAAATGGGACAAATGATTGTCCTAAATATGTTACATACATTTTAGGGGACATTTATTTCAGGAAAAATTCAATTCTGTTCTTTCCGAAATATGAACAACTCTAATAAGGATGCCAGTTCACCAGTCGCTGATGTGCGTGATCAGAACCAACTTCTGTTGTTTGTCAACCTTGAACTCAGGAGCATTATAAGTTGATCATTGCATGTAATTTCCATCAGCAGGGATGGGGGTTCATTCAATATTCAATACACTTTCCCTTATGAACACCAAGGAAAACCCTTTCACTTCTTTGGCAGGCTCTGAAGTGCAATTGCTTGGTTTGTTTCCATAGTAATGGGAACCTAATCACTGCTAATTAATGAAATGCTCAATTAGTCACTGTGGTTTTATCTGTTTTAATGTTTTGTTTTCCGAAGCAAAGTGCAGCGTATTACTTCTCACTTGTCAGCCGATGTTCTCTGCTACTGCATTACATGGCGGCAATATATTGTCTCCATAACATTTAGCAAATGTCTGTTTCTCAGCAGATAACAATTCAATCTCTCAACCAACACAGCTTACGATTCTAACCAAATCCCCACTGAAACTCTAATGCTTCTAATGACAAGCAAGGGTACCTCGTTTTAAAACTAGTCAAAAGGTCTAAGCATGAAACAGTTGGGAAGAGTGGTAGTAAATATCAGTTAGCATTTTTCCCTCTAATTCAAAATGTAAAAATTTGACTGCACATCAGCCATGGCCTCTGGTATAGCCTATATTGGAGGATTTTTCTCAAACTAAGTGCCATTAATATTAACCAATACTTTTTAAAAACATTTGAAAGATGGCCGCTGTAGTTAAGTGTAACTCCCTTCCATGAAGCAGTGTGTTTCTTCATTGTATTAATGAATCCCTCCTCTGTGTGTCATGATAAGACTGACTGTCAGTTTGTAGGTGAATTTCCATTATAAAAGATAGGAGGAAAATACCTCTTTGTACTAATGATAGAGCCCGAAATACCTCAGTGCTGGTTCACAGCTGTTGTTCAGGGGTGAAAATGTAGCCCATTCTTTGTGGCTCCTTGATTAAGATGGTGCAATTAATTTAAATTAAATGAATGTCTCATAATTGGTTTTGGATTTTCAATATTTATTCATTTACATGTTAAACACATTGTGTTCATTCCTGCTAACTAAATATTCAATCTCTTTTATGTAATACGAAATATGTATTGATTTTTTCACTGGGATAAGCTGCCTCATTTGGCAATGGCATGGAACTGAACATGTGCGAGACTTGCTTGGATTTACACAGAAATCACAGCGCAGACAGGCCGTTCAGTCCATCCAGTCTATACGGTGTTTATTCTCTACATAAGCTGCGGGCTAATTTCATGTGTTTGCCATGTTCTCATATCCCTTCTCTTTCTTTAAACCAGCTATCTAACCTATTCCTAATGCTGACTTGGGGCCAAATTTTACGGTCCCGCTGAAGTCAATGGGCTTGTGAATGGCTCACCACATTTTATGGTCCCATTCCCGTCAAAAAGGGACTGCAAAATTCCGCCCTTGGTCTCAACTTCAGTCACTAACTTCAGTTGCGCATTGCAGAAACTCCTAACACTCTGTGTAAATGGGCTCTCCTCCTCGATGATTGAAATCACTTGTATTTAATCTGATACTTATGTCTTCAGGTTCTGGATACCTTACACTGTCCCATCATATACCGTTTACCCAGACTTGTTTTAACACGTACCATAAGCTGTGGTCATGACTTTCTCAGCTTGGCCACAGAAATTCTCTGAAACTGAAGCAAATGTGAACAGGCCAGCAATGTTGAAAGCACACTGTATTCTAGTAACAGCAGGCTGACAAGAGCTCACTAATTGCCAGAGCACGAATTGACAAAACTGGCCAAATACCACAGATGTAGACTGTTTATTTTTGCTGTCCACCAGCCTTCCAGAAGGTTTCATCCACTCAAGCATGAATGCCAGGTCATTTAATGGAGCACTACATTTACAGGCTGCATGATAACCTACTATGTAGGAGAAGGTTTAACTGAGCATGCTTTCTAGTGGTGCACCTGCCAGCCTGCTCATTTCAATTAACAGGAAAATCTCAAACTGGCAATCAAAAAAGCAGAAGAGCCCACAAATTATTGTGACCAGCAAGCAAATGACAGCAAAAAATATACTGCTTTAAACAACTACAATCCCAAAGAGCTAAAAAATGAGTAAATCTGCACTTGAAACTTCTCACATGTAGCTGTGTATTCCCAATAAGTGACAAACATATTAAAATAAATAGATCATCTACGTAACATGACTGGCTAAACATGACAAAGCTATTAACATTGTGACTTTGGTGAAAAGCACAATTGTGTGTGTGCCGAAACAGAAATTTCTGCCCAACTTGCAGCAGTGGAACAGATGGAGTTCTGAGAAAATTAACAGCCCCCCCCACCCCACCCCGACTGCCCACAAGTATCTGAGAGAGGCTACATCATCAACTTAGCACACACATTAAATGTTTATCGCTGAGAATGCTGTGGCAGTGGATTGTATAAATGTGCTCAAGGCATAATTAGATAGGCTTCTGCCAGGATGGGAGACTCAAGGAGGCGTGCGGAGGAGATCAGGAACATTTGGTTAGAAATGGACTTTCTAGGCTTAATGGCCTTCCCCTGGTCCTAAGAGACCTTGGTCTGGATTTTCCATTCAGCAATGAAGCAAGGCTGCTTGACGTTGAGTGTGAAGAAAGCTCGCCATAAAGATCTAGCAATCTCTGTGGCAGGGCTTTCCCTTGTAAAAGGGTAGTTTAAATCTGGTGCCAGGTCAAAGGGAACTCATGGAATGCAGGAGCTGTGATGTCAGTAAGCAGATAAGCAGCCAATCATACTGAAGTGTCCTCACACAGCAAACCAGGAAGTTAGAAGCACTTAAAATCCTTCACTTTTAATTTTAGTTTTCAGAAGCATGTATTATGAGAGAATCTAAGATAAAGATAAGCACATTTTGAAAAATATACTTTTAACAGTGGAATTTGCAATCATTGTAGAGAAAGTTGACATTCCACAAACTTAAAATTAACTTTTCAGAGCCAGTGAGCAAGTTTAGCAACAATTAAGAAGTTGGTACACCATCAAAAACAAGTTGCAGCTTATTCAGCAAGGTGCAACTTATTCCAGGGTTTTTACAGTGGGATTAACCGTGTTAGAATGGAAGTCCTCTTCCATTCATGGTTGGAATGGAAATAGTAATCTGCAGGAACCTTTATAATGCACCCTCAGCAAGATGTTAGAGTGGAAGTCTTCTACAATTTATGATTGCAATGGAAATAGCAGTATGCTATTGGAGAAGCCTAAATACAATGACAGCAACTTCTGGATTTCTGCCTTATTCTAATCATGTCCAAATTCCTCGGCCAGAATTTTTGGCTCGGCAAGCAGGGGCAGGGTACGCTCGCTGAGGCATAAAATGCCACAGGGTGACATCGGGCTTGCATGTTGGATGTTTCAGTTTGGCGGGCGCGCAACCAAGTTGAGCGTTTTTCACGGAACCTCATCCACAGGTTGGGGTGAGGTTTCATGAAGTGTTTATAAACTGAATTAAAAATTTTATAAAAATTCATTGACATGTCCCAGCTCAGGTGACACTGTCACATGAGGGGTCATGTCTTAAGTTTTTTCTTTTCTTTATTTAGCTTTTGAAAACTTAAACTAATCTCCCTGAGGCACCTCTGTGCATGCGCACAAAAGAGCACAGGCCCCGACTCAGGGAATTCCCCTCACACCTGCACAGGGAGTGCTCAGCGCTTCTGGGCGTGCGTCATGCTGAGCAGGCCTTAATTGGCCCACCCATGTAAAATGGCGGCGCGGACCCGATTGGGGATGCCGATCGGGTTCGCGCCCACCCCCGCACAACCCTCCTGACCAGGGGGGGACAATTCTCCCCCTGAAGTTGCTGTCAGTTTTAGTGCAGTAATAATGGCGAGTGCTGACATATTCACCCTCACTACCACAGCAAAATCTCGGCCCTTATGTTTTTTTTAATGTTTTTCCCTTGCGCTAAAGCCTGTCCTGATGTAGCTGAATCCTGATGCCCGTGGCTTATAAGCAGCCGGCTGCAAGTAAATTCATCAAAATTCCACTAAGAATGTTTCCCAAAATGATCCAGTTGAGGTTAGCAGATCTGGGAAGGTTTATTGATAAACTGCAGTCTGCTGTACATGACCTACAAGCTAGCACGACCAGCACAGGTCTTAGTGTAACATTAAAACAGCTTTACTCACATCACTGTTCAACCGCTTTATCTGGCTCAATAACCCCTACTGCCAATGATGCCACTGGGATGTTATCCTTGCAAAGCCAAACATTAGCTGCTGGGCTTCCTGCTTCTAAAAGAAAAAGCACTAAACCTTATAGTAGAAACAGAGAATGCAATAGGTCCCACTGGATAAAATATTTATCAACACCACTGTAACTATTTATTCATCCTTTATTCTGTAGATTTGCTCATTGGAAAAGCAACAGACCAACAGGACCTTGACATACTCCCTCCACTTCTACCTAATTTGTAGTTGTTAAAGCAGCCCCCATGACTGCTCGAAAGACATTAATTAATGTTAAAAAAATGACTTGTTATGTGGAGCTTTGTCAAAAGATTTTTTTTAAATCAAGGTTTGCCACTTCACAGGGCTTACCACATTCCGATTGGGTCATCATTATCTCAAAAAAGAGTAATGGCAGAATCTGTGCCTTCTCTATTCCCATTTTCAGAGTGCTCACAAATGAATCCCAAGAGATGCATGGTACAAGTTAATGTCCATTGCCATGCTGAGAATTGGGCAGCATTCACAATATTACCGGTGACCAACGTAGAGATTGGGTGTGCTCATTCCACTTGGTTAGCAAAATGTGACAGATGCATTTTGGCAAAGATGAAAACAAATTTCTCTGTGAGTATCCAGACTGACACTGCCCTAGCAGACAGTCGTAAACCTCAAGGTGAATGTAAAAGATTGCTGTGCACTACTTCAAAGAAGAGCTAGAGTTGGGGGGAGTGTTGTGGTTTATCTTTGATGGGCTGCCCAATCCCACATTGAGCATCACTAAAAATGGATTGTTGGTCATTATTACAATGCTATTTCTGGGAGCTTGCTGTGCATAAATTGGTCGCTGCGTTTCTTACATTACAACAGTGACGACACCTCACAAGTATTTAATTGGCTGTAAGACGCTTTGGGATGTCCTGAGGTTGTGAAAGGTGCTGTATAAATGCAAATCATTCTTTTCTTCTTTGTTAAAGACATTTTCATGGCACAGAAAGGTAAACACAACTAACAAGAATAATGGATTTCATGGTCTTCAGGGTCGCTTATAACAAACATGCATAATTCTAAGCATTTGTTTCATAAACTTTTTTAAACAAGCTAGGTTCAAGAATAAAAGAATGGAGAGGCCCTTCGACAGGAATTTCCACTGCCAAAAAGTAACCATGTATTCCATCTGCAGTGTTAAACATCTCTTGAGCTATGGTTACATTTTACTACAGGCAATGTATCAACCAGTCACTTGTGGCGTGACCCTTGCTTTACTCTGACAGTCTAAGCTGCCACTATTGGTATATAAATTAAGGAGAGTTCCCCTACAACAGGGTATGTCTCATGCTTTTATATTACTGCAGTGCCATCAATCAGGAGGCTATTTTGGCAATGCCTACCCAGGGCCCAATTGGCACCGAGCTGTAACCTGAAACAACCTTGACTTAAACTTTTCTTATATCAGCCTCAGATGCTCTTATTTCTTCTACAAGGAAGGGCACGTCTAATTCTATTGCAGCAAAATCTTGAAGGAGTTAAGTGATTTTATTTTCACAATTTTTTTACGCACGTCCCCCTAGGCAGCTCACACAAGTTCATCCATAGCCATAAATCACCAAAACCAGTCCTTGTTCTTGCTTGTGCCTCTGCTTCTCTTGTCTTGCTCTCTGCCTGTGTATGTTGTGGTTCTCTTCTCTCTAACCCTATAGGTACTTTTTACTCTCTCTCCACCCTTGGTGTATCTGCCTTTCGTCTTTCTATTTTGGTGCTGAACGTCACTTTATATAGTTCTTGCCGCTTTCCCCTCCTCTCCTGTGTGTATGATTTTGATTCTACATGCCTCTCTCCATGGGTTTGAATGTTTCAATTGTCATCCATTTGAATGCCTTTCGGTCAACCAGTATCTAAAAGTTCCTTTTCCTCATGAGTCCAAACATTCACTCACACTTTCTCTCCAGGTGCTTGAATTTCTCAATCAGAATCTGTTTCTAGTGGTGTTGGTTGGCTGGGACACTTGGAGAACTCTTCTTCATTTGCTTGAATAGTGCCGTGGAGTATTTGACATCTGCCAAGAGGGCAGTGGAACCTTTGTTTACTTTCAGTACTGCACCAAAGTGTCACCCTTGATTATGCACACAATTTGTGGCGTGTGATTTGAAGCTATGATCTTTTGACTCAGAGGTCAGCGTGCTATGACTGAGCCAAGGCTGACACCTAATTAAAAAATAAATGTTTGGAAATTATTCAGAGCCTGAAGGAGACAGGAAAAAAGCCAAAGTTAAAATGTATGAGGTACACTGAAAAATATGAGAAATAAACCAGTTACAATTGAAACAAATATGGTGGAGAACTGGAGCTATATATGGGGCAAAACATTTAGCTCAGTGGGCAGGCCGGCGCCTGACCTGCTCGAGCATAAAGTGACGCACACTGATGTCAAGCGAGTGTCCTGATGTCAATGAGCAGTTGCGCGATATTTCATTTGGCGGGTGCGTGCTAGAGTCGGCAGCACACCCACCAACAATTAAAAGGCCTGTTAAGGCCATTAACAAGATAATTGAATGAAATTTTTCACCGCCAAGCGGCCTTTGCACTTTTTTAAGAAAACTCATCCACCGGCGGGATGAGGTTCCCTAAAGCAAATAAAAATAAAATAAAAAATTTAAAATTTAATTAATAACATGTCCCTGCTCATGTGACCGAGACACATAAGTGGGGACATGTTTTATTACATTTTTCATTTCTTTATTAATTTTTTTTAAACACTCTTCAACCTGAGGCAGCTCTATGCCTCAGGGAGATTATCAAGCGCGCACTTGCACGGAGTTTGTGCTTGCCCCACTCACCCTCCTCCCCCCGCCCGCACAGGCAGCGCCGAGTGCTGCCACTCGTGTTTCACACTGGGCGGGCCTTAATTGGCCTGCCAGCATGAAATCGCCTTCCGGCCTCAATCGCAGGTGGGGGTCAGCTTCCCGAGCATGCCCAACAAGGGCAAAATTCTGTCCGTGTTTATAAAACACCCAGTGCCAGAGTCTGGAACTGCAGGCAGACTCACAGCAAGCTTTTTAATAGGGACGAGGGTTTTGGTGACTGAAAAATATGATAAAAGGCTAAAAGCTCAATTATTGAGAATTACCAAGGATTTGAACACAATTAACATTAAAATTTGTATATCATAGATGACAACATATATCAATTTTAATACATAGGTTAAGCAAGTAACTTGGCTTCATAAATTAAGAGGATTTAATATTTGATAATAATAATTAAAAATGAAGCTTTTTTCTTTAGACAATTTGGTTTTAGGAGTGTTGTGATGAGAATGAGCGGATGGCCTATTTGCAAAGCTACGTCACATCTCAACCTCAAACACGTGAAAAAATCCTTGGGAATAGCTCATCCCGTGACTTTTTATCCTCCTCCACTGCGTGAAGACACAAATTGTACTCATGAAGTGCTGCACCCTGACACCACCACCGAGACTGGTGTGAATATGAATGCCTTCACAGAGGGCCCATGCCAAAGCTCCCCAACACTTTCCATTTGTGATCTAAATGTGCCAGTTTAAACACTTCTTTAGTCAATGAAACAAATCACACGCAAGTGAAACAGTACCCAACCAAACTTAAGGTTACTACTTCCCCTGTGGTCAAAGTTTCTGTCGACAAGGCGGAGGGCTGGAGAGTTGAGAGGGAGAAAAGCAACTGGAAAGAAGAGCTGCATTATAATTTTTCACCAAATTTTAATGTGTTGAGGCTGTTGTAACTTTTATGTTTCATATGGAATGCAACTTAAACCCATAAAGTATACTGTGTGCAATAATCTTAAATGTCAGCACATGCTGTTCATGTAGATACTTAAAGTGTGGCTGATTATGTGACTCCTCTGGGAAGCAAATCCCACACACTCTTGTGCGCAAAGCCTCAGAATGAAAGGCCAAGATCTGATGCTCTGTAGGTGTTTAACAAGCAATCTGTGTCTTCTCGTCTCTGTGTTCAGAATGCTTGAGAATTGATTTGAACAATTTCAGCTAATGTGCAGGCTCCAGAGATACCCATGGTCTTTGGCATGGGTGGTTGCTAAGGCAACAAGCAAAATCTGATTGGCTTGATGGCATTTCATCAAAAATGTGAGCCTGGTGCTGCATTTCCAGTTAAATTGTGTTCATTGTTTGGGATGGTCGTGCCTCTGAATGTGTTATTCAGCTCTTTGTGCAAATTACCAAAAGTATTGGACTCCCCCATGGAATGGAACATGACTTGGAGCATGCAGTTGTATTGTGTTTTCTAATGAACAAACTCAGTACGTAACTGCCCCAGGTAACTAAATTGCGACCCAACCCACCTCCTCCACAGCACTAAGGTAATTTCTTCAGTCAGACACAGGCTGAACTCCGGTGAGTAAATGATGGGCAGTTTAAAAAGGTTTCTATTGTAAAGCTTTCAAGCGAGCGTTTTATATGGCTCTTCGATTCTTCCAATTTTTTCCTGGAATTTGTGCTTCAACACTATATTTTGCTGCTGACAAACTCTGCTGGAGATCCAGTACAGTGCACTTTCCATCTCAAACAATGGGCTAACCAGCAGGATATTACTGTGTGGTAGTATCGTTTCAACAGTTCAAGTGGTATTGATCAGAAGATACATGGGACATCTATTCCAAGCATTGATTCAAATCAGTATCTTGAGGTCCTGATGGATGCCAATTTCAGCCAGGATACAGGACTATACTGAGAAGGAGTAAAGGGCACTTTGTCTTTGTTGTCTTTGATGAAAGAAGAAAGTGCCAGTAGAGCTACGACTGTGATGTGCACAGAGAGCTCTTCTTTTTGGTTCAGAATTCTTAGCTATGTAATTGGAAGTTTTCACTTGCTCTATATTCATGATACAGAATCAAGCTGTAAAATTGACTTGTGACAAAAAAGGAGAAACGTGTTTCAGAGAGAGAGGGATCTGTCACAGCACTCCCCAGCAGGAGAGTCAGTCTCATCTTCCACTCCTGTTACTTACTATCCACCTAGTAAGGGACCAAACTTGCACTTAGCAGTTGCCCAATGAACAGCTAGCAATTATTCACCTTGGGGTGACAGGTGTGGCTTCTATCTGTGGTCAAAATTGATATAGAATTACACACTTGTTGGCGGATGATTGAACCAAATAAGCTTTTCCACACATATAGTAATTCAATATCCCAGCCTGGTTGGGTGTCATACTTCATGACACTGTTCAAAACCAACCAGCCAGCCAGCTTCATTAATGGGACACGGATAGGTAGATCTATCAATGAGGGCTAGCATTCAACTCCAGATTACCCATGCCCTAGTATCCAGGGTAGTCCTGCCAGGACAAGTAGCTGGAAGTTTAATGGTGCTCTGAATAAACTCCATCATACTTAGGAGTACCCAAACCTTGAATCTTGTCAATATGTGCCTAAGCTGACTGGTGGCTCTCTACTGGGACAGCATGTGAGCTCTCCACCTCTGGTAAACTGAAATGCTCCTTTTGTAAGTAAGCTGGTTGACTTCGTGATCTGTTTCCGTGCAAGTCAGACACCCAGCTGACAAAAACAAAGAACTGTGAAGTGGATTTTAGAGAACTAACAGCAGCACAAACACCACTACTGATGTGAAAAAACTTTGCACACACAGTTGTTTGAAAGTCACATGCACAATTTTTATTTTGTACAACCATCCTCCTGGTATAAATGGAATATGTGATAGAGACTGTCCACAGTAAACAGGGCAGATCTGCCAATGAGTAGAAAGATCAGTGGGAGGTGTTCAAAAAGGAATTCACAGAATGTACGTGCAACAGAACCAATTAATACTCCTGAGGGGGAAGAACTCTACTTGCCAAGAAAAAGCCATGGATGACTGAAGAAGTAAAAGACAACACAAAACTCAAGGAGAAAGCATACAAAAATGCAAAATGTAGCCCAGTACCTAGCGAATAGGAGAGATACAATGAACAACAAAGGGTGAGTAAACAGATAATGTAAATGTCGGTGTATAAATTGACCAGTGTATAAATTTACCTAAATTGGTCTCGAAAAATCAATCCAAAACAGGGATCGACTTATGGGGCAAGTATAAAAGTGAACCGCTGGTGTGGGTGTGTAGGTAGTCATTTTGAATTATCATTGGCATCCGACACAAAGAGTGGTCATATCTTAATCTCCAGTGCATCTTTGCAACACAGCCTGTATTGCCTGTTTGATCCCTTGCACCCAATTATAAGGTACTGGTAAGTAAAATATGTCTTTGTGGGGTGAAAAATTGAGGCTGACTGTTAATGTGAGTAAACTATGTTGACTTATACTCTGAGTATACGTGAAATACATGATTTTTGGGGCGGGAAAAATGGGATTGTCTCGTACACTGGGTTGATTTACACACCATGGTTTATAGTATTTAAGAATTATAAAAAGAGAATATGAAAATAACCTGACAATGTACATCAAAATCAATAGAAAACTTACAATTATATTAGAAAAAAAGAGGCTGGTATGGAGCAATGTGGGCTCCTTGCAAACTGATAATGGTGACATTGTCAATGAAAATATGGGAATGATGCACATGTTGAATAATTACATTGCATCAGTATTTACAGTAGAGGAAGAGGTCAGCATGCCAGACAACCCAAGGAACCTAACATTGAATTGAGGGCCTCACTAAAATTAACAAAAGCAAAATAACAAAAATGATGAAAGTAATGGCACTAAAGAGCGACAAACCCTCAGGATCTGATGGTTTCCATCCCAAGGCTTTAAAGGAAAGAAGTGAGAATATTACAGATGCCTAAATATAATCTTCCAAATTTCTCTCAATTCGGGAACGTATCCTTTAGATTCGAAAACTGTGCATGTCACTCTGCTATTTAAGAAAGGTGAGAAAAGGGAACTAGGAAATTATAGAGCAGGCCTAGCAAAAGAAATAGGAACAGGAGTAGACCCTCGAGCCTGCTCCGCTATTCAATAAGATCATGGCTGATCTTCTTGTGTTTCAATTTCCACATTCCCATCTACTCCAATAACCTTTGATTCCTTTGCCTAACAAGAATCTATCTACCTTTGCCTTAAAAATATCCAATGACCTCGCCTCCGCTGCCTTGTGAGGCAGAGAGTTCCAAAGTTGCGCAACTCTCTGAGAGAAAAAAGTTCTCCTCATCTCTGTCCTAAAAGGGCGACCCCTAATTTTAAAACAGTGCCTCCTAGTCCTGGACTCACCCACAAGAGGAAACATTCTTTCGATGTCCACCTTGTCAAGGCCATTCAGGATCTTGTATACTTCAATCAAATCACCCCTCACTCTTCTAAACTCCAGTGGAAACAAGCCCAGTCTGTCTAACCTTTCCTCATAAGACAAACCACTCATTCCAGGATCAATCTAGTAAACCTCCTCTGAACCACCTCCAATGCATTGACATCTTTCTTTAAATAAGGAGACCAAAACTCCACAGAGTATTCGAGGTACAGTTTCACCAATGCCCTGTATAACTGAAGCATAACATCCTTACTTTTATGTTCAATCCCTCCCGTAATAAAGGATAGCATTTCATTAGCCTTCTTAATTACTTGCTGTACCTGCATACTAACCTTTTTTTGACTCGTACTAGAACACCTAGATCCCTCTGCACCTCAGAATTATGCGGCTGTTCTCCACTTAAGTAATACACTGCTTTTTTGTTCTTCCTGCCAATGTGAACAACTTCACATTTTCCCACATCAAACTCCGTTTGTCAGATCATTGCTCACTCACTCAACCTATCTATATCCATTTGCAACTTCCTTATGTCCTCTTCACAACATACTTTCCTACCTATCTTTGTGTCATCTGCAAATTTAGCTACCATGTCTTCACTCCCCTTATCTAAGTCATTGATGTAAGTCGTAAAAAGTTGAGGCCCCAGCACAGACCCCCATGGGACTCCACTCGTTTCATCTTGCCAATCCGAAAAAGACCCATTTATGCAAACTCTCTGCTTTCTGCCAGCCAGCCAATCTTTTATCCATGCTAATATGTTATCCCCCACCCCACCACCCCCTCCCCCCACGCACCCCACAACATGCGCTTTATTTTCTATAACAATCTTTCATGTGGCACCTTATCAAATGCCTTCTGGAAATCCAAGTACAGTATGTCTACAAGCTCCCCTTTATCCACAACACGTGCTACTCCTTCAAAAAACTTCAATAAATTGGGTAAACATGATTTTCCTTTCACAAAATCATGCTGACCCTTCCTGATTGCCTTGAGCTCTTTTAATTACCCAGCTATAACCTCCTTAATGATCGATTCTAACAACTTTCCCATGACATACATCAAGCTAACTGGCCTATAGTTTCCTGTTTTCTGCCTCCCTCCCTTCTTGAATAGAGGAGTTATATTTGCTACTTTCCAATCTGATGGAACCTTTCCAGGATTTTGGAAAATTAACACCAGTGCATTGACTATCTCACTAGCCACCTCTTTTAAGACCTTAGGGTATAGTCCCTCAGGACCTGGAGACTTGCTGGCCAGCAGCTCCATCAATTTGCTCAGTATCACTTCCCCAGCGATTTCAATTTCACCAAGTTCCTCTTTCCCTTTCAGCTTCTGATTTGCAGCTATTAATGGAATGTTTTTTGTATCCTCTATAGTGAACAGAGAAGCAAAATATTTGTTCATTCCTTCCACCATTTCCTTATTATCTACAATTAACTCCCCACTGTCACTCTCTAGAGGACCAACACTCACTTTACTTACTCTTTTCCTTTTTAAATACCTGTAGAAACTCCTGCTATCCAGTTTTACACTTCTAGTTAGCTTCCTCTCATATTCTAATTTCTTTTTCCTGGTTAACCTTTTAATCATTCTCTGCCATTTTTTATATTCTGACCAATCATCTGTCCTGCCATTCATCTTTGCGTAGTTGTATGCTTTTCCCTTAATTTTGAGGCTTTCCTTAACTTCTTTAGTTAACCACGGATGGTGGGTCCTCCCCTTAGAATTTTTGTTTATAATAGGAATGTACTTGTTCTGAATACTTTGAAATATCGCCTTAAAGGTCTGCCACCACTTCTCTATTGATCTATCCTCTAGCCTAGTTTCCCAGTTCACTTCAGCTAGCTTAGCTTTCATCCCCACATTTTTGCCCTTTTTTAAGTTTAAGGTATTAGTCTTGGACCCACTCTTCTTCCTTTCAAACTGGATGTAAAAATCAATCTTATTGTGGTCGCCACTACCTAGAGGTGCCTTTACTCTGAGGTCACTAATTAATCCTGTCACATTACACAATACCAAGTCTAATATAACCTGATCTCTGGTTGGTTCCAGAACATGCTGCTCCAAGAAACTATCTCAAAAGTATTCTAAGAACTCCTCATCCAGGCTACTACTGCCAATCTGATTTTTCCAGTTTATATGTAGATCAAAATCACCCATGATCACTGCCGTCCCTTTATCACAAGCACACAATATTTTCTCTTGAATACTTTATCCTACACCGTCACTAGTGATAGGGGACCTGTAAACCACTCCCACTAATGACTATTTTCCCTTACTATGCCTCATCTCCACCCAAATTGATTCTACATCCTGATCTCCTGAACCAATGTCAACTCTAACAATTGCACCAATGTCCTGTTTGACTAACAGTGCTACCCCTCCACCTTTAACTAGCTTCCTATTCTTCTTGAATGTCATGTACCTCTCAATATTCAGGACCCAATCTTTGTCGTCCTGCTGTCACGTCTTCATAATTGCTATCAGATCATATTTATTTACTTCAGTGTGGGCCATTAATTCATTTACTTTATGAATGCTATGCACATTCAGATAGAGAGTCTTCAGTTTTGTCTTTTTGTTACCTTTGTAACACCTAGTCTTGACTGTTGATGTATTCTTAGCTTTTTTTCTCTCTGTCTGTTCCTGTTATTCTCTGACCCTCATTTCTCATATTACTATTTTGCTCCCCTGTCTTGACTCTAAACCTTGAATCATTACCTCTACCAAAGATTGATCCCTCACCCCTCTTGATAAGTTTAAAGCCCTCTCTACTACCCTAGTTATGCAATCTGCGAGGACACTCATCCCAGCACGGTTCAGATGTAAAGCGTCCCAACAGTACAGCCCCCATTTTCCCCAGTACTGATGCCAGTGCCCCACAGACCAGAACCCACTTTACCCACACCAGTCTTTGACAGTTTGTTGTCAGAAAATTATTAGGGTTGATCATTAAGGATAGGTTGACCAAACTACTTCAGCTGATCAGAGAGAGACAGGTTGGATTTGTAAAGGGTAGGTCATGCCTGATGAACCTGATTGAACTTTTTCAGGAATGCCTAAAGTAGTGGAGAAGGGAAGTCTAATGACATTATTTATATGAACTTCCAGAAGGCATTTGATTAAGTTCCTCAAAAGAAAGTGTTACCTAAAGGTTAAGTTCATAGAATTGAAAGCAAGATATTGACCTGGTTAGGAAATTAGCTGAGCAGAAGGAGGAAGAGAATAGGAATAATGTACTCTAATTGGTAAGATATGACTAGTGATGTCCCACAAGGATCTGCGCAGAGGCCTCATTACTCACTTATTTTCTAACAACTTAGATGATTGGATAGAAAACCGCAGATCCAAGTTTGCCAATAGGTGACACTGTTAGCAGTGTAGATGGAAGCCTACAATTACAAAGAGGTATTGATAAAATGAATGTGCAAAACTATGGCAAATGTATTTTAATGTAAGCAAATGTGAAGTCATCCACTTCGGACCCAAAAAATATAGAACAGGGTGCTTTCTAAATGGTGTAAAGCTAGAAACAGTGAAGGATCAAAGAGTCTTGGAGGTTCATGCACAGAGATCATTAAAATTTCATGAACTGGAACAGAAAATAACCCAAAAGGCCAATAGAATGTTAACCCTTATATCAAGAGGACTAGACTACAAGGGAGTGGAAGTTATACTTCATAAAAGTCCTGATTAGACCACACCTGGTGCACTATGAACACTTCTGGGCACCTTATCTTTGGAAAAATATATTGGCCTTGGAGGGAGTAGATTTTCCAGAATGAAACCTAGACCCCAAGGATTAAATTACAGGGAGAAATTAGGAAACAAAGGTTGTATTCCCTGGAATCTAGAAGATTAAGGAGTGATTTGATCAAAGTTTTCATGTTAATTAAAGGAAACAGGTAAGAGGAACTAATTCTAATGCTTTCAGAGTCCAGGAGGGAAAGGCATTGTCTAAAAATTAGAGCTAGACCCTTCAGGAGTGAAATTAGGAAACACTTCTACACACAAAGGATGGCAGAAGTTTGGAAGTACCTTCCAAAATGGCAACTATTGCTAGACCGATTTTAAATTTGAGATTTGTCGTGACCATGGATCCTATCCCCAAATTACTTATGGACATATTGAACTTTTAAGTAAGACATGCATTTTTTTTTTAAAGGACATACTAGCAAAAGCTGGCTGAGACTGTGAGGTATCCATTTGCTGGAAAGTTCCTAGGTGGGTTACAGCTGAAGAACACCAACTGGGCATCCCTGTGCTTGCACGTGAAAAAATACGCTGATTGCTGGAAGCACGTCGCAAGTCAGCAAAGCCACAGTTGAATAGGAACCAAGAATCTCAAACCCAACTGCTCAAGTGCCAAAGTCAGCACGACCAGAAACACCCCAAATTAACAGCTGCAACATTTCACCATCTGATCCTCACGGACAAGCCAAAGGATTGATTTGTATATTTTTTGTAACTTTTATTTTTGGACATAATTTCTCATTTCTAATCTGCATGTATGTGTGTTGCATTTTTATTACTTTTCCTCATGTTTAGTAACTAATAAACTCACTCTTTCTTTGACTCAAGACAGCCTGGTTAAATTGGCGCCTTTTAAAACATAAATACAGTTGGACTGGGAAAAGGTATCCACGAGGGAAGGGATCCTTTTTAAATTAACCTTGTTGTGACCAACTGAGGGGGTTGAATAAAGAGAGGAAGCTAGTTCACCCCTCCTCACCTGCAAACATAACAATTTGGGGGACCTTGCCATAACAGATTACTAGACCTTTTTTTCATTTAGGGGATGTAGGCTTCACTGGCTGGGCCAGCATTTATTGCCCATTCCTAGTTGCCCTTGAGAAGGTGATGGTGAGCTGCCTTCTTGAACTGCTGCAGTCCATGTGGTGTAGGTACATCCATAGTGCTGTTAGGTGCTGTCGAAGGAGTCTTGGTGAATTCCTGCAGTACATTTTGTAGATGGTACACACTGCTGCTACTGTGCGTTGGTGATTAAGGGATTGAATGTTTGTAGATGTGGTGCCTATCAAGCGGGCTGCTTTGATGGTGTCAAGCTTCTTGAGTGTTGTGGGAGCTGCACCCATCCAGGCAAGTGGGGAGTATTCCATCACAATCATGACATGTGCTTTGTAGATGGTGGACAAGCTTTGGGGAGTCAGGGGGTGAGTTACTGGTTGCAGGATTCCTAGCCTCTGACTTGCTGTTGTAGCCACAGTATTTATATGGCCAGTCCAGCTCAGTTTCTGGTCAATGGTAACTCCTAGTTTGTTGAAAGTGGGGGATTCAGTGATGGTAATGCCATTGAACTTCAAGGGGTGATGGTTTGATTCTCTCTTCTTGGAAATGGTCATTTCCTGGCGCTTGTGTGGCATGAATTGAAAGGTATTAAGGAATATGGATTAAATGTGGGTCTGTGGAGTTGGGTCACAGTTATGATCTCACTGAATGGCCCAGGCTCGAGGGGCTAAATGGCCTGCTCCAATTCCTAAACAACCACTTTTGTTTGCTGCTGGGAGCTTCTGTGCCTTTGGTACTGTGGAGAAAACACATCCCTAGTATTGGTAAGTGTGCTGCCCAAGACACCAGCATCATTCCATTTCTATCATAGCAGAGTCACCTTTCAAACCCCAGAAATGGAACTCCCCCCTTAAGAGGACTGTGGGCGTACCTACAGCAAATGGGCTGCAGAGGTTCAAGGAGGTGACTCACTACCACCTTCTCAAGGGCAATTAGGGATGGGCAATAAATGCTGGCCTAGCCATGAATGAATAAAAGAAAACATGCACAGGGAAACCCAACAGGAGCCAAATGTGAATTGAGCCAAGTCCATTATTCAGATTTATGCTCCTCCTGTTTTCAGTTATGGTTGTTAATTTTACTGCCTATAGAACTGAGGTTCTATACGTGATTGAAAGTAATGTAATAGCATTCCAAAGCTAATTTAAAGATGCAGACAACATTTTATAAGGAAGTAGCAGTCTAGAAAATGCACATTTAATAGAATGGCCCAGGTTTTCTGGGCACATGGGAACAATGCACCGGTAAAGCTAGAGAAAGAGAATGCAAAATTAAGCAGGATTCCTACACAATGACTTTTCACACAGAACAGCAGGTTACTGAGCCAAGTTTCTGCTGGGCAGGGGTCTGGGGTTGCATCACCCACCCAGAAGGCCCACATCAGCATGGCAAGGTACAGCTTCAAGAATTCCCATGGCTCTTGCCTCCTTTGCACACAGATATCTGGATGTTGGAAAGAAACCAGCATCAAGTCCAAAGAGGACAACCAAAGACTGTATCATGGAAAATTAGTTCTTATAAAAGGGGTCAATTGTCAATACGTTACAGTTCTTGGAAGCTGTCCTTGTACAAGTTGCCTGTGCTGCTGCTTCTTTCCCACACGCCCTCACCTTCCAAAGTGGGTACACAAACTTCCCCATTCTGGTGCAGGTGCCCGATAGCAATGTTCCAACACATTTATCCTGTCCTAACCCTCAGTTCAGGTTTCAACACCAACGCATTTAACCCAGAACAGCACACTTCATGCTGTATCCATCTACATAAGTAATAATGTGGAAAATTGCAACAGTGGCAAAAATTGTCGAGGTACACTGACTTTGGTTGACCGTTCATGTGATTGTATGGAAAATTATACACATTGGACCTTATCTGTAACATTGTTGGTGCATTAGAAAATGATGGGAAAAGGTTTGATGCTAAACATACTTACATAATGGTAAACCTTTGTCAGATTTTATCAGATTCAGCGATATGATGATATAATTAAAATCAAATCGCATTCAGTGTATCCTGAAAATGTTCGCATTTACAAATAATGCCTTTGCACCAAGAGGCATGGCATTGTTGTGCCTCTTATGTTGCCCTGATAGTGAATCTAGGCTTCCTTAACAGCCAACACAAATAAATCATACAGAACCTACAGCCAAGAATGCCATTAGGGAATTAATGGTAACAAATCGTCGGAGATTTTGATCATATTACTGGAATCAATCAGAATAAATCCATAGCAACAGGAGGGGGACATGCAGGACAGAAACTTTTCTTGAATTAGGTCATTCTTTGCAAGAACATGACACAAATAATTAAGCGAAAAATAGTAAGGAGTATCAAAACACACCCTGCACTGGTTGGTGATTAATGTTTTCGCTGCTCTCTAAAACTTATTCCAAAATAATTCCATAAATGTGCTAAGAATCTAATATCATGAAATGAATAAAACATAATGCTTGGCCATTCATTACTATCAAAATACAAACAAAATGAGTGGAAAACAGAACAACAGAAGAAATAGCAGCAGGAGTAGGCCATGGGTCTTCTCCGGGTTACGCCGTCATTCATTAAGATCGTGGCTAATCTTAACCTCAATTGACCTACCCACCCAATCCCCAGAGTCCTTGATTCCCTCAAGAGTTCAAAAATCTATTGATCTCAATCCTGAATATACTCAATGATTGAACATCCACAGTCCTCTGGGCCAGAGAATTCCAAAGAGTTACAGCCCTAGAAATTCAGTCTTAAATGGCTAACCCCTTAGAAAAGAAAACAATCTTGCATCCTTTGGATTCCATTAGGATCTTTTCAAACTTCTGTTGGCTTTGCAAGATTTAAAATGTTGACTGAATTTATGCTCAGCTCTGCCCTGAAACAACCTTTAATGATTACAGTTGGAATTGATGATCTGGAACGTCAGTTCACTTCCTTTGGCAGCAGCCAGTGATACTAAGAGCTTTGCAAAAAATTGACTGAACAACAAAACCTGTGAGGCACTTCAAACCCTGCCATGATTAATTGGCACCTATATCAGACAGATTATTATGCACAGATTATTATGTCACTGCACAAACCCGCTACAAATTCAGCATTGGAGTGAAGCAACTTTTGGTTTCCACCATTATAAACATATGAGCATAAATTGGGCCTCAAGGCCAAAACATTAAAACAGCTGAAAAAGGAATTTCATTGGAACATATGCCATGGGCAAATGGAGGAAGTTGATGCCAAGACCCTTCTAGTTTGCAACCTTTGTGGTGCATTCAAATTCCTATTGTGTGCCCTCAGTGCACCAAGTGTTGTGGCAAAAGGACAGGAAGTGGCACGTTTCCTCTTCTTTTGCTCTCATTTCCCATCAGGAAGGAGTAATTTGACAAGGATGTATTCAATGAACGGCATGGCGCTAGGAAATTCTGAGGAACAAAGGGGCCTTGGCGAGTGTGTCCATAGATCTCTGAAGGCGGAGGGGCATGTTGGTGGGGTGGTGAAAAAGGCATATGGGACACTTGCCTTCATCAATCGAGGCATAGATTACAAAAGTAGGGAGGTCATGTTGGAGTTGTATAGAATCTTGGTGAGGCCACAGCTGGAGTACTGTGTGCAGTTCTGGTCGTCACATTATAGGAAGGATGTGATTGCACTGGAGGGGGTGCAGAGGAGACTCATCAGGATGTTGCCTGGGATGATAAATTTAAGTTATGAAGAGAGGTTGGATAGACTTGGGTTGTTTTCATTGGAACAGAAAAGACAGAGGGCTGACCTGATCGAGGTGTACAAGATTATGAGGGACATAGACAGGGTGGATAGGGAGCAGCTGTTCCCCTTAGTTGAAGGGTCAGTGACAAGGGGACATAAGTTCAAGGTGAGGGGCAGGAGGTTTAGGGGGGGCAGGTGAGGAAAATTTTTTTTTACTCCGAGGGTGGAGAGGGTCTAGAATGCACTGTCTAGGAGGGTGGTGGAGGCGGATTGCCTTACATCATGTAAAAAGTACCTGGATGAGCACTTGGCACTTCATAACATTCAAGGCAATGGGCCAAGTGCTGGTAAATGGGATTAGGTAAGTAGGTAGGTCAGGTGCTTCTCATGTGTCGGTGCAGACTCGATGGGCCAAAGGGCCTCTTCTGCACTGTGTGATTCTGTGAAAATCAAATGCATTAACAGCTACAGTTGGGGTGGTGGGGGCTGTGTGAGGGTGGAGAAATTTTGGGTGTGGGGGTGGATGAATATTGGATTCATTGGAAGTACTGTCTACTGCTGAGACACAGGGTAACAGGATCACCTTGTGATGTCATTCAGCTGTATTGGCATTATGTAAATACTTGTTTCTGACTCCATAATGGCAGAGTGGGGGATCTTCCAGTCATTTTTTTTTTCATTTATCCCCCAAAATGATATATGAGGAAGTGTGATGTTTTGAACAGCAAAGCACTCTACACTATAATCCTAATTCTCCTTTCAAATATTTAAATGACTTTGAAAGGGCTGATCCAGAGTAGTTTCCTTTGTGTCTAATGAAAAAATATGTATTATTACAGATTGTGCAATTAAACAGAGTGGGTCCTCCTGCTCATTCACAAACTGTCGGAAAAATTCGCCTCAAGTCTTTTGCTGAATTCAGCACTTACTTGTTTTGTTCACTTCTCTCATATTGAGGTAGTCAAGAAATGGCACCACCAGACCCTGCCCCAGGAAAATCTTCACCAGGGTTACCGCCACATCCTGCCTGCTCTCCACTGTGGTAACTTCTTCCAGCATGGTGAGAGGGGTCATATCCTCAACCTGGTAAAGGTCAGAAAGAGTTCCCAGTAAACCACAAGCTCTTGATGAATAGGTCGTTTCCCAGTGAGCATCCAGCAACCTCGGATATAGTTTCCTGTGTGTAAAGCTAAAGAGAATTAAAGTGTTGCGAAAGACAGTATGGAACAGTCTTTATCCTTTAAATTTTAGGCATAAAGGAAAATTGAGCCATTATTCTAAGTGCCCAACATGGTATTGTTTTCTTAACAAAATATGGGATTCCCCCTCCCTCCCTCTATTCATTAAACTCAGCTTTTGATTCCCCAGTATGCTTATCGGTGTTCATCTTTTACCTGGTAATTAAAGAGGTGAAACTGAGGAAGCAGTGAAGGTATCCAGAAAACTGTATCCAGGGGATAATATGAAACTGAGCTATAGCGAACAGTAAATTTTGTAGAAGGTATTTTCTGTAAATGAAATGGCCAGGAGTATTGCCTTTTTAGGTTAGTGGTTGTGATGTACCAGAGGGAGTATTGCAGTGGGCAGTTCCTGCAATGATCATGGAAACATCAGCATTTTTGACATTTGGGCCTTTTATCCACTATCTGGAGGGTTGGAGAATGACATAAATTGGGTTTACAGTATCATTTTAAACCAATGAAATCTTCATCTGTTGATTCATCCTATAGTTTGATATATTACATGGAGGTAATTAATAAATCTGTAATTTATGGCAACCATCAAAATTAGTGGTACAAAACCAATTGCATTCTGAATTTACTTCCATGAACATACGAACTAGGAGCAACTCAGCTCTTCAAGCCTGCTCCATCATTCAATAAGACAATGGCTGATTTGATTGTAACCTCCCGCCTACCCCTGATAACCTTTCATCCCCTTGTTAATCAAGAATCTATTTGGCTGTGCCTTAAAAATATTCGAAGACTCTGCTTCCATTGCCTTTTGAGGAAAAGAGTTCCAAAGACTCATGATACTCTGAGAGAAAAAAATTCTCCTCATCTCTGTCTTAACTGAGCAGCCTCTTATTTTTAAAAGAGGACCCCTAGTTTTAGATTCTTGCAGAGGAGGAAACATCCTCTCCACATCCACCCTGTCAAGTCCCCTCAGGATCTTAAAGGTTTTGAACAAGTTTCCTCTTACTTTTCTAAATTCTAGTGGATACAAGCCTAACCTGTCCACCCTTTCCTCAGAAGACACCCCACCCATTCCTAGTATTAGCCTAGTAAACTTCCTCTGAACTGCTTCTAACGCATTTATATCTTTCCTTAAATAAGGAGGCCAAAGCTGTACACAGTACTCTAGATGTGGTCTCACCAGTGCCCTGTACAACTGAAACATAACCTTCCTACTTTTGTGTTCAATTCCTCTCACAATAAACGATAATATTCTATTAACTTTCCTAGTTACTTGCTGTATCTGCATACTAGCCTTTTGTGATTCATGCACTAGGATACCCAGATCCCTCTGAATCTCAGAGCTCTGCAATCTCTCACCATTTAGATAATATGCTTCTTTTTTATTATTCCTGCCAAAATGGACAATTTCACATTTGCCCACACTATACCCCATTTGCTCGGTCTTTGCCCACTCATCTAACCTATCCATGTCACTTTGTAGCCTCCTTACGTCCTCCTCACAACTTACTTTCCAACCTATTTTTGTGTCATCAGCAAATTTAGCAAACACACCATCCGTCCCTTCATCCAAATCATTTATATAAATTGTAAACAGTTGAGGTCCCAGCACTGATTCCTGTGGCACACCACTCCTTACATCTCACCAACCAGAAAAAGACCCATTTCTGGCTACCTTCGATTTCCTGCTAGCTAGCCAATCTTCTAGCCATGCCGATATATTACCCTTTACACTAGGAGCTTTTTATTTTCTGTAATAACCTTTGATGTGACACCTTATCAAATACCGTCTGGAAATCTAAGTACAGTACACCCACTGGATCCCTTTTATTCACAGCACATGTGACTCCTTCAAAGAACTCCAATAAATTGGTTAAACATGATTTCCCTATCACAAACATGAAGCAGTCATTCACAGTGTAGCTGGCTTGTTTGGGGTGCCTACAGCCACTTAGATCCTACTTTCTCCCTTCCAAAACCCCTCCCTCTCTTCCTTTCAGGTCCCTTTTTAAAACTGTCTCTTTCACCAATCTTTTGGCAACACTTCCCAATCCTTCCTTCTTCAGCTCAGTCTGCCTAGCTTAGTCCTAATCCCGCATTGTGAAGCCCCTTGAAACATTCATCTATCTCACTGTATAAATGCAAGTTGCTGTTGTCTTTGTCTTTGACCGAGATTTCTCCTGTGATATTACTGCTGAGCACCAATGTATCAAATCATGTACTGGTCAAACATGCATACTGCCCTTTAACTCTGTACAGTTAACAAACTGCCGGTTGCACTATTTCCCTACAACAATGATTACACTTCCAAATGTAATTCATTGGCTGTGAAGTGCATTGCAACATCTTAAGGCCATCAAATGTGTTCCATCAATACCAGTTCTCTTGTAATTAGAAAAACAGCATCAAATCTGCTTCCAATGCAGCTCCTTTCATGAGTTCTATAAACAAAGGCAACTATTTTCCACTCAAACTTAGCATTAGCCCCTTTCTTTTCTCTTCATTTTTTTTCTCAAATTCAGCAATCCTTTTTGCAAAGCATAAATTCCCAGTCCCTTTCATTTCTGGCACAATATATGCACTCCACAGAAATCAAGGTCGCCACAAATTGCAAGTATCTGTGACAAAGCCATAATCAATGGGTCTTTATTTCAAAATGTATTCTGTGCTCCAGTTTATGCTCTGCTTTGTATGCTATCAGGCACAGCTGTCTGACTTACCTTTTCCTTAGGTCAGTCATATGAATAATACAGGATATAATTTACATGCAGCTATGGGTTCTTTTACAGCCTATTGTACATTTTACATCTTCATCCTCATGAAAGCATATGTATCATCTTGAGGGCCCATGTAGACAAGTAAGCTTAGCTACTGAAACATGTTCCATAAATTAAAGTATCTTGGAATCTAAAATTACACCAGCTGCTTTCATCACTTACAAGGGCACAAAAGATATTAAGTTAAAGGCAATATAAATCTAAATCCACTTACAGGCAGAACTCTCTGTACACAGTACCACCTTTGCAATTTTAAATACACACCCATCCTACTTACTTAGTTTAAGATTTGTAGTGTAACAGAGTTTTAACTGCAACACAAAGTACCATCACCAGTAAGACTTTTGTATTAACTCAATTTTGTTTCCACTGTCCATAAAACCTTCAAGTGACAGAAAGTGAAAGAAGCAGCCTGTGATTTCTATCTGCTGTCTTAAGCCTTCACAAAATAACCCATTCATTACACACAGTCCTGGAGAGAGATAATATTGAGTAAAGTGACATTGAAAGGCACCTCAAGCCTGTTTATAAAACCCTATACCATGGTACCTAGCTTTGCAATAACACTTTTCTAAAATATTGAAATACAAGATGACTTTTATTAATTTGAGGTTCTTTCCATTTCCTGCTTCAAAGTTAGCATGAAAGCTTTGGAAAATTGTCAACATAATCAGTGTTCATTGTGAAATAGCGTATTAACAATATCCTCCAAAGGCTACTCTAATTGTTCGATATCATTAATGCAATAAATCACAGACTGTTTGCAGCAATATTTCAGGGACCAAATTTCTATTATTGTTTTGGATGTTGAAAACCATTGAGATATGATGGGTAATTGAGAAAATGTGATCTTTCAAAATGATCTGATATATAGTAAGCATTCACACAAATAGATTCCTAGATATACACTAATAGTGAACTGTATCCTAATAATCTACTATATTGAACGATGATTATTATAAGGATCCTTTACTAAATTGGGACCAATCTGTTCTTTTATATAATAACCAGAGGCTTATCCAGGTCTTAAGTCAGACAGGCAGATGAACAGCACTACATGAAACTTTGAAAATCATGGCAGAGTTTTTTTTATTCATTCACAGGATATGGGCTCTACTGGCTGGGCCAGCATTTATTGCCCATCACAGAGTCAGTAAGGTATCCCTATATTTACAGAACATGAAGGTGACACATATAACATTTTTAGTGGGTTAATGGTAATACCAGGGACAGGCCAAATGGCTAGTGTTTACTGTTTGCTGAAGGAAACATGTTGACTGATACAATGGTTGGTTTAATGTTAAAGCAAAATCAAAATACTGCAAAACCTGGAAATCTGAAACATAAACAGAAAATGTTGAAAATAGGTTTGGCAGCATCAGAGGGTGATGGTGCTGGACAGAAACAGAGTTTAATCTAGATTGATACAGTGCAGAAAGGGCAATAATTGATGCATTAGGTAGTTACTTTCTCATACAGGCTAAACTGAGGTGAAATTTTGGCCTGGATTTTCTGATCCCACCTGTGATAGGAACTGTCGCAGGTGAGAATGGAAAATTTGGAAAGGCAAACAAAAAGTCCATTAGCATTAGTTATCCATTTTAAATGAACAGTCTCTTTAGTTTAGTCAAAAGCAAAACTCTGTGGATGCTGGAAATCTAATGAAAAGTCCTGGAAAACTCCACCCTTTGTCTTTTATCAACTCAAGAGGATTTCAGGAGGAATTATCACCAGGAATGAGGGAATGGCAAAGATAGTAAACAAATATTTTGGGCCTGTCTTCATAGTAGAAGACTCAAATTACATACCAGAAATAGAAGATAACCACGAGGCTAATAAGAACTTAAGGCGATTAATATCATGAGAGAAAAGATTTTGGTGGAACTGACTAAAATCTGACAAAATCCCAGGACCCAATGGCCTACATGCTACCTTCTAAAAGAGGTAGATGTAGAGACAGTGGATGCACTGGTTGTGGATTTCCAAAGTCCCCCAGATTCTGTAAACGCCCCAGCAGATTGGAAGTTAGCAAATGTAAGACCACAAATTAAGAGAGGACGAAGAGAGAAAACGGAACTACAGGCTAGTTAGCTTGACATCACTGGTTGGGAAAATGCTGGGTTATATTATTAAGGAAGCTGTAATAAATAATGCACTTAAGAATCTTATCTGACAAATTTGTTAGAGTTTCTTGAGGATGCAGAATCATGGGAACACTATCACTTGTGTGTTCCTCTCCAAATCACACCCATTCTGGCTTGAAACTATATCGCAGTTCCTTCACTGTCGTATTGGGTCAAAATCCCAGAACTCTCCCCCTAACAGCACCATGGGTGAACTTACACCACTTGGACCTCAACATTGAAGAAGATGGCTCTTCACCACCTTCTCAAGGGCAATTAGGGGTGGGCAATAAATGCTGGCCTAGCCAGTGCCACTCACATCCCAAAAATGAATTTAAAAAAAGGAAGATTCACCGATCAACCTGTATTAAGGACGCATAGAGAAAAGGGATGTCCACATATTTGGCTGAGAATGCAAGATCTACTTCAGACCAGAACCCAACCCTTGAATTGTGAATACACAGTAGAGGTTTTAGTTTATTCCAAACCCTGGAATGGGACATTTCAACCACGGTCTCCAGGGTCCTGACAACAAGGCCTACAGCCTTGGCTCACCATCACTCAATGTCCCCATACCCACAACCAGTAAACAGTCATTAAAATGAATTTATCCTAAATTGTCTAATCTAAGAAAAAGAGTTAAAAGCAGAAAATGCTGGAAATAGTCAGGCAGCATCTGTGGACAGAGTAACAGAGTTAAGGTTGCAGGTTGATGACCTTTCATCAGATTCCCAGCATCCACAGAATTTTGCTTTTGTCTATGGCAAAGGGTGGAATTCTCCCATCCGGGACTCAGTCCCGTGGCAGGGTTGGGAACAGGGAATGTTTCCCGCTGCAGGAACGATGGGAAATCCTGCAGTATCTTCCGGCCCTGACGTAATTAATTATGCATCTGGGAGTTTCGCAACGTCTTCCGTGACGGGTTGGGCTTGATGGCGTGTGCCCTGCTGTCACACCTGGGTGCTGTATTTAAAAGGTACCTGGACATCCACAATATCAAACCAAAAGCAGAGATGTCTGCAAGGTTATCCCGCAGGCCCAGCTCCTAAATTTAGTGATGTCTCCCTGCGCATCCTCCTGGACCACGTTGAGGAGCGCTGGAATGTAATCTCCCTCCTGCTGGGAGGGGGAGGCCAAGCAGGGGTACCAACACCGCATGGGTGCAGGTGGTCGATGCCGTCAGTGCCCAGGGGGTGCACAAGTGGTCGGCAACACAGGGTCGGAAGAGGATGAACGACCTTATTCGCTCCGCCAGGGTAAGTCTCATCAGTTGGTCATATAAATCATAAAGGCTCCAATATGCCAGGGTCCAGGATCCAAGGCCCAGTGAAAAAAGCATGTCCTGCCCAACAGCCCCGCTTCAGTGCATCCACGCTGTGGTGGAGTGACCACTGTGCCTCCTTCACCCTTCAGCAGACATGGGGCATTTCATGGAAGGGGGGGTTTCGGAGGGGAAGCGGGGGAACCAGCTTAGGCACAGAGGGAACCAGCAATCTCTGCAAATCACGTGCCTGTCTGAGCCTTCCCCTTGCATGTGGATGTGCTCAGTGCTCTGGAGGGAGCTTGTCCACAACCCTTCAGCCCAATTTGCACCAGTGATGACCTGCTACAAAAGTGGTCTGCCTTACAAGGGGAGGTATAATAAATGAACCAATTTCTACTGCTCCAATGCATGAACATACAACCCAGCTCAAACATGCTGTTCTCTTTGAGCAGGAAAAGATCCGACACAACTGAAGATAGTGTGAGAATATGGTGCGGGGGTGGGGAGCCCACTTCACAGATCTCTTGTGGACAGAGTGTCTGAGCTCACAGGACTGGAGCAGGACCGAACCATTGGCGATGGGGAGCTCAGACTTGGGTGTCCAGCTCACTGGAATTCAACCATTCTTTTGCAAATCACTTTAAATCTATGCCCACTCGTTCTTGATCCTTTTACAAGCAAGAACAATCTCTCCCTATCTACTCTATCCAGCCCACTCATGATTTTGAACACCTTTATAAAATCACCTTAGTCTTCTCCTCTCCAAGGAGAACAATCCCAATCTCTCAAATCTATCTTCGTAACTCAAGTTTCTCATCCTTGGAACCATTCTTGTAAACCTCGTTTGCACTCTCTCCAGTGTGTTCATTTTCTTCCAATAGTGTGGCACCCAGAACTGTACACAATGCCCCAGCTGAGGTCTAATTAGTGTCTTATATAAGTTCATCATACCCTCTCTACTCTTGTACTCCATGCCCCTATTAATAAAGCCCAGGATACTGTATGCTTTATTAACTGCTCTCTCCACCTGTCCTGCCACCCTCAATGATCTATGTACATATACACCTTCTGCTCCTGCACACCCTTAAGAATTGTACGCCTTACTTTATATTGCCTCTCCATGTTCATCCTACCAAAATGCGTCACAGTATCACAGTATCTTTACAGTGCAGAGGGAAGCCATTTGGCCCATCAAATTTGCTCTCTGAAAGAGCATTCCATCTAGTCCAACTCCCCTGCCTTATCCTCATAACCTTGTGAAGTGTTTTGTCACTTCGTAACAACTAAGAAACACAGCTATCTGCCTCTGAACTCTAACTTCCTGTGTGAAAAACAGAAGGACCCTTTTATTCCTTATTCTCCACCAGACGGCAATACACCCAGGATTTAGCACACCCTACTGTCAGGTTTTATATAACAATTCTTTTTAACTAAAATGTCCTTTTACAAACAAGCACAAACATTAAACATAAACATCACACCTCGCACATTCTCTCTTTTCAGGTAGCAATCCAATTCCCTTTTGAATACCTCGATTGAACCTGCCTCCACCACCCTTTCAGGAAGTTTGTTCCAGACTCCAACCACCCTCTGGGTGAAAATTTTTTTCCTCATATCACATTTACTCCTTTGGCCAATTCTTTTCAATCTGTGCCCTCTAGTTCTTGATGTTCCCTTGAGTGGGAACAGGTATTCACTATTTACCATGTCCATACCCCTCAGAATCTTGAATACCTCTATCAAGTCTCCTCTTTGTCTTCTTTTCTACAAGGAAAATGGTCCCAACCTCCCCAGTCTATCCTCATAGCTACAGTTCTTTATCCAAGGAATCATTCTTGTGAATCTCCTCTGTACTCTCTCCAATGCCTTCACATCCTTCCTCAAGTATGGCACCCAGAACTGAACTCAGTACTCCAGATGAGATCTTATACAAGTTCATCATGACTTCCTTACTCTTGTACTGAATGCCCCTATAATAAAGGCTAAGATACTATATGCTTTCTTAACCGCTCTCTCAACATGCCCTTCCACCTTCAAAGGTTTATGTACATATATACCGAAGTCCCTCTGTTCCTGCGCCTCCTTTAGAGGCTCTCCCTTTATTTTATACTGCCTTGCCATATTTTTCCTGCCAAAATGAATTACCTCACACTTCTCTGCTTTGAACTTCATCTGCCAATTGTCTGCCCAATCCATCAAGATGTCTATGTCCTTTTGAAGTTCAAGACTATCCCCATCACAGTTGACAACATTTCTAATCTTCATATCATCTGCAAATTTTGAAATCATGCCCTGCACACCACAGTCTAGGTCATTAATATATATCAGGAACAGCAAGGTTTCCAACACTGACCCTTGGGGAACTCCACTACAAACCTTCCTCCAATCTGAAAAACAACCATTTATCACTACACTCTGTTTCCTGTCACCCAGCCAATTTTTTTTATCCAAGTGCCTACTTTCTCTTTTATTCACTGACCTAGAATTTTGCTCACAAGTCTGTTGTGTGGCACTGTATCAAATGTCTTTTGAAAATTCATGTACACCACATCAATAGCGTTTCCCTTATCAACCTTCGCTGATACCTCCTCAAAAAATTCCAGCAAGTTAGTGAAACATGATTTTCCCATGCTGGCTTTCCTTAATTATCCCGCACTATAGTTTCCAGAAGTGTCCCTACCACTGATGTCAAACTGACTGGTCTGTAGTTGTCAGCTTTATCCTTGCACCCCTTTTTGAACAAGGGAGTAACATTCACAATTCTCTAGAGCTCTGGCACCTCCCCTGTATCTAAGGAAGAATGAAAGATTATCATTAGTACCTCTGCAATTTCCACTCTCACTTCCCTCTGTATCCTTGGCTGCATCTTATCTGGTCCTGGTACCTTATCCATTTTAAGTAAAGATAGCCTTTCCAACACTTCCTTCCTCTCAATTATAAGTTCTTCTAGTGTAGCAGTTACTTTCTCTCTTGCCTTGGCCTGGGTAGGATCCTCTTCCTTCGTAAAGACAGGTGCAAAGTACTCGTTCAACACCTGTGCCATTTCTCCAACCTCCACATGCAAGCCCCCTTTTTTGTCGCTAATCGGCCCGACTCTTTCTTTTACCACCCTTTTATTATTTACATGCTTATAGAAGACCTTGGGTCTTTTATGTTCGCTGCCAGCCTCTTTTCATGCTCTCTCCTGACTTTTCTTATTAGTTTTTTCACTTCTCCTTTGGTCCTTCTATATTCAGCCTGATTCTCCATTGTATTTTCCACCTGACATCTGTCGTACGTGCACTTCTTCCTTTTCATCTTTATCTCTATCTCTCTTGCCATCCAGGGCATTCTGGACTTATTTGTCCTACCTTTCCCCTTCAAGGGAATATACCTTGACATTGCCTGCAATACTTTTTCTTTGAAGGTGGCTCATTGCTCTGTCACCGACATTTCTGCCAACATTTGATTCCAATTCACTCGACTGAGATGCATCCTCATCCCATCGAAGTTGGCTTTCCCCCAATTAATTACCACTGCTCTGGATTGTTCCCTGTTCTTTCCCATGATTAACCTAACTTTTATGATACAATGGTCACTTTCCCATAGAGGCTGTCCCACTGATATTTGACCCACTTGGGCCAACTCACTCCCCAGAACCGGGTCCAAAAGTGCATGGCCTCTCGTTGGGACTGGAAACATACTGCTGCAGAAAATGATCTTGAACGCATTCCAGGAACTTTTGCCCCTCTTGTACTATTCTTATTCCAGTCTGTATTTGGATAATGGAAGTACCCCATTATGATTACTCTGTAACTCTTGTACCTCTCTGCAATTTCTTTGCAAATTTGTTTCTCCACATCCCTTCCACTAGTTGGTGGTCTATATACTACACCAATCAATGTTACCGCATCATTTTCATTCCTTACCTCTAGCCAGAGAAATTCTGCCCTTGACCCCTCTGGAATATCCTCTCTCTCCAGTACTGTAATGCCATCTTTAATCTTCCCCCTTATTCTGGCCCCATCTAATGACTTATTATTGCCTACTCTAATTCTATCAAACTATCCAAGTATTCTATCTACCTTGATAGTACTCTCTGATATATCCTCATTATTAGTTGATACTTCACTGCTTCCCACTGCCAGTTTTTCTCCTCTGCTCTCTGAAATTCCCCTCAGGTTCCCATCCCCCTGCCAATCTCGTCTAAACCCTGCCCAACAGCACTAGCAAATCTCCCCACGAGGACATTAGTCCCAGTCCTGTTAAGGCATAACCTGCCCTTCTTGTACAGGTCCCACCTGCCCCAGAACTGATCTCAATGCTTCAGAAATCGAAAGCTCTCACTTCTACTCCATTTCTCCAGCCATGTGTTGAATTGCTCAATCTTCCTATTCTTATGCTCACTAGCAATTGACACTCGGAATAATCCTGAGATTATTGCTCTTTGAGGTCCTGCTTTTTAATTCCCTTCCTAACCCCCTAAAATCTGCTTTCAGGACCTCATCCCTTTTCCTACCTATGGGACCATGACCTCTGGATGTTCACCCTCCCCCAAAAGAATGTCCTGCAGCCACTCCATGACATCCTTGACCCTGGAACTAGGGAGGCAACATACCATCCTGGATTCACGTTTAAACCACAGAAATGCCTATCTGCTCCCCTAACCATGGAATCACCTACTACTATAGCATTTCCACTCTTCCTCCTCTCCTCTTTGCAGCTGAGCCACTTGTGGTGCCACAAACTCGGCTCTTGCTACAGTTCTCTGAAGAACCATCTCGCTCACCAGTATCTGAAATGGAAAAATGGTTAGAGAGCAAGATACCTCAAGGGATTCCTGCACTACCTGCCTGTTTCTCCTAGGTATTCTGGCTGTCAGCCATTACCTCTCTGCCTGTGTACTTCTTAGCTTTGGTGTGACCACCTCTCTAAATGTGCTATCCACGTAATCCTCAACCTTGCAGATGCACCACAGTGACTCCAGCTGCAACTCAAGCTCCGCAACTCAGAGCTCAGGGTTCTGTAATTGGTGAAACTTTCTGCAAATTTAGTCATCAAGAGCATTTTGTGCCTGCACGAGTTCCCACATCCTACAAGGTGTACATTCTACATGGCCAAACTGCACTGACATGCCTTAAACTTTATATAAAGCCATTTACTACAGTATTTACTCACTAATTTATTCTAATCTACTAATTTATTTTAACTATTTTCTTAATTAGTTTAGAATAGTTCCTATGTATACTACAACTTACTGTGTTTATTAAATGCTGCACCACCCACAAATACAACTAAAAGTTATACGTTTCTTAATTACACAGATATGTGTTTTAGGTATTTATTTTAACTATTTTGTTTCATATGTTGTTTATTTTAAAGTTTTATTTCTTGTTATGCATAGATCTACCATAACTCCTGCATCCTAAACTGGCTTTTAACACACAGCCCCATACACCAACCACTTACCGGCCAATCAACTTATTGGTTTCCTGTGATGCCTTTTCCCACTCAGTTTGTTCAGAAGCTGAAATGCTCCCGGCTCCCGATCTGCCTCTTCTCCGGTCCCAGGTAGGGACAGACTTCTCCGCATTGAACTTCACCTTCCACCTATCTGCCCACTCCACTAACTTGTTTATTTCCTTTTAAAGTTCTATACTGTCTTTCTCACAGTCTACAATGCTTCCAAGTTTCATATCATCCACAAATTTTGAAATTGTCTCCTGCACACCAAGATCTAGATTATTAACATATATCAGAAAAAGCAAGGGTCCCAATACCGACCTCTGGGAAAACCCACTACAAACCTTCCTCTGGCCCGAAAAATAACCATTGCCCATTGTTTCTGTTTCTTATTACTCAGCCAATTTCGTATCTGCGTTGCTACTGTCTCTTTTATTCCATGAGCTATAACTTTTCTCACAAGTCTGTTGAGTGGCAATGTATCGAATGCCTTTTGAACGTCCATGTACACCACATCAACAGCATTACCCTCATCTACCCTCTCTGGTACCTCTTCAAAAAACTCCAGCAATTTAGGTAAACATTATTTCCCCTTTTGAAATCCATGCTCGCTGTTCCTTATCAACCCACATTGTTCCATGTGACTACTAATTCCATCCCGAATAACAGTCTCTAGAAGTTCCCCACCACTTAAGTTAAACTGACTGGTCTGTAATTGCTGGGCTTATCCTTACAACCTTTTTTGAACAAGACCATAACGTTTTCAATTCTCCAGTCCTCAGGCACATCCTCGGAGTACAGGGAAGACTGAAAGATTATGGCCAGTGTCCCTGCAATTTCCGCTCTTACTTCCTTCAAAATGCATGTCATCCAGCCCTGGTGCCTTGTCAGCCTTAACTACTGGCAGTTTATCCAATACTTCCTCCTTATCAATTTTGAACGCTTCTAGTGACAGAGTTTCCTCCTCTGTCACCGTGGCTTCGGTAGCATCTGCTTTCTTGGTAAAGACAGATGCAAAATATTCATTTAACACCTCAGCCATGCCCCCTGCCTCCATGTGTAAAGCCCCTTTTGGTCCCTAATTGGCCCTACTCCCCTTTTGACCACCCTCTTACTATATGTGCGCCGATAGAAGACTTTGGAATTCCCCTTTATGTTGGCTGCCAATCTTTTCACATAATCCCTCTTTGCTTCTCTTATGTGATTTTTCACCTCCCCTGAACCTTCTGTATTCTGTTTGGCTCTCAGTTGTGTTTTCTACCTGACTCCTATCATAAGCACACTTTTCCTTCTTTATCTTAATTTCTATCTCGTTTTTCATCCAGGAGCTCTGGATTTGTTTGCCCTTTTGAGGGAATATGCCTTGACTGTGCCAGAATCATTTCTTTTTGAAAGTAGCCATTGTTTAGCTACAGTTTTTCCTGCCAACCTTTGATTCCAGTCTATCCGGCCCAGCTCTCTTCTCACCCCATTGAAATCGGCTGTCCCCCAGTTACTTATTCTTACTCTGGATTGCACATTGTACTTTCCTACCATCATCCTAAACCTTACGATACAATGATCACTGCCTTCTAAGTGTTCCTCCACTGACACTTGATCTACTTATTTTCAAGAACCAGGTCCAACGGTGCATCCTTTCTTGTTGGATTGGACACGTACTGCTGTAGAAAATTCTCCTGAACACAATCTAGGAACTCTTGCCCCTCTCTGCCCTTTACACTGCTACTGTCCCAGTCTACATTTGCATAATTAAAGGCCCCCGCTATAATTACTCTATAATGTTTGCATCTCTCTGTAATTTCCCTGCAGATTTGTTCCTCTACATCCTGGCCATTAGTTGACGGTCTATAGACTACACCTTATTGTTTCTTCGCTTTACCCAAATTGATTCTGTTCTTGAACCCTCTGGGGCATCCTCTTTCTCTAGCACTGTAGTGTTCTCCTTAACCATTATCGCCACCCCTCCTCCTTTTCTTCCTTTCCTATATTTTCTGAACACCTTGTACCCAGGAATGTTTAACACCCAGTCCTGTCCTTCCTTGAGGCAGATCTCTGTTATCGCCACAACGTCATATTTCCACATGACAATCTGCGCCTGTAACTCCCCTTTAATAATCTCTGGACTAGTGCTATCTGACTCTCCCAGTATTTTGTGCACCCTGATATTCCTCTCTAATATTCTCTCCTGGTTCCCACACCCCTGCTGAGTTAGTTTAAAGCCCTCACAACTGCATTAGCAAAGCGCCCCGCCAGGAACTCAGTCCCAGCTCTGTTCAGGTGCAACCCATCTGACTTGTACAGATGCCATTTTCCCCAGCGCCTGTACCTGTGTCCCAGGAACACCCTTCTGCATTATCTTTCCAGCCATGCATTTATCTGCCTTATCCTTCTATTTCTGTACTCACTTGCACGAGGCACTGGGAGTAATTTAGAAATAACTACATTTGAGGTCCTGCTTGCTAATTTTCGACCTGGCTCCCTAAACACCGACCGCAGGACCACATCCCCTTTCCTACCCAAGTCATTGGTACCAATGTGGACCATGACCTCTGGCTAACTGCACTCCCCAGAAGAATGTCCTGCAAACACTCGGTGATATCCTTGACCCTGGCACCAGGGAAGCAACATACCATCCTTAAGTCATGTCTATGGCCACAGAAATACCTCTCTGTTCCCGTAATTAATGAATCCCCTATCACTATTGCTCTTCCTTTCTTCCTCTGCCCCTCATGTTCAGCCGAGCCGCTCGTTGTGCCACAAACTTGGCTCTGACTGCATTTGTCTGAGGAACCAACGCCTTTGCCAGCTTCCAAAACAGAAAACCAGTTTGTGAGCGAACCCCAGGGGACTCCTGCACTACCTGCCTTGTTTTCTTGGACTGCCTCGTGGTCACCCATTCCCTCTCTGCCTCCTGGCTCCTAAGCTGCGGTGTGGCCACCTCTCTGAACGTGCTATCAACGTAGCTCTCAGCCTCGTGGATGTGCCATAGTGACTCCAGCTGCCGCTTGAGCAGAGCCGAGAGCTCCAGGTTCTGCAGCTGGTAGCACTTCCTGCACATATGGTCTTCTAGGCCACTGGTAACATCCAGGACTTCCCACATATTACAGAGCACACATTCCACTCAACCAAGCTGCCCTGCCATGTCTTAGCTTTATTTTAATTAGATTTATTTAATCATATTATTTTATCATACTGGCCCTGACTTTCCCTTATTCCTGGTGCTTCTCACTTAAATCCAAGTATAGCTACTCTTTTAAAGGTAGTGCACTTTTCTAATTTACAGCAATTTAAAGACAGACACTAACAGCAGTTTCTTACCAGCCAGTGAACTTATGGTTTTCCTGTGATGTTACTATTTGTTTTTTCTCACTTTCCTTTTGAGCTCAGCATGGGCTGGACCGTGCAGCTGACTGGTCCCACTGCCTCTCTGACTCCCAGGTAAGTAGTGTAGGCCTCAAGCCTCGGCCCCGATTTATACTCTCCTGCTCCGGCTTGCTTCCTCGCAGGTCCACCACCGCCTCTCCAACTCCCAGGTAAGATTTAATGGGGTTAAAATTCATCTGGGCCTTTCCTAGTCCAAGGTGCTGCAATCTACTGTGTTACTCCATTCTCTCCCAGGTAAAAGCAGCTAACTCAGCACAGACCAGAGATCAAACCCGGGAGTTCTTACTCTGCATGGTCTAGAAACACACCAAGCAATGCATTTAAACATCAGGACTTTGCAGGGGCATAATGTTTTAGTTTTCAAATGACCAAATTCTATAAATCTGGAGTTATAGCAACAACAGCAGTACACTCCAAACAGAAAGGAAGTGACAGTCTTGGATCAGTGTTATTTTTACCCCATTCCCATGTCATTTCTTGTATATCTGACAATGGATAACTTCAATACTCACCCAATTTAGACAGTCTGTGGATGCAAGGTCTATGTCATAAGCTTGTGAAGCTTTGGAAAGGGTTGTTCTTATAGTGGGTCCTGCAGCAGCAACATCCTAAAAAGAGAAGATTGCCAAAGTTAACATTGTAATACTTAAATAATTCAAGTTGCTGTCATTTAACAATGTGCTTTCAAATTGAAATTAGACATCAATTATGCTAAATCTGACAGCAGTGTTTAGTTTCTGTTGCTCTGCACACAGCAGCATTTGGTTTTGAACTTATATTTGATCTGATATTGAACACTGAAATGATTAATATTTACCTGCTGATAATATTAACAATATACATCAGCTGACTACACCCCAATCCTCTCTGAGTCCAGAATTTTGTGAGTTTAAGTCCCATTTCATAGACTTGAATGCAAAATCTGGGGCTGACAGCTTGGTTCCAGTGCTGAGGTAGCTCTACACTGTCAGAGGTGCCACCTTTTGGATTAAACGTTATGCGTAAAAGATCCCATTGCACTATTTTGAAGAACAACAGGGGTGTTCTCCCTGGTTTCATGGCCAACATTTATATCTCAACCAACATCACCAAAACAAATTATCCAGTCATTATCGCATTGCTGCTTTCTGGAGTTTGCTCTATGCAAACTTGCTTTTCCACTCCCTGCCTAATAACTGTGGCCACATTGCAGGGATACTTCTTCAGCTGTGAAGCACTTTGAGGTGTTCTGAGATCAAGAAATTGCTTTATGAATGCAAGTTTTTTTCTTTGAATTGAAGCTGTTTGTAAATTAACTCTAATGGAGCCAATACTCAGAGAGGTGTTGTAGGGCAAGAGCATTAATGTGGTTCACATGACGTAAGTGGCTCAAGTTTTGTACTCCTGGATCACAATCATTTTTTGATTTGTGCTAAAGTTTTGAAACTTTAGTTCATGATTCTACACAATATATAGAGTAAAAAGTATCCGGCAGTGCCGCTGGGCCAGTGCTACATTTTCAGTCTCAGAGGCGGTGTCATTAATATAGGGGCAGGTGCCTATGCCTCTTTGATTGGTCATCATTTGATTATCTCATTGCAGAGCCACCAAGTGCTCCAGTACAATGCCCACACATGCTTGCTGCAGATTTAGGCACTGTTGGGCCTCTCCCAATAGCAGCTGGTGGGGTACTAGGCATAGCCTAGGAACACCCCCAAATTGCTGTTGGGATACAGGGATGCAAGCAGCAGAAGCATCCAGGTTTTGCCTCCAGCGTCTGAAAAGGTGGAAACTCAATGGATCCGCACTCATTCCCCCAATTTCCAGTGCTTCCAGTGATTTGTGTTTCTCCCCCATTACCCTTGTTCCATTCCTTTTTAAATGCTGTCCATTTTTTATGTTTCCCAGCTCTGAGGAATTGTTCCTAGCCCCAAAATTATTTTCTGCTCTCTCCATAAATACAGTCTCCAGTGCTTTTCATCTTTATTATTTGTTATGTATTGTCGTATTAACTGCAAAGGGCTAGGAACTAATTGTTATGCGTAAGTGTTCCGGGGACCACATTTCGCAGCTATGCTAAAGAATCGTGTGATCTGTAACAGAACCAGTTTGAACCAGTCCCTTCTATTGTGCAAGGCAGCATGGCAAATATTAAACATAAAGAACTCTCAACTTTCCAAATTCAAACTGTGATTATTACTAACATTTGGAAACCAAAAGACAACAAGAACACGTAGCAGTTTCAGGACAGGGTTTCACTGAGATATAATACTGAGATTATGGCTGGAATCTTGTGTTCTTGTTGGTCGCAATATTGGAGGCGGGAAGGTCATTTACTTAGGATGGTAGCACACCAGAACCCTCCAGCCTTCCTGCCCCACCAGAATTAAGGCCGGGGTGGGAAAGCCCATGGTCAACCTTCCCACCTCAATGCCGATTGGGACATTTATGTGACCAATTAATGACCACTTAAGGGCCTCATCCTGCTACCGCTGGTACTAACCCAGCTGCAGGTGAGCCTGTTGCCATGCAGCGTGTATGACAGGTTAAACTGTGTGGTCAGTTTGTCACCTCCGGAGGAGGGTCCCTCGATCAAAGGCACTCAACGCCTGATCAAAGGACTGGACATTGAGAAATGTGGGGAGGGGGTTGCTGAAAGCCAACCCCCTGCCCTTGCTGCCAGTGCCCCTGCATTTCTCTCCCGGCCCCCGCCCCCCTGTGAAACTCCGCCCGCCCCCATTACTTACCTGTGGTGTGGGTCGCTCCACGATCCTGGGGCTCCAGTGCCTGTCCTTCCGGAAGCAGCTATGGCCTCCCCAGTGATGTTGCTGAGCACAAGAGCTGCTGGCCTCTAATTGGCTGGGAGCTCTCGGTAGGCGAGACATTTGTCACTGGGATCTTAAGTCCAGGGGGAAGCCCACAACTGGCTTCACCACTGCCTGATTGGCTTGTAGTTCAGCGGGCCTTCCCAAAAAGAGGCAGTGTGGGTCTCTCATCAGCTCTCCAGCCAGCAGGCAAGACCCCCAACACCTCAACAAGATTCTGCCCTATTATAATGAAGAGTCTCTTAGTGTATCTTATGCAACTGTTGTCAAATTTAAAATTCTCATGTTCAAATCCCACACCACTCTCTACCTCTGTATTCAGACTATAACTTCCAAGGACTCTGTGTTCTTCCACCTTTGGCCTCTTAAGCATCCTTTGCTTTAACCGTAATGGTCATACATTTGCGCACTAAAACTCAAAGTCCCTCCTAGAACCTCTCTGCCTCTTCACCTCTCTCATCCCTTTTAAGACACTCCTCAAAACCTACCTCCTAGACCAAGATTCTGGACACGTCCCTTAATTTTTTAGAAAATAATTCCTTCTTTAGCTTGGTGTCAATTGTTGCCTGATTACTCTCTTATGAAGTACATATTTGTACATCAAAAGCGTCATACAAATGCAGGTTGTTGTTGTTGGTATGACATCCAGCGGTTCCTTCTGCTTCATGTTCGAGTTCCTGGTAAATAGTAATTTTGAGCTGGATTTAATTCCCGGGACACGGGTCTTGGTCGGGTTCCCGGAAACAGGAGCTGTCACCAAACAAAAGAAAAGTGGCCAGCCAACCACAATCAATTAATGGCCAATTAATGGCCTGGAGGCACAGGGCCTGTCCGATCCTGTCATGGGGGCACGCAAAAAAGTGCCCATCTCAGATTTGGCTGACTGAAAGCTAGTGTTGGTGCCATTTTTAAAGGGGCTGTCAAACCTGGATGCAGTGCTGCCTAGTTCATCAGGGTCACTGCAGCAGCCATGGTGAAGATCCCTTTGGCAGTGCGGAAGACAGATATAGCAGCGGAGGTCGATCAGCAGCCAGAGGTTCCACCTGATCCTGGATGCGGTGCCTCAAACAGCTCAATGACCTCCTCCGTTCCTGCAGCGTGAGTCCTATTTACTGCCCTCATCAATGGGGCTTGGAAATGCAGGATGGATCGCCATGTGGGGAGGGAGTGACTATGTGAGTTCTGGCAGTGGGCAGCAACAGTAATAGTTAATTGAGGATGCATGGGCACACCTGGATGACTGCCACATGTGTTCACCACTGGATAAATGGAGATTCACGGCAATAATGGATGGAGGGAGGAGATATGAAGCCCTAACCCCTAATTATTTGTACTCTTATGCATGTTTTTCTCTCTGGAAGGACAGGTGGCCACAGATTCTGAGGGCCTGCAGTCCACCTCTGAGGAGGGAGAATAAGAATTCCTCAGAGAGTGCACTATCACACCACTCCCCCACACACTCTCACATCAGTGGGTATGCATTCGTGATTAGATTCAGGGTCACAAGCTGGTGAGCACATCTCACCTGAACAGCTGAGGGAAGCTGTGACAGCCAAGGCCTCTGACAGAGAGAGGAATGTGGGAGATTGGGCCCATGTTGAGCCTCAGGCTGATGACAGGCCTCTGATGTTGGCCACACAGAACATACTGGAGTTGCAGCGAGAGGTAGGGGAACATCTGGAGGAACTTCCAGAGTCTATGCGCAGCCATGCCTGAATGATAGAAGAGTACATCCAGCCGAGCACATTGTAACGTTGTAACATTGTAACGTTCCTCGAATGCAATGCAAGGGCTCCTCAGTGGCATTAACTGCCATGCCTTGAGGGGATAACCCTTGTCCCTGAGGATCCGCCCTGTGCGCCATGCTGCAGAATGATCTGTGACCCATGGGAGTCAGTGGACACCTAATGCCCGTGACTCTGAAGACACCCATTGCACTCCATTTCTATGCATCGGGCTCTTTCCAGCGATCCACCAGGAACATGTGTGGGGTCTCCCAGGCAGCAGCTGATTGCTGCATTAAGGAGGTCACCAATGCATTGTTCAAGAGGGCTGGAGAGCTTGTATTCTGCTGAGGATCCATCTCTGAAGATGCATGGGGGGTGTTGGAACAGCTGCGGTGCCTGGGAGTGGTAAAGTGTATGTACATTGTGACTGTTCCAGAGAACCAGGCACACACCTGCAGAATGCACTCTGTGGTCAGTGAACGCTGAGCGAGTGAAACCCCTTCCTGTTTATGAAGGTCGCTGGCTGGTCTGTGGGAACCTTGATGGGATGGGAGCAATCGATGACACCTTGCATTTGGGGGAATCTTGCAATAGCGCTAAAGCCAATAGATCTCTCTGCCTGGTCATCAGGGTCGGTTCAGTAGCATATAAACTCTCCAGCCCTCTTGAACAATGCATTGGTGACCTCCTTAATGCAGCAATGAGCTGCTGCCTGGAAGACCTCACACCTCAAGGGCAATTAGGGATGGGCAATAAATGCTGGCCTAGCCAGCGATGCCCACATCCTATGAATGAATTTTAAAAATGCCCCCAGTGGATCGCTGGAAAGAGCCAGATGCATAGAAATACACTGTAATGGATATCATTAAATCCCCCACTTTATGTGCATGTCATTCACAGGTACGATATCACAACGTGAATACTTGTCGCTAGAAAATAATAACACACAAAGGGCATGGATGCCAATTGCAGGGAGGTAAAAATGCTAAAGGAATGCACGATGGCAATGATTAAATGGCAACATTTTAACCAACAGCACTGATGATGTGAACTCTGCAACCTCTCAGTTTATTAAGCCACCCGAAAGCCCTTGTTTCTTGTTTGTAATGTACTTTGCTGGTGCACAACAGCTGTCAGGGGAGGAGTTCAGGCAGCTTTCACAGCACAATAAAAGTGGTAACATCTCCAGTATCACAAGCCGCCAGGTACAGAAATGCAATCGCTTATCAATTAGTTATATTCTCTTTCATTGTCTCTCTCATAATGTTCAAATATCTTATGCTCCTTTTCACCAACCTGTAACTGCTGAGATCAGAATATAGAAGTGAGGTTTTACCATTTTAATCAGCAATCCTTTGAAATGCCTCCAAGTTCAGTTTGACCTGTTTGGAAAGTACACCCATCCACACTGTTGCCACAAGCAGGGTTGCAGGTAAGCAAGCTGAATAAAATAACACGCTTAAGAAATTGATCTGCCCATGCCACAAGCTAGTCACATTTCAATATCATAATACATGTATTGCTGCAGGAAACTAAGGACTTTTAACCAACTGCCTCTAGACAGAGTTTAACTACCAACTCAGAGCATTGTGACTGATCAAATCCCAATCTTGATTGATATTCAAAAGAGTTGTGTTTCACTGTTTCCTTATTGGGAAATCAATCTCGGTGCGAGGAGGCTTGTAAGGGTGGAATATTGGAAAATCCATTATCTGTGTAATCCACTCATCACAGGATGTCAAGTAAAAGTAACAAAACCACAGTGAAATGCAAGTTGCAGTCAACTGATTCTGAAAGCAGCATCAATTCCAAAGCCTCTGAGTACACTTTGGAAGTGCTACCTTGTAATCATTGAGGCCTAAACTGAATTTCCATCAACCAACAAAATAGGTAAAATCTCTAAATAAAACGGACAGCACTTTGCTACGACTGGGTGAGGAAGAGTGAGCTGGTTCTATTCAGCCCCTTCAATTGGCTGCAACAAAGGTTTAAAAATGTCTTTTCCCCGTAAATGCCTTTTCCAATCCAAATGCATGTTTTTTAAATAAGGAGCCAATCAAATCAGGTTTTCTTGAGTCAAGGAAAGAGTAAATTTATTAGTTACTAAACCTAAGAAAAAATAATAAAAGCGTACTGACATGCATACACATACATACACATACACACACATACACAGATATGAGAAATAAGAAAGTTAGAATCTAATATAAAGTTAAAAGAATATATACAATTAAGTCCTTTGCTTATCTTTGAGGCACAGATTGTTGAATGTTTGAAGTTAGTTGGTTTCCTGGAGAATTCTGGAGTTGACTTGGCTCTGGTCTGCATTTTGTTGAAGACATTCTTTTAGGTTCAGAGAGAGAGAGATCTTTATACTCTTCCAACTTACTTCTTGTTCTTTTTCAGTAGTGTTTTTTAGATCACTGTGCTGTTTCTTTATCCTCCTTCTCCTGCTTGGCCAGACCAGTTTTTTCAACTCCTATCTGTATATTTCCAGAAAGGAATTTGATCAGCATGTCTTGCAGTCATTGTTGCAGACCAAGTTTTTTTAGCCTTTTCGTCTCCGAAACCTTTGACATATTTCAAGATAGAAATCAACAGGAAATGGAGTTATTTTGTCCACTTCAGGGGGGTTTTGAATATCTGATGAATATCTGGCTGGTTAGTAGTTCCATTGTCTTGACAGAATGACAATTGATCAAAGTCCAGCACTTTGCATTTTAATGCCTTCCTTTCAAGAGTCCCTGTTTGAAGTGGATTTTGACATGCCTCCAGGTGTGAAATTCTATGCTACAGGTCTGCAGTGCAATTCATATAGAAATTTTCCAGAGAAGTGATCAATTTACAGTATCAGACAGCAGGTGACTTGTGGCAGCTATTTTTGATCAGTGTCTTTTCTTGTATTTTTTTATGTAAGAGTAGATCTTCTTTAAACTGTTCGGTATATCTGTAGTTAGCTGGTGAAGTTGTAGGTAAATCTCACTCACATCATCAAGACAATTTGCAGTAGGACATGATGCTCACAATGAGAAAATCTCAGATAGTTACAGCTGCAAATCCTAATAATTTTTATTGATTAATTTTAAATATTGGGCAGGCATCCATAATTTCCTGAGATTCACTCCCTACTCTCATTGCTCTCTACTGAATTACCCCTTCAATTGTTATTTTTTAAACAGAGTTTTAGATAACAGTGTATGTTATTTTTCTTCATTCACTCATAGGATCTGAGCGTTGCTAGGTATTACACATCTCTAATTGCCCTGAAAGATGTGAGAGCAAGCTAACTTCTTGGACTGCTGCAGTCCCTGTGGTGAAGGAATTTTGACAGTGCTGTTAGGTAGAGAATCACAGGATGTTGAGTCAGCAACGATAAAGGAATGGCTCTATATTTCCAAGTGAAATGGTGTCTGATCTGGTGGAGAACTTGCAGGAGGTAATCTGATGTGACTGTTGCCCTTGTCCTTCTAAAGGGCTAGAGGTCACAGGTTGGGAGGAGCTATTGAAGGAGCCTTGACAAGTTGCTGCAGTGCATCTTGTATATGGTACACACTGCAGGCACTGTGCACTCATGCTGGCAAATAGGGAGGGGGAAGGTTTACAGTCATGGATGGGGTGCCTATCAAGAAGGCTTCTTTATTCTGGATGGTGTTGAGATTCTTGAATGTTGGAGCTGCACCCGTCCAGGCATGTGACCCATTTGGATGACCAAAAATAAACTCATTTTTAAATATTAAATTTATTTAAATTTACATTTTATGTGCGAGAGCCTGACCGATGAAGTTAACTTGACCTGCGTTCCAACTGAGGGTCAATTATACTCTATGTCAGTACAATGCTGTAAATGGCCAGGGTTGTGAGTTAATATTCTGCCAATGGTAGTGCGATTTTTGCTTTCACCACTACCAGTCGAATATAACAATTACTCATAGCCATGGCCTGATCTAATCCTTTGGCAAAGACGTTGGACTGGAAATTTAGTGAGGATTTTCCTGATCTCCCTTGGCAGAAGATTGTTAGGACCTAAGTATTGCTGAAAAAAGAAACATGTTGAAGCCGTTCATCTTGCACCCCTCAGGATACTTCACAAGACCCGTGCAGGCAAAACTTAAACACAGCAACCAATATTAGATGTAATTCTACTATTGGACAACATTTGCTAAATAATCCTCAGTGTGCTAAGAATTACGCAGACAACCAATTTAAGATTGTCAGTCAGGTTTGCAATGTGATGCATTTGCGTGCACTGGAAGCTACATATATTAATATACAAGGCCCTGTTCTTTGCAGACAGAAAGAACATGTACACACATTGCACCTGTTTCAGCTAAACAAAATAAGTAACATCCATTCACTCATTCCTCAGGGCAGTGCCTGGTTTAAATTTTAAACAATGCATGGCAGTTAACTATCAAGTCACCATCACTGGTGCATTCTCCATGGCAATGCCTCTACCAATCAGATTCCACTTGCCAGCCAATCAGCACTCTTTCCTCATACAGTATAAATTGTTGTTTTCCCCTTCTATTGGTGTTCTTGCAAAGTCTCCTGATAAGTGCAAGACAAAAAGCTTTAGCGTGTTCAGCAATACTCAAGTTCTGTACTACCAAATGATTATTGGTAGAACCCTTGGAGAAACAGTCACTTACCCATTGCTCATAATCCCTTGAGATTTTTCAGCCATTAAACATAATCAGAGAGATTTTCTTGCGGCTGCACCCAGCCGTATTTAATCTCCTGGATGCAGTGAAGATCAGCTCACAGGGTGGGTTCCCAGGCAATCAATCCCCTGTTCCCAGGTACACATCCCAAAGGACTACTGCAATGCCACTGTTCCACAAATACTTTCCAGTTTTTCACATTTGACAACTATACAGTTTCTTTTGTGTTTTACTCTCACTTCTTTGCATCTTTCACTAACCTCTGCCATGATTCTATCTTAAAAAAACAAACCGCCTGTTTACTCAAAAGCAGACACTAACAGCCAAGGCAAACTAAACCAAATAGTCAGTGATTTAATGAGTCATTAAACTGTATGGCTTACATTCATTGAATAAGTAAGAAACAATGCTGATTTATTGCCTCGCTGCCAAGCTAGCGGGAATCCAAAGAAGACTATTCCTAATTAAATTTCCTAACATTTCTAGCTTTTATTAATTTTCATTAGCCCACAACCAGTATGAATTCCAAACACTAAGATGTTTGAAATCTGTTTCAAACCATAGCAATTCTGGGTGGTGCTGTGGCCTATTTCACAGTAATAACATTGCACTGTGCCATAGCTTATCCTGTAAAGCTCCCATGCGGGGAGGTTGGGAGAAGGGGGCGGGGGCTACTGGATTGAGGTCGGGAAAGCCAGAATGAGCCTCCCTTAGGATCTACTGGATTTAATGGAAAGGCCTGATTGATGTGCTTTTTCTCAATTTCCCAGCTGCAGCCAGATTGAGAGGCTGCTTGTCTGTTGGGTGGGTAGGCCTTTAGGCCGCAACCAAGGAGCAAAGGGAGGGGGAGCAAGGGAATCAGAAACCACTGGGGTGGAGAGGCAGAGCTCAGATGCCTCAGGAATCGAGGCTGGGGGTAGTAGGAGTAGGTGAAGGGGGGGAGATGGCGAAGGGGGTAAGAAAGTGGTGGGAGATCAGATGTGTCAAAGGCAGGGGCATGTGAGATTGAAGGCCTCATGGGAGAGGTCGGGTGGAAGCTGGAAGGGTCGAAGGGTGTCCAATCACAGGGCTTGATAAGGCAGGTACACTGGATCCATCAGCTAAATGGAAAGGCACTTACCTCCAGGATCCAGCAGTCCTCACCTTCCCTTAGCTGTCGGCTTTCCTGAGGCCTGGGAAACATGGCTGGACAGGATTAAATTTGTAATTGTCGATCAACATGAGGCTACCAGCCTGATTATAATTTTATATTTCCAACCCACCTCCTGTCAGCAGGTTGGTTGCCCACATAAACCACAACGCCCTGCACCACATCCCCACCAATTTCAGATTTTTAACTGTTTAAATTCCCACCTGATCCAAACCCGGCTTTTGGTGGGGGAGGGGGCTGGGTGGGCGGGGGCAGGGGTGTTAAAATTGCCCCCAGGAATGAAGACCAGTTTGATCTCCCACCAGAAGCTGGAGACTGAAAATCGCTGGGGTAGTCTCTAGAGGGTGACCTCATACACCTCCAAGCAAGTTGGCAGTAGTGAGCAGCATTGTCTGAGTCCTGTGATTGGCTGAGGGACCGGTGAGTTACATGGCGAGGCTCTCCCTCCTTTACTGCCGATTTATTCCAGGTGATAACGGTCCTAGTACTGAGCAAAATTGTTCAAGAAATTCACTCTAGGAACAATAGCAATACTAAAGAAATGGAGAGTGAGCCTCCTGATGTTGCACATCATTCCACTGCTGTCTACTGATGTAAGATCATTGACATGAAACATTAACTCTGTTTTTCTCTCTCCACTGATGCTGCCCAACCTGCTGAATATTTCCATCATTTTCTGTTTTTATTTCAGGTTTCCAGCATCCACTGTATTTTGCTTTAATACTAAAATGATCCTTCCTTTGGATGCTCCTGGGTATTTGACCAGTTATTTCCTATACTATTGGTCAATTTGCCTTAAACTTCACTTTAAACAGTAACCCTGATCTTAATCAAACCAGTACCTCTCATTCATTTCTTCATGTTCTGACTGCACAGTTTGTAACTGCAGGTGATTTTGGCGATATCACTTGATCTTCTAACCAAGGCAGCCATTAACACCACCAACATGGTGCCCTTCCTAAAGTCACAGGTCTTTCTCTTTCAGCCCTGTCATTATGATTCCTAAGCAACAGCTTGCTTCTTCAGACACTTCTCTTTTTAAAGCCATAGTCCCAAACTGCTTTCCCTCCACATTCCAAAGAAATTCCAAAGAAAAGATCACTCCTCGGGAGAGGCATCATACCCAACATTTATAAGACATGGCATTTTGGGATTTACGCCAAATGTTAACCATAACATTTAATTCCAACTGAATTCCCAATTTCCCGCTTGCACAAGGATCAATCCTGTGATGCTGTAGAGACTATTGCAAAGTTTAATGATATAAACATACGGAAATTCTGTCATTTGAACAGTATTCAATTTAAACTCTTAGAACGCGCTTGTCCAATGCGCGGCCCACAGGTTGCATGTGGCCCGCAAAGCCCCCCAGTGTGGCCCCCAAAATGCCGCTAGGTGCAAGGGAAGATTCTGGAAGAAGCTGCTCCTTCAATCACCTACCATTCCTCTCCCACATTTGCTGATGATAGGCTTACTCATGAGCCTATCAGTAGCAATTGTGCGAGAGAAGCAGTCTGCGATTGGAGGAGCAGGAACACTGGCGGCAACAAGTGGCCTCAGGAGAAGAAAGGGATGCGGAGAAAAGAGATAAGCTGCCTTGCTGTGCTGTGCCGTGTGGGGGAGGGAGACACTCACTCTGATCTGGGCATGATGGGGGAGGGAGAGACTCGCTCTGTGCCAGGCTGGGAGAGACTCGCTCTGTGCCAGGATGAGAGAAACCCGCTCTGTGCCAGACTGGGAGAGACTCGCTCCATGCTGGCCATGTTGGGGAGTGGGGGGACTCGCTCCATGCTGGCTGGGTTGGGGAGGGGGGGATTCGCTCCATGCTGGCCACGTTGGGGAGTGGGGGGACTCGCTCCACGCTGGCCGGGGTTGGGGGAGGGGGGACTCGCTCCATGCTGGCGAGGTTGGGGAGGGGGGGACTCGCTCCATGCTGGCCGGGTTGGGGAGGGGGTGCTCACTCCATGCTGGCTGGGTTGGGGAGGGGGGATCTTACTCGATGCTGGTGGGTTGGGGAGGGGAGTGGCTCACTCCATGCTGGCTGGGTTGGGGAGGGGGGACTTGCTCCATGCTGGCGGGTTGGGTGGGGGGGGTGCTCACTCCGTGCTGGCTGGGTTGGGGAGGGGGGACTTGCTCCATGCTGGCTGGGTTGGGGAGGGGGGACTTGCTCCATGCTGGCTGGGTGGGGGAGGGAGGACTCACTCCATGTTGGCCGGGTGGGGGAGGGAGGACTCGCTCCATGCTGGCTGGGTTGGGGAGGGGGGACTTGCTCCATGCTGGCCAGGTGGGGGAGGGAGGACTCACTCCATGTTGGCCGGGTGGGGGAGGGAGGACTCGCTCCATGTTGGCCGGGTGGGGGAGGGAGGACTCGCTCCATGTTGGCCGGGTGGGGGAGGGAGGACTCGCTCCATGCTGGCCAGGTGGGGGAGGGAGGACTCGCTCCATGTTGGCCGGGTGGGGGAGGGAGGACTCGCTCCATGTTGGCCAGGTGGGGGAGGGAGGACTCGCTCCATGTTGGCCGGGTGGGGGAGGGAGGACTCGCTCCATGTTGGCCGGGTGGGGGAGGGAGGACTCACTCCATGTTGGCCAGGTGGGGGAGGGAGGACTCACTCCATGTTGGCCGGGTGGGGGAGGGAGGACTCGCTCCATGTTGGCCGGGTGGGGGAGGGAGGACTCGCTCCATGTTGGCCGGGTGGGGGAGGGAGGACTCGCTCCATGCTGGCCGGGTTGGGGAGGGAGAGACTAGCTTCTGGGCCAGGAGAGGCTGGATGCGATAGTGTGAATGAGGGTTGCAGGGTGTGCAGTGAGGATATAAAGAATCGCTGCCCGGAGGTGTCGGGGGGAGAGGGTGTGAATGAGTGAGTGTTGGAAAGAGAGAGAGTGAGTGGGTAAGTGTGTATATGTCTGGCTCACTCTCAGTCTCAGGATGCCCACTCACCCTCACCCCCATACACACCAACACACAATCACACTGACTCACACCATGGGTGAGTGAGTGAGCATCAAGGGACTGGGAGTGAGTCAGACGGACAGCCTCCGTTCCTCTCATATTAATGGTGATCTTTATAAATTACTCTTTTTTAAAGATCAATTTATTGCTTTGACATTGCTTTATTTTTGCTCAGCGAGTTATTTCTTTTTTTCATACCTCAACGTTATCTGAAATTCACGTTTAACGTTGTGCCAAACCCTATCTTTCCGAAATTTGCTCATTGGCCTCTTGAGTGAGAAGAAAATGGGAATGTGACCCCCACTCCCACACCCCCCCTCCCCCACCCCCACCCTGTCATGATATATATGGATTTAATTGTGAAAGGGTTACACTTAATTTAGAACAAATACTACTACTTCTAATTAGATTTGTCAGTGCCTTTTTGTTTGAAGCACATCTGATTTACTAATAGGTAATCATTCAACATTGCCCATTTCCTCCAGGAACTTGTGGAGGCTCAAAGGAAATAGGCAACATCCAAATTTGACAATGGACTTTGAAAAATGGACAATGAGCACAGTTAAACAGGCCTTTACCATGGAAATCAATGAGAAGTAACACATCGTCTAGGCAAAAAACCTAATAACGTCAATGACTGAGACATATTTCTGTAAATTGTGGCAGTCAGTTTTGCAACAGTGTTTTCTTAGCAATGCAACATCTGATGGAAACTGTTCCAAAACTATGGAACATTTACTTCTTAAATTAGCAGTTTCAGGTTTTAAATTATGTTGTGCAATCATTAACACAGGATTGTAGGGAATTTCTTTGAGGTCATTGGAATGAAAATGGGATGGATTAGGGAAACTGTGATTGATCCCCTCTGCCAGGTTAACCATTCAGGTGTTGAAATTTGAAATGACACCCCTGACCCCTTTCATCAGGAAGCCCATTGAAGCCTGACTGAGATGAGGAGAAACTTCTTCACTCAGAGGGTGGTGAACCTGTGGAATCCTCTACCACAAAAGCCTGTGGAGGCCAAGTCATTAAATATATTTAAGAAGGAAAAAGATAGTTTTCTAGACTATAAAGGCATCAAGGGGTATGTGGAGAGAGCATAGAGGATCAGCCATGATCACATTGAATGGAGGAGCAGGCTTGATGAGCCGAATGACTTACACCTGCTCCTATTTTTATATTTCTATGGTGAAATCTTCCATATTTTACCACCTAAAATTACCTCATAACTTGTAAAGAACATCACTCAGTGTTAATCAACAAGGGGAATATTTCCCCTATATACTATGCCTAGCAAATCCATAAATGCAATTTTTATAAAGGTCATGATTTCAACCTATTTTGTGCATGATGGAATTTGTCCCCATCATTGAAATTGTGAGCATCAAAACCTTTTGAAGCTTCTTATGTACACATAAATATAAATATATTTTATTTAATCACAAGTACACATATAATTGATCTCCAATTGCATTGCTTACAGGAAGTATGCTCACTCATAAGGAGAGATAATGGTTTGGGTATTGAAACAATGTGGCATGTTGACGCAGGTTATTTGATTGTAAGATATTGAGACAGGTGTGATGCTAACTATGTGAGTGGAAAGTGATGAATTGGACAAATGGTGATTGCCAAGATGGAAAATATTTATAATCTGTGTGGAGTAAGATTAGAGAGAGAATTTACATTTATGGAGTGCTTAATCACAGCAAGCACACACATAGCAAAGCAATGAAAGGGAGATAACCTGTTCCTGGAGTTAGTTGAGAAATGTGGGTCAGGATACTAAGGAAACTCCTTTAAATAGTTTCATGGGAACTTTGAAGACTGCCTCAGCAGCAGCATAGAAACTTGAGTTGACCATTTAGCCCCTCAATCCTAGCGAGACAGAGGGAATGTTGGATCTAGAGTCCTTGGATTGTTGGAGCTAAAGGATCCAGGTTGTACGCTTTGTTCCGGGTGACTGAGTTGGTACAGAAACAGAGAATACCAGGAGATCGTAGTTAGAATAAACACATTCTGTTTACTTACAAACTAAACTCTACAATTATACTTGTGTACTCACAACATAAAACTCTGTCTTCACTCATCAGTGACTAACTCAAGACTCTCCCACATGGAGGTAGCCCACGCTACTGTGCTATTGGACATTAAAGTCATGTGACCTTACATTCCAATACGTGTCTTAAAGATATATTACACATCAGATTACTACATCCCTCCCCTTTTACTGAAAAATACATTTTACAATTTTTCTATACATCAAGTTATTTATACAGTTCAATTATTTACAAAGTCAGTCTTTCTGGGGGTTTCCTTTTGCGTGTAGAACGTCTCAGCTCTACAGCTTCTGAAATTTGCTTTGGAATCTCCCGTGCTGATGTTGTCTGAGCATCAGGTTTTACAGCAGGTACCTGTAAATTTGTTTCTTCGGCTCTTTCAGGTACAGTCGGCTCTTCAAATACATTTGTACTTGGTTGAGTTCTTTCAATAGGAAATGTTGATTCAGTCTCGAGCACTGGTGAAATTACTTCTGGATATTTGGCTTCTCCATTTCATATGTGATCCACATGTCTCCTTATTACTCAATCTTCGACTTTCACATGGTATGAAAGAGGTCCTGTAACAGTACTTATTTCACCAAACAACCATGCTGGTCCTTCTCTAAAATTTTTCACAAGTACCTCTCTCCTACATTAAATGTGCTGGCCTGACTGTGATAATCATGTCCCATTTTCCTGCCTTCTTTCTACCTTCCCCCCAAGTTTGGCATAACTAGGCTCAGTCTCAATAGGAGATGGCATTATATCAACAGTTCAGTAAGTGTGGCACCTGTTGTCGAATGAGGGGTGGTTGGATAGTGGAATAGAAATCATGCTAATTTAGTCGTTAATGAATCTCCAGACAATTGCTATATACCAGATTTGAATGTCTGAACGACTCTCTCGGCAAGTCCATTTGAAGAAGGATGGTATGAAGACGTTTTCACATGAACAATACCATTGAGGCTTTTAAATCAATTAAATTCAGCACTTGTGAATACTTTCCATTATCTGATACTAGCACTTGAGGTAATTCATTTATAGCAAAGCTTTGTCGTAGCTTGTCTATTGTCGTTGAAGATGTGGGTGACCTCACTTCATATGTGTCCTGCCATTTTGAATGAGCATCTATGATAAGTAAAAACATTGTTCCCATAAAAGGTCCCACATAATCAATGTGTACACATACCCATGGTCTTTTTGGCCATTCCCAGGGGTGTAATGGGGCTGTTGCAGGTAATTTATGCACCTGTTGACACCTCATACAACTTCTTAGTAGCTTTTCTATTTCTCCATCCATTCCCGGCTGCCACATATAGCTACATGCTATTGCCTTCATTTTAGAAATTTCGGGATATGCACTGTGAAGTTCAGATAACAATGGTGTCCGTCCTTTTGGAGGAACAGTTACAGGAGCTTCCCGCAATAAAATACCTTCTTGGCTGGTTATCTCATATCTTCTCTGGAAATACGGGTTTCATTTCATCGGATTCTTGTGTTTTTGATCAACCAGAAAGAACTTGATTTCTCAATTTGGACAAGACTGTCTCGGTTCGTCCAAACATTAATTTGTTTAGCACAAATCAGTGATGAGTCCAGGAAGTTCAATAGCAAGACATATTCCTGAAGAATTGGAACATCCTCATCTTTTACCTGCAAGGGTAAACAACTGAGTGCATCTGCATTTGCAATTTGACTTCCGGGTCCATGAATAAAAGTATATCTGTACGCTGCCAAGATCAATGCCCACCTTTGTACTCTTGCCGAGGCTATGGGGGTATAACCTTGTCTTCACCGAATAGTCCTATTAATGGTTTGTGGTCTGTTATGAAAGTAAAGTAACAACCTTGCACATATTGATGAAACTTTTTAACACCAAAAATGATCACCGTGCCTTCTTTTTCAATTTGTGAGTACTTTTTCTCTGCAGCTCTAAGTGTTCTCGACACATAACCAATAGGTCATTTTGATTCATCATGCATCTGATGGGAAAGCACTGCTCCCACTCCATAAGCTGATGCATCACACGTTAATATCAACTCTTTCTTTGGATCAAAATGTACTAGAAGTGTAGATGACTGTAACAACTTTTTCACACTTGTGAAAGCTTCTTCTTGTGGTGTTTGCCATGACCATCTCTGATTTTTCTTGAGCAAACAATATAATGGTGTCAGTTCTGTCAATAAGTTAGGCAAGAAATGTCCATACTAGTTAATTATCCCCAAAAATGATTTCAATTTGGATGTATTCTTTGGTTCTGGGGCTTCTTTAATGGCTTTCACTTTTTCTTCAACTAGATATAGGCCTTGTGAATTGACCTTGTGACCTGAGTAAGTTACCCTCTTTTGCCTGGAATGTGCACTTTTCCTTTTTCAACCTCACTCCAACCTGTGAAAAACATTTCAGGACTTCTCCACGTTCATCAAATGTTCTTTTTCTGAGGGTCCAGAAATGCCTGTAACAAACTTCTCGTGGTTCTTTGGAATATGGCGCAAACAGAAGATACGCCAAATGGTAAACGGGTGTATTGATACAATCCCTTATGTGTAAGTATGGTGACGAACTTTCGGGATGCCTGCGTGCTCTAATTCCAATTGTTGGTAGGCATGACTCAAATCTAACTTTGTATAAGCCTTTCCACCTGCCAATTTAGTGTATAAACCTTCAATTTTAGTTATGGAGTGTTTAACCAATTTTGCAACTTCATTGACTCCCGCATATTCTAATGCTTCAGTCAGGTATGAGAACAGATATAATTGGAGCTGCCCACTCTGAAAATTGTAACGGTTGAACCACACCCAGTTTTTCTAATCTGTCCAGTTCTGCATCTACCTTATCACGCATTGTACAAGATACTGGTCTTGTCTTCACGAATCTTGGTGTTTCCTCTGGATCTTCATGAATTTTTGCTTGTAGCCCTTCATTTTTCCAAGTTTTCCTTGAAAACTTTGGCATATTTCTGAAGTAGGTATGAAAGTCCATTAGTTCTTAGTTGGAAGATTTCTGTCCATTCCAATTTAATTTCTTTCAGCCAGTTTCATCCCAGGAGACTAGGTCCCTCGCCTGCTACTACCTTCAAGGGTAACTCACTGTTTGACCTTCATAGTTTACTGTGACTTTACATATGCCCTTGACTTGTAAGTTTTCTCCTGTGTAAGTTTTTAATTTTTCAACAGTTTCTTCTAAATTCAGCTTTACATTCTCCATGACTCAAGTACTAAAAATTCTGCTCTCCGATCACCTTAGTAGCTGCACCAGTATCCACCTCCAGTCTGATAGGCTTCTCATTCACACTCATGGTTATATAGATAGGCTCCATTCTTCCTACCTTTAAATTATATAGCGAACAGATTTCAGCATCTATGACTTCAGGCTTTTCAACGCTGTTTATCTCATTGGGTTTTTGCTTTTGTCTGAAAGTCTGCCTGATTCTATCTTCACAATTTCTCATGAGGTGTCCGTATCGATGGCAGAAGAAACATTCAATCTTTTTAAATTGTGTTTCATTACAGGGCTGTCTACTTCCACCTCTGTTACTATGATGCCATGCTTTGGCTGCTGAGTTTTTGTTTTTAATTTGTCTACTAGCAGTGGCTGCTTCCCCCTTCGGAACAAAGCTCTGCACTTTTGCGCTCTATTTGGAGGTTCCCTATCCAACATGGAGGATGGCACCATTTTGCGCTCCTTGAATAGCTTCTGAGTCTTGCACTGCATCTTCCATTGCAAGAGCGATTTCCAACGCCTTCGGAAAATCTAGATTTGTTTCAGCCAACAATCTCCTCTGAATGGCATTTTCGTTAATACCACACACCAACTGATCTTTCAGCATATCATTGATAGAAGTACCATACTCACCACATAAGAAGCAACTGCCTCCCCTGCAGCTGTAATTCTTGAGCTGAATTTAGATCTTTGTACGGTCACCGACGGCTCAGGCTGGTAATGATTCTTTACCAGGTTCACTAAACCATCAAAACTTTTGGAGTCTGGGGCATTGGGCCAACAGATTTTGAATTACTCCACATGTCTTACTCCCACACGTGCGTCTCTTCTCCTCCCCTGCAATGTCGGTCGCCCGGAAGAAGAACACGAGGCGTTCAACATAGTGAGACCGGTCGTCCGAGGTTGGATCAAATGGCTCTACTCTTCCAAATTGCGGCATCTCTTAGGGAATTAATTCAACGCTCAGAAGGAAATGTTCTTTAACTTACAACTACTGTACAAGGTATGGCCTGATTTCGGTTCTTCTGATTTCCTTCATTGTTCTCACTTTTTACCTAGTTTTTTCTGTGACTTTTTTTACTCTTGTCACCAGTTTGTTGGATCCAGTTCCTTTGGTTTGTAGGGGCTAAAGGATCCAGGCTGCACGCTTTGTTTGGGGTGACAGAGTCAGTACAGAGACAGAGAACATCAGGAGGTCGTAGTTAGAATAAAAACATGCTGTTTACTTACAAACTAAACTCTAGAGTGTAGAGATAGAGTTGGAGTTGAAAGCACATGTGCAGTTGCTGCTGAGTATATTGTAAATAAACTTAATGTTTCCACCCAAGAAGTGTCTGTAGATCAACTCTATTACTAATGGTGCAACTCAGCCACCCTACAACAAAAGCAGAGTAAAATAGTTCAGGAAAATGAAAAAGAAAAGCAGGAAGAACTAAAAACAGATAAAAAGGACCAAGGAGAACAGGCCTTCAAATACTCAAGGGGAAAAGGTGGCACACACAGACCACGTGGGGCAAAAAGAAAAGCTAATGAGTCACAGGGCTTGAAATAACATGAATGAGAAAATACAACAGCACACAAAAGGCTGGGAAAAAAGATCATCCAAGAAAGGTGTGATGCTGGGAGAATTTAGCTGATGAAAAGCTATTGCTGGAGTTAGGCCTTCTGATTTAAGACGGAAGTGGGAGTTAGCAAAAATAGTAATTCTGGAGTTGCATATTTGATCCACTCATTCAATCAGGAGTAAGTACATGGGAGGAGCAAGACTGTGATGACTGAAACTGACAGCATGTCACATGACAAGAATCAGCCAATTAGAGGTTGCTTACCGAAGCGACATTCAAAATTGCATGTTTTAGCATGGCAGTCATATATGCGATAGAAATAGCATTGTACCAAAAAGTGTTATACAAAGTTTTAAGTTACAGGAAGTGTACAGAATTCAAAGTTTTACTGGCAAATTTCTCATGGCATTGCTCACATGTATTCACAGTTCTGACAAAAGGTAAATGACCTTAAAGTCTGTTTTTCTCTCCACAGATGCTGCCTGATCTGCTCAGCATTTCCAGCATTCACTGCTTTTATTATTAATGAGATAAATGCTTTTTGTTGGTCCTGGTTGAGGGAAATTTATTGGCCAAGACCTTAGAAGAACTGTCGACTCTTCTTGGAATAGTGCCTTGGGAGTTTTTACACCCATCTACATAAACAAGGCCTCAATTTGTTGCCTTGTGATGAGGGCAGCACGCCAACAATGCAGAACTCCTCCAGTACTACACTGAAGTGTCAGCCTAGGTTATGTGCATGTCTGGATCATGAGGAGGCTGTAAAATTGAGTACAAGTGAAAAATGTAGAGAAAGGAATAAAAAAGCTGACGATGCAGAAACTGATAGTAATCAGTTTTCAGAATTCAAGTTAAGAGCAAACCATTAAACTTTCATTCTCCCAGTTTATTAAGTAACATGAAATCCTTTGACTGGATTGCAGTCTCAATTTGCTCCTGAACTCCTTGTGTCAACTACTTAACAAGCAACAAGAATAATATTGCATTCAACAAGAGAACTGATTATTCAACAAGGCACTCATCAGTTGGAACCATTTCAACTTTGTTCAGGTGCCATGATCTAGTAAAACTCCTCTCCCTTTATCAAGTGAGCTGTTGCTGACTGGAATTGGCTAATGTGATTGACATCAAAAAACTCATCTCCTCATAGCTTGGCTGGTTGCAAGGTAACACGTCAGTAAAAATTACGGAAGGAATAGTAAAGCCCGATTTTCGCTCCCAGGTCAGAAGTGCAGAGATGAGGCATTTCCCTGCTCCATGAACCCAGCCCAGGAAAAAGAGGCCTGAAAGTTGGAATTTTTATTCCAGGGGTGTTGGGCTGGATTAGAAGTCAGTGCGGATTAGAAGTCCGAGTGCAGAGGCTGCCGGGTGCAAGTGTGGGTTGCGGGCTGGGCAAAAGGCCTGTCTCTGTGCACTGGCACTGTGCTGAAGATATGTTAAAAAATGATTAAAACAGCCCACCAGCTCTCTCATGGCCCCCTCACCCCCTATGCCCCACCCATACCAACCCAAGCCACCTTATGCCTCTCTACCCATCCCCCATGGTCCCTCATACCCCTATGCCACCTATGCCCCTCCACTCACCCTAACATAGACCCTCATAACCCCGTGCCACCTGATGCCTCTCTACCCACCCCCCATGGCCCCTCCTACCCCATGCCACCATATACCCCTCTGCCCACTCCTTATGGTCCTACATATTCCTAATGACGACCCACGCACTCCACTCATTCCCACAGACCTTTATAGTCCCTCTGCCAACTTAGCACCAACTTATGCCCCCACCAACCAGCCTTTGCCCTTACCCCCTCCATGCCAACTCACCTAGTATCTGCCATGGGCAAACCTCAGGAGCCATGCTGACATAAAATAAAGTTGTGTCTATTGATGACGTCGCTATTTTAAAAAATGCTCTCATTGATGAAAAAAAATTCAATACATTGAAATTCCTACAAATAATCTCTTATGAAAACAAACATTTCTATTCAATATCCACTTGCAGCTGTCAATCAAACTGCTCACTTAATAGGCACTCCACTGTGATAATGTTAGGTTGTTCCAATGCGCATAGGCACTTTTTACAAATGATCATTCCCACTTTTAAAAATCCCAAAGGGCATCTGACCAAAGGGTGCCTTACCATTCACAAAGGTGTCCCTGGACCATATCCAAAGGGGTACCTTAACTCTCCAAAAAATGTACCTTGGCTATCCAAATGAATCCACAAAGAATCCACAGACCAGCTCATACCAGATCTCAACTGCACACTTCAGGTTCCAGATACCTACCTCACCAAAAGCGCATGAGTGGAGGCAGCTGCTGATTCTTATTGGAAGCTGCATCCAATCACCTGGAATTTAGAACCTGCCCCTATTCCCCCCAATATAAAAATGGCGGGGGCTAGTTTCCAGATTCGGGCCTCTGTCGGCATTTTCGCACCGACAGAGAGCCTCTCCATCTGCACAGAAATGAAGGCCAAAGTTCTAAATACATCCACCCCTTATGTATGTTGGAAATTGTAAAAAGAAAAGTTTGGACCTGAGCCCAAGGCTGCCACACATGCTCAGGATTCAGTCACATACACAGTCATCCACCCCTGTGAGTATTCCTCCAACCATCTGTTACATCCTACAGAATATTCCACATCAGAAATATCTGTGGAAATCCTTTTGACAGAAAGGTACAAAAGAACAAGTAAAATAGAAAGAAAGGTAATTATGTGCACTTTCCCTAATCCCGTGATCCATATTCACAGTTTCTGATGTGCTGCATCCACCATTTTACTTAACTGACCCACTGGGTGTGTTGTGGTGGGGTGGGGTAGGGTGGGGGCTGAAGGGCATGGGAAAGGGCACAGCATGCATTTTGCTTCCAGTCAGGCAGCAAGCCAACTGATGGAGGCTGCAGGATCGGTTAAATCTGTGCTGGGGGTGGAGCGGATCAATCCTGGGGTTGGTCAGGTAGGCAACCAATCCCTCGGGAGGTGTTCATAAGCCTGCTGGTGGTGGTGTGGGGAGGTCAGAAGTCTCGTGCTGGGATCGGAGGCTTCGGGAGGAAGCTGGTGGTGAGGGTGTGGGACTGCAGAGGCTCCTCAGGCGGGCCTCTGAAACCAGGAGTAAAGACATTCACATCCTGAATCTGCCAAGTTCTCACCTCAACGAAGCTGCCAGGTTTCCAGGGAAACGTTGCCAACCTGAGTTAAAGTTGAAAAATTGAATGACGATGAGGCTCACCGCCTGATTATCATATTTAAAGTTCCAATCCACCTCCTTGGAACAGGTTGGTCACCTGCCCACCTTCAGGCCTCAGCTAAAGCAGAAATGAATGGGTTGGAGGCAGGTTTGAGTCGGGAAACAGATCTTAAGGCATTAACCCACCCACAACTGGAGCAAAACCCACTCATTTATTTAGATTAAAATTCAGGCCTGGCTATTCACTCTGTCAAACTCCACTCTGACCTGTCCCTGGAATCCTATGCTTTTCCACAGAATCAACAAAAGCAACAGGAACAGTATTGCATCACTTTCGGGCTCTCTGCGGCTTTCTGTTTAAAGTAATGATGTTAGCAATTTCAGACTTTAAGGGCAAAATTTCCCCCCGTCGGGGGTGGGGGGGGGGAAGTTCAGGAGCGGGCGCGTGCAGGTGTGCCTTCGGGAGTGTGCCGCCATTTTACATGCGTGACGTCCGCCAGGGAGCGTGCAGGGGGCGGCGATTCCTTCGGCTGAAAGTACGCTCTTCTGCGCGTGCACACGAAAGACCGCACTTATCTCCCTGAGGCTAAGTGCTGCCTCAGGGAGATCGGCTCCAAATGTAAAAATGTTAAAAATACAAAAATAAAATTTCCCTGGCATGTCCCCTCATGTGACACTGTCACATGAGTTGGGACATGTCCATCACTTTTAGATAAACTTTTATTAAATTTTTAAAAACCTACATGAAACCTCATCCCGCCCTTGGATGATGTTTCATGCTTTCGCTGAAGCCCGCTGGGGCTCCCGGCCTGCTCACCAACCTTAAGGTTGGACGAGCAGATCCTTTAACTACTGCAATTATTTTTTAAATGGCCTCAATTGGCTGTTGTCAGGTTGGTGGGCACACAGCTGATTCGGCTGAGCCCTCGCCCACCTGAGAATTGAAATAACACAGGATGACATCCTACGTCATTTTACGTGTCGGCGAGCAGGCCCTGCCCCCAGCTCGCCAACCAGGAAATCCTGCCCTAAGCATATTATCCATCTTCTTGTGATGTGCAGTGGGTCATCGGTATCGGGTGTGAGACAAGTCAGAGGAGATGGTTCTGCCAAGGGCTCTGAGTCATGATGTTGAACCATTTCTTCTCTTCTTTGGACTGGTGAATCCAATGGAGTCACAATCCCATGGAGTATCTCCCAATCATCTGGTTATGCCCACAGAAATTCTACCCCATTGTGTTTTGCCAGAACGTTCTCTTTTAGTTTCAGACCGGCTGATTTGGCAGCATTTTTATTCTTTCTAATGGATTACCTCCCACATCCCCACATTGAACTCCATCATTTTGCCCACTCACTCAGTGTCATAAAGGCATTGGAGGAGGCCATTCAGCCCATCAAGTCTATGGCAGATTGCTTATGTACATTTAAAGCTTTGATACCATTTGCATTACTCATTAAATTAAATTTGGAGAAGCAGTTCTCTATTTCTTCATCCAAGTTATTAATCAATACAGTGAAAAGTTGAGGCCCCAGAATAGATCCCTGGGTAACAGCATTTGTCACATCTTGCCAACCTAAGTACATATTCTTTGCTCCCACTCTCTGTCTCCTACATTCCATCCAATTATGAAAACGACTATCACTATTTCTGTACACTCTCATTTTTACTAATAATACTTTGTGTGGAACCTTGTCAAATGCCTTCTAGAAGTTCATAATATACAACATCTGTAGACACTCCCTTGACATCCTCATAAAATTTAACTAGATTAGTCAGAGGTGACATAACATTAACAAAGTCATGCTGGTGCTCTCTGTTCACTCATATTTGTTTATGTCATATATTGTACAATATAAATTCCCAACAACTAATGCAGAAAGGAGTGTTATTTGCCAAGAGTATTTTGGAGCTGTCAATGGAGATGTAAGAACTGATTTTCAAAAACTTTAGCCCACGGCTAAGCAAATCTTTAAGCACCAATCAGCTTGCTTCTCTGAGTTCAGGTGAACGATTTGAACTGAAACTTGATGAAGTCTAGTACATAAGTATTGGTCAGAAATTACTTGTTGATTTCACATCCACTTCAATGTGTCTACAGTTGTACTGAGCTCCAGATACTCACTTTAGCTGGAGCAATCACAGGTTCCACCAAGAGGTCAATCAGTGGCTGATAGTACATTGATGGTAGTATCCGATCTTCTGCCAACCTGATTTTTAATCGTAATGCTCCTAATTTACCCCTGTGAAAATATAGGTAACATCACAATGACATCTGAAAAACTATCTGGAGTTGGCAACAAGATATTACTGACTCTAGCAGGTCTTTCTAATGTAATTATACATTCAACATTATGTTTTCAAGTACTGTTGTTAGGCATCTAGACAATAGTGACCATAATACAATACACTTTAAAATGATCATAGAGAAGAACATAAGTACAACAATAAACAGGTTAATAGATTGGAGAAAATCTGCTTTTGATGGACTGAGAATAGAACTAGTGAAAATAAACATAGGCAACAATATTAGCAAACGATGTAGGACAACATTGTAAACAATATTCAACAAGAGTGCAGGAAAAATATATTGTGCTGAAAGGAAAGAAGAAACGAAACACTAATGAAACTCCATGGATGAATAAAGACATAAAGGAACTATTGAGAGTAAGAAAAGATGCATCCATTAAGTACATAGACAGCAGAGGAGTGGATGGCAAGAGCGAATGCAAAGAGATTAGGAGAGAAGCCAAAAGATAATTAGGAAGGGAAAGAGTTACGATGAAATTAAATTATCAAGGAACATAAAACAAACTAGTAAAATATTTCACAGGTACATTAATAAAACAGGAAGGCTGAGAGGGGAATAGGACGATTAAGGGAAAGACAGGAAAATACCACCGTTAACAATAGAAAGATAGAAGAAATATTAAATAATTATTTTGCTTCGGTATTTACCAGGGAGATGGAACAGGGGAATATGACATTGGATGATGAAATAAATAATGAGATATGTACATTTAAAATTGTTAAAAATCCATTAAATAAACTAATCAAACTGAAAGAGGATAAAAACCCTGGTCCAGCTGGGTTATATTCATGCATTTCAAAAGAATAAGGGAAGAGAGCAGAGGTTTTTCTACATCTATTTAATAATTAATTCAAAAAAGATGTAGTGCCAGAGGATGGGTGACCAGCTAATGTAATTCCTATTTTTAAGAAGGGGGATAAAACATATCCAGGGAATTATAGCTCAGTCAGTTTATCATCAGTGGTAGGAAAAATTATGGTTGCTACCAGTGGTGAAAATGAGCACATGCATCTCGCCCAGAACTTTAAATTTGGGTTTGATTCCTCACCCTCCCTCTTCCCAAAAATTGGAAACAGATAATCATGCTTAAATATGGTTCCATCATGGAAAAACAATGCAGTGAGACCAAATCCTCTTACCACAGGACTTCCACACGTGTGCATTAGCAGCAGGAGCTGAATGGCCTGCTCCTCTCCTATGTTTCTATTAAAATGTCATCTCTTTTAATGTTTCTCACTCCTAGAAATAAACATGGTTCCATGAAGTAAATTTTGGGATTTTAGACAGCCTCACCCAATGACTGGAAATGTCAAAAAATTGGCACACACAAGATTTTCCAACCATTAAAAGTAATGATTAGAAAATCATGCATTGCATGCACCTGTGTTTCCAACATGTGTCCCTCGTAGGTGGCGCTTCCCATCAGCAAAAATAAGAAATCATCTTCCCTGTTTCAGTGGTTTGCAATCTGAATCTCTTTGTGATCATAAATCTCACTCAACATATTTCCCTGATGTTAACAGCTTTACAGATCATCCCAATGGAAAATTGCCCTGGCAGGGACCCAAAACTACTCATACAGACAATAAAACCTTGTACTTGCCAAAAGAAATTAAGGACACATATTATCATTTTAAACCCCTTGGTTAATTGATCATAGAGTCATTACAGCATGGAAGGGGGCCATTCAGTCCATCGAGTCCATGCCGGCTCTCTATAGGGCATGTCAATCAGTCCCATTCCCCCACTTGCAAATTTATTTCCCTTGAGTGCCAATCCAAATTCCTCTTGAAATCAATCATCATCTCTGCTTCTAAAACCCTCAAAGGCAGTGAGTTCTATGTCACTGAATAAAAACACTCTTCCTCATATCCTCCTTGCATTTCTTGTCCAAAACTTGTTTCCTAATCACTGTACCATCAGCTAATGGGAATAGCTTTCCTTTGTCTACCTCAAATAAACCTGTCATAATCTTGGGACAACTCTATCAAATCACCCCTAAATCTCCTTTGCTCCAAGGAGACCGACTTCAGCTTCTCAATCCAAGGATATATAAACAAACATTTGAGTACAAGAGGCATGGTGAAAGCCAAAGATGACACTTGAGGAATGAATTTACAAGCAAATGTTACCAACAGAAAGCTTTGCTCACTAGCCACACATGGATGGAATGGGGATGCACTGCCCACATTTTTCTGTCAAGTAAATAATAGTCCAAATTGTTCACAATGTCAACAATTCAAAAATTTGGGGTATCATGTGGGATCAGGAGTAAATTAAGAATCCTGTGAAATAGGGTATTCAGGCAGAATGATTTCATACCCAAGGTAATAGGCACGTTGAAGAATTTATTGAAAGTCAAATGGTATAAATGAGTTCAAGAAATGAGGTACCCCACTGATTAAGATAGAAACAGATGGATTTGGTGCAAGGCACAAAATTGGAGGTTGAGATTAACCAAAAAGAGGTGAGATTGCTGGATCAAATAGCTTTCTCCTGTTCCTGAAATCCATTTCATTCCTAGAAACAGCAGAAGTCCATTTGACCCATTAGGCATGTTTAGAAAAAATCCATATCTGTTCACACAATGAAGATATCGCCCACTATATTTTGAAATTCATCTGTTTCCAAACAGGTACACATTGTTCTTGTTAGCACTGTGACTAATTTAGAATCATGTTCATGCTTTATGACCAAGATGTAATGATCTACATGTGACAGCAGAAATCCAGAACCATGAATCAACAGGAACTATTTACCCTGCATCGTCTTCATTTTTTTCAAAAGGCAACAACCTAAACCAGCCCTTGGCCATTTGAGTCTTCTGAAGGGCATCCAGATTGAAGTCAACCTATTTAGTAAAGACACAGATATAAATGTACTTTATAAATGTACAAGCAACAAGCAGTGATAAAATAGCTACAAATGCAAATGCATGGATGCTTAGTGTTTCTACCTGTAGCTGAATTAACACAGTAGAAGATCAATGCCAGCCAGGACAGAGCAGTCTACTTGATGAGCACCCTCACCACTGGCCTCAAAATCCACATGCTACACCAGTGCATACTGTGGGGACAGTGTGTATTATCTAGGGGATGTACTTCACCAATGCATCAAGCTCAGTTCGACAGCACCTCCCATCTTCATGACAGAAAAGAACAAGAGTAGCAAATCCTTCACCTCCAAGATCCCCACCATGCACCATCCTAACTTGGGCATGTATCATTGTCCTACTTCATTGTTACTGGGTCCAAATCCTGGAATTCCCACATGGAAACATCACCCTCACAAGCACAGCAGCTGCCTAGGGCAATTCAGGCAGTAAATGCAGCTTTGTCAACATTGACCAGATCCTGAGAATAAGTTTAAAAATATAAACTCCAGTGCCAGACATGCACCAGCCAAGGAAAAAGTGAAAATTCAGTTTATAACAGTTTTTTAAAAAAATAATTTTTCTGGCACTACACAGTTGGATATTTACAGCAAGTTATTTCTGTATCTCATATTGAATAAATCCCAGGGAGATTTGAAAACTGGAATCCTGCCAGTAACAGAATAATACCTGCAATTTGCCCTATGAAATGTGTCTAACTATCTGGATACACTTGTAAGATTTCAACCATACTTTATAAGTAATACTTGTAGGACTCAACAGATCCAGTTATTGCAGTTCAGAGGTGTTGCAGGCCAATGTGACAGAAGAGCCCAGTGTGAATCTGTTGCTCTGTGTTCAGGGCAAGTGTCATTGTACACAAAGGATCAAGTGGGAAATAGAAATCCATAGCATTCCACACAACAAAATATTAAAAAATTGTATATTTTTCATGTGGCAATGGTCCAGAAAACAGAGCTTGCAAGCTGCATTTCAACTCCTGCTAATTATACAGTGAAGTAGTTCATGCCTCCATACAGCAAGACCTGCACAGCATTCAGGCCTGAGTTGATGAATATCAAGTAACATTTGCGCCAGACAAGTCCCAGGCAATGACCATCTCCAAAAAGAGAAATTCTAACCATGGGCAGAATTTTCTGCCTGTCGGGCAGGATGTGCGGGAGCGGGCAGACCAGATTGCCGCCTGCGATCGGGTCCGCACAGCCATTTTACGTGGTCAGGCCAATTAAGGCCTGCCCAGTGTGAAACACGGCTCCCAAGCAGAGTGGGAGTGGGCGGGCGGCGGAGGGACGGTTATGACCGCTGGGTCCAATGGCGACCCGGCGGCCTGTTTAAAAGTCCTCCTGCAGCTTTGCAAAGGCTGGCCAGCAGAAGGGCGGCCCAGATCGCTGCTGGAGCACAGGCCAGGTAGGAGGGTAGGGCAGGAGGACACTGTGTCCCTCGTTTCTTAGACGATTGCCTTGCTGCCTTCCTCGGGGAGGTGGCAGCATGGTGGGAGGTCTTCGTTCCGAGGGATGGGAAGGGAAGGAGCACCACCTACCCCCCGCCACATGATCAAACGTGCCCGGGAGGAGGTGGTGGAGGTAGCGAGCTCCCGCAATGTGGTGCGGCACACCTGGATCCAGTGCCTCAAGCGCTTTACGACCTTTTGCGCTCTGGAAGGGTGAGTACCATGTTGCCATTGGTCAGTGAACCCAGCAGGTATGATTCCCCCGCTGGCTGCACCCAGAATCACAGAATCACAGAGCAGAAGAGGCCCTACGGCCCATCGAGTCTGCACTGACACGTGAGAAACACCTGACCTACCTAACCCCATTTACCAGCACTTGGCCCATAGCCTTGAATGTTATGAAGTGCCAAGTGCTCATCCAGATACTTTTTAAAGGATGTGAGGCAACCCACCTCCACCACCCTCCCAGGCAGTGCATTCCAGACCATCACCCAATGGGTAAAAACGTTTTTCCTCACATCCCCCCTAAACCTCCTGCCCCTCACCTTGAACTTGTGCCCCCTCGTGACTGACCCTTCAACTAAGGGGAACAGCTGCTCACTATCCACCCTGTCCTGGCCCCTCATAATCTTGTATACCTCGATCAGGTTGCCCCTCAGTCTTCTCTGCTCCAATGAAAACAACCCAAGTCTATCCAACCTCTCTTCATAACTTAAATGTTTCATCCCAGGCAACATCCTGGTGAATCTCCTCTGCACCCCCTCCAGTGCAATCACATCCTTCCTATAATGTGGCGACCAGAACTGTACACAGTGCTCCTGCTGTGTCCTCACCAAGGTTCCAAACAATTCCAACATGACTTCCCTACTTTTGTAATCTATGCCTCGATTGACAAAGGCAAGTGTCCCATATGTCTTTTTCGCCACCCCACTAACATGCCCCTCCACCTTCAGAGATCTATGGACACACACGCCAAGATCCCTTTGTTCCTCAGAACTTCCTAGTGTCATGCCGTTCATTGAATACTTCCTTGTCAAATTACTCCTTCCAAAGTGTATCACCCCACACTTTTCAGGGTTAAATTCCATCTGCCACTTACCTGCCATTTGACCATCCTGTCTATATCTTCCTGTAGCCCAAGACACCCAACCTCAATGTTAACCATCTGGCCAATCTTTGTGTCATCTGCAAATTTAATAATCCTACCCCCCACATAGTCATCTATGTCATTTATATAAATGACAAATAATAGGGGACCCAGCACAGATCCCTGTGGTACACCACTGGATACTGGCTTCCAGTCACTAAAGCATCCTTCTGTCATCACCCTTTGCCTCCTACAACTAAGCCAATTTTGAATCCACCTTATCAAATTACCCTGTATCCCATGTGCATTTGCCTTCTTTATAAGTCTCCCATGTGGGACCTTGTCAAAGGCTTTGCGGAAATCCATTTAAACTACATCAACTGCCCTACCCTCATCTACACACCTGGTCACCTCCTCAAAAAATTCAATCAAATTTGTTAGACATGACCTCCCTCTGACAAAGCCGTGCTGACTATCCCTGATCAAACCTTGTCTCTCCAAGTGGAGATAGATTCTCTCCTTCAGAATTTTCTCCAATAGTTTCCCTACCACTGACGTAAGACTCACTGGTCTGTAGTTCCCCGGCTGTTCTCCAGTCCTCTGGCACCACCCCCGTGGCCTGAGAGGAATTAAAAATTTGGGTCAGAGCCCCTGTGGTTTCCTCCCTTGCCTCCCTCAGCAGTCTGGGACACAAATCATTCGGACCTGGAGATTTGTCCACTTTTAAGCCTGCCAACACCTCTAATACCTTGTCACTCCCTATATCAATTTGGTCAAGAACCTCACAGTCTCTCTCCCTGAGATTCATACCTTCATCCTCATTCTCTTGAGTGAAAACAGATGTGAAGTATTCGTTCAACACTCTAGCGATGTCCTCTGGCTCCACCCATGGATTGCCCCCTTTGTCCCTAATGGGCCCTACTCTTTCCCTGGTTATCCTCTTCCCATTGATATACTTATAGAATATCTTGGGATTTTCCCTACTTTTACCAGCCAGAGCTTTCTCATATCCCCTCTTTGCTCTCCTAATTTCTTTCTTAAGCTTCACCCTGCACTTTCTGTACTCCACTAATGCCTCTGGTGATTTGCTCCCCTGGTACCTGCTAAAAGCCTCTCTTTTCCTTTTCATCGTATCCTGAATATCTCTGGTCATCCATGGTTCTCTGGGCTTGTAACTCCTTCCTATCACCCTAGGGGGAACATGTTGAGCCTGTAGCCTCCCCATTTTCTTTTTGAACGCCCCCCCACTGCTCCTCTGTAGATTTCCTCACAAGTAGCTGTTCCCAGTCTACCTTGGCCAGATCCTGCATTATTTTACTAAAATCCGCTCTCCCCAAATGCAAAAAATTATTTTGCAACGTGTCTATTTCTTTGTCTATAACAAGCTTAAATTGTACCATGTTGTACCCCACACCCCCCCCACCCCCCCCCACCCCAAACTCTGAGTGCAGTGACTGCATTGAATCATTGATGGCATGTGTCCTTCACTGGGTGGGCCAGCAGATATTGGCTATGCTGAGGTCACCCTGAGAGGGGGTTGATGAGATGGTTTCTGCACCTGCAGCATGTGGTACAGTGACACCCACAGTACTGTTTAGGGGGCAACCTGGAGGATCTGCACCT